>NW_020799098.1:11270778-11357562 GCF_003259725.1 Athene cunicularia | reverse complement strand
CCCATTCTTCCACCCCCTTTTTTTTTTTTTTTTTCATTCTGAAGTTGGATGTTTATAATAGAAACACAGAAGATGTAGCTACAGCAAGTCTGCTGGGCACTGCTGTAACTGAAACCTTTTAAAGGCAAATGTTTTGGAAGAGCTTCTTGCACGTTTTGTTTTACAGAACATTTTTGTGCTTGTTTGTTCAAACTTGGTCTCTTCAGCGAAGGAATGTTCTCTGGCTCCTTTTCAACATATATTAGTTCAGTGTCCTGTTAGCTTGAGGAGCTGAATCATCAGCTGCTCATGTGTTCATGCTTTAGCTGGGAGTTTTTCCAGAACAAAAGGTAAATTTTATTTATTTTTTTATCTTAAAATTTATTTTATTGGAAAGAAAGTTCACTGATTTTAAGGGTTTTTTTGAGTTCTTCTCTTCAGTAGAAAAACAACGAGCATGTATTTTCAACACAATCTTTCAGAACACCTATAATCTATAAAAGAAAGTTTTAATCATATATCCTTGTCAATTTATAGAGATTGCTGACTGGATAATTTAATTCTCCACTCACTCCAGTCATTACTCTATACAGCAGAGCAAAACTGACATAATCCAGACTTTGACTGCATATCTGAGGGGCGAAAAATTGCTATAAAAAATGCCTGGCCTGGAAGAAGAAAAAGCTGCTGCTTTAAATCCTCTTTGCAAGCCAAAAATATCTATAAAATTAAATGACACAACCAGGATACTGGACATCGGAGCCATATCATCAGTTTGTGTAAATCAGTGAAGCTATGCTGATTTACACCAGATGATTGTACTTGTGCATTTGGTCGTGATCTTTCCAAACACCACTACACTATTCAACTTTTTCCTTTGTCAGTAACTTTTTTTTTTTTTTTTTCCCCCTCAGCCTGAGTAGTTGCCTCAAATGATTTGTATATCTAAGGACCAGAAGAAATGAGAGAGCTTGGGCAGAAAATAAAGTTGGCAGATTACATGAAATCAAGCACTAATCAAGCACTACCTCTTTTTGCTTGAGAGGTAACATACTAGTTTGTCCAATATTGTGAGCAGAAAATGTCTACCAACACCTAAAGTGCACCGAAACATCAGCAAGTCTGATTTTGCTCAAAACCATACCCAGAAAAACCACAGAGGTTATCTAAATCTGGATGAACTGAATGTGCAGTTATTTTATCATGAAGCATCAGTGAATGTGCACAGGCTGACTCACTCAGTTGGGAGACATCAGTTGACAATTTTCTTTCTCCTATTACTGTATCAGATCCAAAGTAGAACTTCATCCAAAACAGAAATAACTGTTGTTTTCCATGAAAGATAGTATACAAATGATAACTACATAAAAGCATAATTTTCAAAACTGATTAACTGGGTATTTTAAAATCAGTTAAAGTGTCCTGCTACCACTAAAGAAAAATGTTAAATGTAATTACCTTGTTCCGACCATGAGGGCAGTGATGTATCTGCGGTTCCCTAACTTGTCATTCAGGGAAAGTTACCAGCTATCGCCTAAACCCAGAGTACGGGAGAACAGACACACGGAGCTTTCTCACTCTCACATACAACATGGGAAGTCACCTCTGTGTGGACAGTGCTGCAGAAGGCAGCAGGATGGAGGAGCTGCTCCAACAGAGACACTGCTTACAGGCACAGCCTGGGCCTTCCCTCGCCATGAAGAGTGGTGTAGCTTCGCTCTCACTCCTGTATCCCTGAAGGTACATGCTTACATCCCCAAACTGCCTCAGCTCACCGTGTGATGAACATCTCTCATTTTTATTTTATTCTCATTTGTTCCCAAGCAGGGGTGCAGTCATGATTAAAATAAAGTTTTTGATGTGGGGAAGATTTATGTCACATATTTTATTTTTATTTTTGTGCTTTGCTTCTGGGTACCAGTACCCCAAACATGACTCTTTTAACCAGAAATGTACTTTTGCACATTTCAGGCACCCTTACTGCAGCAAAATTACTACATATTTATTTCTAAAGATTCATAATGGAATTCAGTTTTTTAAAAATTATTTCCCTATTACTAATTCTGTATCACGAACCAAGATCATTGTCAAACATCACTAAGAACACAAAAAAACAACATGAAAATTGCACTGATGTTAATTAGTGAAATATAAAGCAAAACCAGAAGAATGAAGACTTTATATTTCTATTTTTCAGACACATAAAACATCATATATTTCTTTCTGTTGTTTAGAAACTCAGAGAGCAATCAGTGCCGGGTCTACCTAAGGTTTTCCAACCACATTTTGCCCACGGTATCAGCTACTGAATTTGTTTCTAACTGCCATGGTGTGTCTACATTTGTTCTTGATATTTTACAGCTTGAAGAACTTGCAGATGAAAAGTAGATATTTCATATACACAACTTATCAATGCACATTTTTTTCCCCAGCAATGTAAACGTCAGAATTATTTGCAAAAGCTAGATACCCCGAGTCATGGTCTGAAAACAGGAGAGAAAATTTCAACACTTACATGTGTTATATAATTACATAAATAACAAAACTAACTAAATTAGTATCAGCTCTGAATTACCAAGACAAATAAAAATATCATTACCCTAGTCTTAGAGAACTTACTGAATCCTTGGACATCATGTTATACAAAATGCTATTTAATTTTCATGTTACTTTTTTTTCCATTTCTATTTGAGATTACAGGGACATAATGGAACGCAAAGACTACAGCAAACTAATTTGGAAGCCAATATGCATTTCTTTACGAAAACATGTAGAGAAAACTGCAACAGAGAAAAGCAGACTGTACCATGCTGTTTGTAGATAGGAGGTTTCCTATAGATGTTATCTTTTACGCCAGTGTCTGAGGAAGGGGAAAGAGAAAGGAAAGAATAAAAGAGTAAGCAAGCAGTTCAAACCATGCAGCTCTAGTCTCCTCTCAATAACAGTAAAAATGCAAATGCTTCAGTAAAAACTACAAATTCATTCAGTGGTTTGTCATTCACTGGTTATGACAAGATAGTGAAGTTTAATCCATCATCTTTATATATTTAAAACATTGGCTATACGTACCTATGCAGCATAATCCTCCCTAAGTCAGTCAGAATGCTTTATGGCACATTGAATTGCATCTATTTACTGAAACGTAGGTTGTTACATCTGCACTACCAATGTATAGACAACAAAGAGGAACTGGCTCTGCTTGTCACTACTTAAAATTCAAATACAGATACAACAGACTACTATAATAGTCACGCTTGAAAAGGGACCATTAATGATTAAGAAAGTGTACATGTTCAGATACGGATGTTTACACTGGAAATGTCCAATATTCTTGTGGGCAATCTTATAGTTTGTCCATATTTTGAACTGTACTGTTAACATGGCCTTTCAGGAGTTTTTTGAAAGCCCCCAGAGCCACAGTCCAGGGATCCCATACCATGTTGTACAGACATCAGATTTACTTAGTACTACAGACCTGAGCAGATACAATTCCTAATTACAGCGTGATTACAGAAATGTTAACCCCAGAAGCTAAACACACATAATCTATTCCACTGAACAGGTAGATGTGCTTAGCAGTCAAAAAGCTAAACAGTGTGGACATAAATTTATTGTGCTTGTTGACAGAATGTAACTTGAAAACAGTATAGTACCTATACAAAGACACAGCCACAGTGAGCTTCCTTAAGTCTTCCAGCGATTTTCAAAGTCTATGTTAATATGACTCTCTAATTCAGAGAGTAGATGGATAAGGAAAAAACCAAACCCCCCTTCAGCCTTCCCTCCTGCACACATATTCAACAGACCTATGCAGCCATGGCACTATAAATAATTATGGGCTTTGTAGGCTTAATAACATTTGTCACTGTGTGCCCCCCTTAATGTAATTTTTTTTATATATACACATAAACACGCAGCTCTCTCACTCCTTTATTTCTGACATGAAGTTTAACAGGTAACAGATTTTTCATTTATCAGACATTTTCTCCTCTTGCAGTTCAAAATTCACAAATCAATACAAAAAAAAAATTATATTCAGAAGAGAATAAACAGGTGTCAGCAATTGAAGATCAAAAGCTAAGCAGTGAATGCCTACCTGGAATATGGAAATGCCTAGGAGCCTGCTGATAGACAGAAGGTGAAGATTTGCTGTCTGAGTACATGGATAAGCTTGGAGTGCTCCGACCACTTTCACTGCCTCCAAGGGGAAGAGCAAAGAAAGCAGATAAAAGAAAAAATGGAAGGCAAAGTAGAGTACTTCAAGCATAAAAGCTTGTCCAGAATGACTTGTTAATCCAACAGTTTTAAATATATGGTTTTCATAAACCCCATTATTTTTCAGCACAATGTACTGGCTTGAGACTCCAAACAGCTCATCCATAATGAATACCTGATCAATATCATCAGATTAAACTGCCCCACTTTGAAGCTAAAGTTCCTCTTTTAACAACACTTTAATGAAAACAACAATAAAAAAAGAACAACCACAATCTTGTAACGTGTTTTGCATAGCCTTAACTGAATATTTTTAAAAGCTTAATGCTATGGCCCATGGCCTGCCCCTGAAACCAGTAATGAAATAATTCAGTAGTGTTTAAGTTATCTCAAAGCAGGACTAGACCAAAAAACAGATGTTATGGTTAAGTCAGTATTCCTGCATGTATCAGTGACAAAAACAGATGTTGAAATTTGGTTCTTAATTGCAAACTTTTCCCACAGGTAACATGCCACAGCATTTTTTATTTATGCAAACAAAGTTGGATTATCAAGTCATGGTTCTATAATGCCATAGTCACTTCACCAGATTTCAAGATGTACATAGGATTTATCCGTATTAATTTCTCCACTTGTTTTGTCAAATGCTTATTAGGTGTCATTCATTTCCTCTTAGCTTATTTCCCTGAAGCATACTCTATGGCATTATAGTGCTGCTTGGCAAATAAAAAAGTAAAGCTCTACTTTTTTGGGACTTGTAAAATCCTATTAATTTACAGCACTGTTAAGCAACTGGAAGCCAAACATGACATTTATTCTAACATAAAATGGCTGTTAATTCACTGTTATTGTTCTAGTGTGGATGAAGCACAAATTTAATGGCTAGTAACAATGAAATTACAGCAAGTTTTTTGGGGGTAAATAAAGTGCAGCAGCTCAGAGCATGAGATCTGTAACTGAGTTCTGCCTTCAGGGAGCAGAAGTTTTATAACCATAAAGCTGCTGGATTATCATAACTGTCTAGGCCATGCCCATGGAGGTGGTCTCTGCCTCTGCTGACAAGGAGTGGATGATGCATGGTCATCGGTCTGTCACCAAAGCCAGACTTGACATGCCCCACTGAAGTCAGCTGGGTAGTGCCACTGAGCTCAGCGGGAGCAGAAACAGGCCAGACAAGGTCAGAGGAGAATGCTGTGCATCTCATGATGACACACTAACTAATTAGTTCTAAATATCGTGTCTGTTATTTTCACAGTTGGTGAAAAATTAAAAGTCAGAAACTGTTCAGCTGTTACCACTGTGTACCCAATAACAGTGATTTCTCATTGAAAAAATGTAATCTGAGCAGCTGAGGAATTGAAATCCCAACTGCACATGCTGATAACCAATGGTCCTTCCAAAAAGTAAGGGAAGAATTATGGAATTACTAAAAATCTGGTGTATCACCACCAGCTTGCAGTCAAGTTGTCCTCAGACAAGGAACCAGACAATTATTCAGTTGATTGATTCTTGCTTTGCTCTTGGAAGGAAAAAAGTGGTGACAGGTTTTCACTGCACATTTATTCATTTCCTCTTTGTTTGCTGCTTGCTGCCCAGACGCATGATCATCCTTACCAAATGGAAGAAGCCAGTTTGAATGCAAAGAACAGTGGTAGACACTTAAGTAAGGTCCCTTACAACTCCCAAAAAGCTTAAAAAAATTTTGTAATGTCATTCATTCAAATGTGATGTTACTATTGGAATTTTTTATTTAAGAAGAAAAAGGATTAAAAAGAATTTAAAAGAAAAGGATTTTTTTCAAGTGATTTTCACAGTGTATTAATTCCTCATTTACTTAAAAATTATATGTTAATTATATATTATTAATATATTAAAAATATCCATATATGACCTGCATGAATGATCACTTAGTTGAGCAGTAACCCCAAGGTGCTGGTATCATACACACGTAGCAAGTCGTTCTTCAGGGATAAGGTAGAGTGTCAGCGAGGAATCATGAGGAAGCATTGATTAAGAGGAATAAACTTGTAAGAAAACAGGATGCAAGCACAAATACCAGAGAACAGCAAATCTGCAAACCGCTGGATGCAAGGGTCATCTGTGTGGCGCAATTTGCAAAGCCATCACCACTATCTTGCTCAAAAGGGAAGAATTAAGGATGAAGTGAGGGAAAAGGTTCTTCCTGCAGCCCAGTTGCATAAGCCGATGCACATTTAAACTTTAATTCTGTCACTGATTTGGACAAAAAACACAAGAGTAGTTGTTTTTCACATTTTCCATACTAAGATGAGTATTCAATAATAACACAAACTGAAGATCCATGCAGAAAGTTCATGTGGAGGAACTACAGTCAGTCATTTAATCTAGCCTATAATTAAAGTCTCTAAAATGAGACTTTGCCAAGAATTTGTCTCTTTCAAGGTTTGCCTGGTATATACACTGAAGAAGAACTTCAAATAAGGTCTCGGAGAAAATACAACTACCAAAGTGATTTTTCAGACTTTTGGTTTCCCTTCTGCCACAAGCAGCTAAAGGCAGTGATCTGCTCTACTGGTCAGTGCAGAGCCAAAAACCAGAATCGTGAACTCTTCCTTGGGTTTTGTTTAACTTGGAAAGAATCTGGAAAGGTTTACTTTGAACTTGAGTGTCAACCACAAAAACTTCCTTGTGTCTTTTGGCGGCTGACGGGGGAGGCTGCTCTTTTAACCTTCTGTCTGTGGAGCCAACTGACCAGATCTCAGACCATGTTCCCTTTTCAAGAGAGTGTCAGCAAAAGTATGATACTGTTTATATCTCCTTTCTAGTCAGCTTTTATCTTATCTTGGAGGATGAGAAATTTGCTAACAAGATACAGTAAGAGCTGTCTAAGTTCAGGACTGAACAAACAGATACCACTGGCCTAATGAGAGAGATGTCAGACGTCAACTCCTGAAACTGGATCCTTTAATATCTCTGCACATGGTGCATTAAACTGGACAAGTTTTTTTGAAGTTTGATGACTAATTCTTTTCAAGCTTTCAAAGCCAAATAAATGGGCTTTGCAAGCTGTGCTCCTGCACTAGAAAGGCAAGATACTTTCCACCATGTTTTAAGTAAGCATTTTCTCAGCAGGACTCAGTACAGCCTGGACACTCACTGACTCCATCACCTCAAAAGGAAGAGTTACACCAAGTGTAGGTACTTGGAATATCACACCCTATGATTCACAAGGGCATGAACGGTGAAGATATCTTGAAGTGGGGCTGCCACAGGATTTATTCTGAAGACATTCTGAAGACAAAAATCCTTAAAAGAGCACAAGCAAATCATTTGTCTGCATGATAAAGAATAGCTCATACTATTACCCTTCATGGGAACTAGACTACAGTATACGGAAAGAACAGGAACTCAGTAATCATATTTTCACTGGAAAAATGATGAACCATGTCATTATCAGAAAGAATATGAAGCAAACTCAGTGAATTCAAAATGAAGATATTGCCTGTTTTAATTTCCCTAGGGTGGTAACAGTTCTGTCTCCTGGAAGCTTAAAGAAATATTTTTATTACAATTGTGAAGTGCTGGTTTTACAAAGATTATTTCTAGCACTATTAAGATGTGTGTTATTTTTGGATTTAATCACATTTTTTTAAAAAATGAGCATGATTTCACTTTGTTAAAACTGAAATGTCAACATAAACCTCGGTCTGGATACAAAACAACTATTGGTACAATCCTACTCTTCCCACACTAAGCAATTTGAAAAGAAAAAAATAGCACATTGACACCCTCAAAAGACTGCTCCATATAAGGAGGAAAAAAAAAAAAAAAAAAGTCTGCTACTGAAAGAAAATAATTCAGAGACCTTGAAGAGGATGGGGGCAAATCAGACTCGTTTCAGACTGAGACATTAACTCAGTGTAAAACAGTGGATAATCTATACAACCTCTGCAGGGATCAGGATTACTTATATAGGAAAATTATAAACAGACCCCTCTGCCTCATAGGATTGCTGTGAGGCACTGTAAGCTACTGCTTGCAAAATATTTTAGCTCCTTGATAAAAAGCGCTCCAGAATTGCAAAATATTATAATTTTGAGCACACTGTTAATAATTGTTTGGTCACAAAGAGCTGCCACACTTGAGGATTTCTTCCTCCAAACAGCAGCACTAATTAATTGCTGCTGCTCTGAGCAACAGCAGGTAGCACTGAAGAGGAACTCCTTTTAACAGGAGCGCTGCTAAGCAACTGCAGGCGGGCTTTCAAACAAGAGCTTCATATAAGGTGAAATCGTGCACTGAGGCACGCGAAAAAGGTTTTTCTTACTCAGTATATGGGGTTGGATAATATCATCCAAATTTTTTCAAGCAGTGCCTCGGAGAATAGCAAGGGTGTATGCCAGCCTTCCAAGAAATGCAGTGGGGGAGACTGCTTGAGGTTGTGGGAAGAAGCTTTGCAGGTAGATTTTTAAATGACAACAAACAGTTTATTCTTATCAGCTTTTTCCTCCAAAATTCTCACTCGGGGATCATATTTGGAAGACTCAAGCCTGATTCTGTTCCTGTTACACCAGTGAAATTCAGCTGACACTGGCTGCCCAATGAAGATGCATTAGTTATTTTTCCAAGGGCAATGAGTGCCTGCTATTCACTTGAGTTTGCAAGTCTGGTTCCTGCAGAGGGTCACCTCCTTTTCTGTAATGGTTACAATGGCAAGAACAACAGTTTTGCTTTATTAAATCAAACAGTACATGAGAGTAAAGGAACAGGCATTGAAAATATTTGCCATTCATGTCTCCTTCCAGTTCAAATTGTTACTAGAGAGGACAGACATGGGGGAAGACACATGTGGTAGCTGAATGTCTTCTCTTTCTGACATTTAACTAACTAGCTAAAAAAAAAAAAGCCTTTGCCTCAAAGGCTCTTGGCATTCCTCAGTACTGTCTCACATCTGCAACGTGAAGGTGATTAAAAGTTAATACCCACTAGAAAAAAAAAAATGGCAAGGAGAATAGAATCAGTTATTCTGTTATAATGTTTGGCACAGATTATTTACTAATCAGTGCAGTTATGTTTATTTAACTAGATTATCTAGTGCCATTTTTGGTAATGCTACAAATAATATGAATATATCTAAATGTAGTCTAAATGTAGGTTAGAAGATTATAGATAACTGATCGTCCAATGTTGGATCCCATGTATAAGCTTGTTATAATATTTATTTAGCATCACAAAAATAGGGTAAACACTGTATTTTAGAAAAGACTTTTAAATTATTCTCTCCATTTTCATTATAAAAGCTAATTCTTTCCCTTCAGCCCTTTGAAAGACAATTAACACTTACTGAAAAAAAGCAAAAATAAAACAACCCATACCCACTCAGTTCTTAAAACTTACACAGTACATCAAGAAAGCACTTGCACAAAATTAAGACAAATTTTATCCAAGTGGAAGCCATGCTTGCACAGACATAAAAGTGGAACACATCTGAATAAGTCTACAGTATCACAGCACGGTTTTGCATTCCTGGACCTTACCTTTGAAGAAAGGGATGTAATGATGTCTGAATGTAGATGTAGGGCTTGGGTGTTGGGGCAGGGAGATGCAGCTACTGGTACCAAGACTCTGAGTACCAGCTGGGGGCAACAGAGAGTAAGTGAAAATAAACTATTTAGTTCACTTACTGAAAGCCACAAATTACAATGCCATCCTTTTTTTCAGGAACATTTTCCTCCTGATGCTTAGAAAACATATAGTTTATATTTAAGACTTCATCTTTCTCTGGTTATTGCTAAAAACATCACAGTGGCCATACTATGCGGTTGGCCAAGGGACGCGGGCTTTCCGCAGACAGAAAGAATATCAGCTAAAATGCTGGTAATGTAACGCATCAGAAAATATTCCAGAAAAGGCACCACAAAAAGCATAGCTGCACTCAGGGGAAAATCTACATTTTTCAAAAGCTGCAAGAGGGAATGATATATGCTCATAATGGATCTAATGAAATGAAATGGGGAGAACCTTGTCTCTGCTGAGAACTGTGCTATGAGTGGGTCCAGTTCTCACTGCCGTCAGTGCATGCTGGTAGCATTTAGTTCACAACGCACCAGAGTACTCAAGTGCATGGCTAATTTAAGCATTTGAAGAAACATCCTGAAATTATTTGAGCTCTGAAAGTTAGACATGTTATTCAGTACTTTAAAAAATGTTGTCAAAAGTCAACTCTATTTGCTTTGTTGTAATAACGTCCTGATAACATATTTTGGAGGACTAATGGCAGTTAATAAAAGTGGCAATTACGATGACTAAAATCTAGCTGTGAAACATTAGAATTTGGAAATTCTTTCATCCTTCCTCCTTGCTTTAAGAGTGTGCAGCTAAGCTTAAGCATCACACAGCTGCCAAACTTTCAGCAGAGACTAATCATTCCTCTCTTTAATAAATCTTTGATACTCCATCTCATTTCCACTTTGTCAAAGACTTTTTGTAGTACAAATACTCAATTCCTGTAAAAACTGTTTCTGTTACCCATAAAATTTTCATTTCTACTGGAAAGATTAAGAACTCCCAATTTCCAAACTAGTTTATGATTATAATGTATCCCCAATGAAATTAAAAGACACCAAGAAAATAATATAAATGCTCTGTGTTCTCCACCCAAATGACAGAGTGGAGAAAAATTAGAATGAATTTTGAGCAGTTTAGTTGATTATTTCTAAGGAACAAACTCTGTACAGTGACCAAATATGAATGGGGTTTTGTAAGGGACTCCCATGCAGAGGTCAAAGGGAGGTAAGCCCTCCTCTCTTTGTGATAAGAGCACTGACACAACCACTACTACAGCCCAAAGCTGCAATAAACGTTGCACTAAGTTCTCCACTAAGGCAACTTGGCTTTCAAAACCCAGTCATTAGAACCACTAGTCACTCCTCCAGCTCTTGCACTATGGAGAGGACATACAGACCATAACCCTGAGGTACAACAAAAGAGGAGATGAAGTCACTCGGTCACCCTCTTGGCTTTGTGTGCATTCACTGCTACCATGCCGCACCTTGAAAGAGCTGTGGATTGAATGTGTAGCTTCAGGCAGGATGGGACCAGGATTAAGCCCTTTAAACTCTTCTATCTTCTGCTTACAGATAACTAAAATCAATCTTTCTAGATACTTGTTTTCATTTTCTAAGATGCTCATTCCTGAAGTACTTGTTTCCTTTCTCCCCAGAGGACTCTGTTTACAGTAAATAAATCACTGCAATGAACTGCTACTCTGCCTTAAACCCCTGTTTACAAGAGTCTACTCTACTTATAAGACAAGGTAGTGCAAAAATCTAGAGAATAAATAAGGCTGCTTTTCAATTACCTGGTCTGCTGTAATGCTGAGGAGAATGGGAGGTTGGAGTGTAGCGACCATAGCCCAGTGAGCCAGCAGAGCTAGGACTTGAAGTCCTGTACTGCTTGAAAGATCTGTCATCTTGGTCACCCTGAGAGGAAGAAAGAAAATATATGTCATCAGGGAAAAGAAAAAACTTCTGAAACAGGCACAATATGACTTTTCGTACATTTTGTGCAGTGTAGATGGAAGTCAATGCTGTCAACACTCCATGCAATCCCAATGAAATGAGGTGGCTTTCAGCTGTAAGCACCTCTCCCACAGTGTGACTGAAAGAGCTCTGCCAAGTATCAGAGAACAGTCATGTTCCCAGGAAAGTCAGCACACACATGAATTTAAAATGACAATGTAATCTGAAAAGAACATAACATAGAAGTGTTGTTTCAGGACAGCGTAATTCTCTGAACATACACCAGTGGGTGGAAGATGAGATCAGGTTAGCGTGATACTGCTGTGGTCACTCTACTCATATGAACGGATGCATAATGGTTACAGGCAACACAAAAATCAGCATTTGTTGGCTTAATTACATCACAGAAGCAACTGTGTCTGCTGTACAAACTGCCCAGCATACCATATTACAACATGGTCATTACTAGCTTGGTAAGCATTATAAACACTCAAAGGTAGCATTAGCATTAATACTGCAGCATTGTGCAAAGCAAGCCATAGGACCCATTCCCACTAAAGCCTTCGCTTTAACCACTTAAACCCACGTACACCCCTTCCAATCTCCTCACTCTATAACTAGTTAAATTACAACTGCAATTTGCATGTAGTGTCTTCTTATAAGTAAAAACATTACTGAGTGAATTAGATGTGGAAATTACTTTTTGTAAACTAGCTATAAAAGCAAATTCAAATTTCTTGTTTCTTTTAAGACAAGCAAGAACTGGCTTGAGTTAACTTCAAATTAGAACAAATCAGTGTAACCTGCTGATGCTCCCTTATGGAAAGTCATGCTCCAAAAAATGTTTCCCTCTCCTATTCCAGTAGGAGTGAGTGAAGACAGGCTATACCATAGCAGGTATTAGTCACTTGTCATGAATACTGGGACATCTTTAGGCATATGTGTGACTCCCACTGGATCATTCATCATTTAAACACAGAATATCCTACTTAGACACATCATCTCGCAGATTCCTATCAGTACAACTTAATTATATCCATTAATTTTTAGATGAATGCGGTTCACTATTTGGCTTCACTGGGATTATCCTTGACTCGAGAGATGTAGAATGTCCTCCCATCATTGTTTTTTCTCATCTTCAGGTATGTTCCAACCCTTCCACCTCACCCCAAAGACACTGATTGCATTTTCAGAAACAGAAAATCAGTTTTGTAGAGTGGTAAGTATCATTATTGATTTAATATCCATTTCAGAAATTATACGAAAAAGTGAGAACAAATGATGTCTTCCCAAGCATGCAGTTTTGCAGGCATTCTGCCACCAATCCCTCTATGCCCAGTTTGAGATGTTTCCTTCCCAAAGAAACTACATTATTTAATACCCACTATAACCCTTGTGAAGAGATTTATAAGCACTATAGCAATGTCTCTAGAAAGTCTTGTGATGATAGTTAAATATTATATGAGTGTTAGCTAATGGTTGATGATATGTCCGACTGTATGATAGAGTGGAATTTTCCCCTAATAAAAATCCTGCCACAAAACTGGTGACGAGTTTGCAGATGATGATTCCTGAGCACCTGATCATAGACTCTTCAGAGAAAGACAGCAAGCATGGCAAATCTGGATAATGTGGGAGCATCCACATAACACAAATCATGGCAGCACCAACCTCTATACCAGTCACTTTTGGAATTTAACAGTACTGACAGTTTGACTGTATAACTGGTAGCTAATTTAAACAAAATTATTGTAATCTTCCAAAACACCAAGACTTCATATTGATTTGTTTCAGAACTTACCTTTTATATACTTTATGTCTCTGTAAGGAACAGTCAATCAAGTTCACGAAATCCATTATTAAATAAAGCATGTTTTTATTTTTAAACTATCAATAACATTACATCTCTATTGGTTAACCTCTCTGTTTAACCAGTCACTATAGTCACAGTTTGTGATCTACAATCCTTAATGGAAATTCTCCACTATTACCAAAATTTTGCCATACATAAAATAGGTATGATGGAGAAATTAGCCAGGCCTGTGACACATAATTGAGTTACTATCTGGTAAATGATGTGAAATGCTATCCCTGCTTCTAAAGTGATGTTTCTTGAAAGAATGACTGGCTTTGATCATTAATACACATTCAATAAAATACACAGACCTATAAGTTCAGGTATATACAAATGATTTAACATTATGTGTGCACAAAAAGTGTAAGTAGTTTAACTATTTGTGGAATTAAATTTAAAAAAAAGGAAAAAAGAAGAGAAAGCTATGCCAAGCATTAATTCAACTCACGTTGGCAGCTTTAAATGTAAACTTAAATCATATTTCCCAATGTAATTTATTTAGTAGAGCTTCAAGAAGTGACCACCATACAATCTTTATTCTGGAAAGCAGAAAGATGGATGACCATGGAGGTAGATGCATACAGATGACAATCCAGAAGCAGAGCACATATTCAACACAAGTAACACTGTGAAAAACATAAATGATAAAACCCCATGCACTGTAAAGGTAGGAGGCAAACCCCACATTTCAGATGCTGCTGGTAATCAATATGACTGGTTTTATGCATCATAAAACAGGTCAGAACAGGAGAACAAAGGCATTGGGGATTACCTCAGTAAGTGTTGGAGAGAGCAACTGAGGTGACTGCAAACAGCAACACACAACAAATTAGTGATACAAATTCATGCATGATGTTACTTGTGAGAACTACTTTTAAAATATCAATATCCATGTATAACACATGATAGACTTAGGAAAAATACCTGTCAATTAAGTAAAAAGGCAATTTTTCTTTGTATTTGTTCTTAAATAAGTAAATAAGGAATAAGAGAGAAATAATTTCATATGAAGCTTTGGTTGATTTCTCTACTACAAAATCCTGGGTCCGGTGAGGCCAGTCCTGTGTCACAGAGAGTGCTGCTGGTAGGGAAACTCCCATTTAAAGCAACTGCCTGAAACTACATAGAAACACCAGTTAAATCTGCATTGAAGCAAATCTGGAGTAGAACTTTGCTGTTCAGAGCTGACTGTTCTAAGGGAATTCAAAATATCTGTACTACTGTGGTGGTTTGACCTTGGCTAAATGCCAGGTACTATTTAAATTCTAATTAAACATCATGTAATTTGATAATTTGCCGTTCAGTCATTTTCCTTTCAAAATTAAACATTATGTTTTGCTAGTTGAGTAAATCTACCAAAACTAGTGCAACTGCAGGTGGTAGCCAGGATGCTGAAATTTGGAAGACAGGATCTTTTTTTTCCCCTGCCAGTATCAAGGATATAAATATTTGGAGCACCATGGATTCCAAGCACCACCCAAAATCACCTCAGAGTGGGTGCAATGACTGAGTCCTCGTAGGAGCTGGGCGGAAGGTTGTTTAGTCTATGCACCTCTGCCAAGTCTAGATGTAAATGAGCAGTTGAGGAGGCCCACAAACATTATCAGCACCCACGAATTTTGACACAGAAAGGAAGTGTTTATAGTCCACAAGTTCAGGGCTAGGCAGCAGCTTTCAGTTTTGTGAAATCAGAAACCTAAATACCATTTAAACCCTCTACCTGATACGATCTTAATTCTTTTAGGATGCATTATAACGGAACTACTGTGGTTCAGCATAGTACAGAGAGGGTTTGGAAAAGAGTCTGCAAAACCTAAAATATGGGCTGCACTTCACCTGGGAGAAGTACTGAGATTTTAGTGGTACCGATTAAGTGTAAAAGGTCTAAGTGATAGCACGACTAGGGCTATTATAAATACCATGGCTATTATTTATAGCATTTATTTCTACCCATTCACTTACACCTATAGAGAACAAAGCAGACTTCCATTCTAGACCCTTGCTAATATAGTATATATTATCTTGCTAATATACCTACTATATCTAAGAGGTTTGATTTGTAAAAATCTAAAATTATAAAACAAATCAGAAATTCAAAGGAAAGGTAGATATGGTTAGGGAAGAAAAGCTAACTTGTATGACAGGAGTTATATACAAATACGCTTCACAAAAAACAGAATTAGTAAGATTATGTTAAATTAGATTTCATTAGTACAAACTGCGTAATATTAGCTCTGCATATGAATAGGTTGAAATGAATGAATGACATGAGAATGAA
The DNA here is from genome assembly GCF_003259725.1 of Athene cunicularia. NCBI lineage: Eukaryota > Metazoa > Chordata > Aves > Strigiformes > Strigidae > Athene > Athene cunicularia. The sequence continues at coordinate 11,341,736 of NW_020799098.1, read as the reverse complement.
CTTTAGGGACAGCTGAAAGATATCTGCACATAGGAAAGTGATACCACTGTTGTGTTACCAAAATAACATGGTAAACTTTAAAAAAAAAAAATTAAATCACAAAAGACATTTGGCTTTGCTTCTGATTTCTGCATTATAATTAGCAATGGCTCCCGTTTCCTGCATGCATGTAGAACTCCTCTCATACAAAAACATTTTAATTGCATGTCATCTGTTTAAAAAAATGATCACAGAAAACAATTCTTTAACTTCCACAAGCTAAAAAGTGAAATGAACATCTTGCTTGTGTTTTGGAAGGTGTGAATGAATGGATGACATGACTCAATTAACTGAAGATATAAAAGTTGCAGGTTTTTAAAATTATGACCATGTTTAAGAGTGTTCAGCAACATGTTTAATGATGCACATATAATCTCAAATTCATCGTAAAAAAAATACCCATGTTTCAGTACCTCCCCGTAACTATGCCTGTCATCTGCAGAGTAACTGATATATGGAGAATAGGAGATCATATCTGGGCGGTCAATGTTATAGATGGCTTTATTTTTAGGAAGAGCAGCCAAATCCCTGTAGTCAAGAATTTCATCTCCAAGCTTTGCCTAAGAAAAGGAGGAAAGAAAGCAGTGAGAATAAGAAAGAATATGATCAGGATGCAATCAGAATAGGACAGGTAAGTGTAGGTAGAAAAGTCATCATCATCATAATTAACCACTTTTTCTGTTTGTGCACATTTAAATCTCTTTAATTTACTACACAATGCTAAATATTACTGCTGTTTTCTTTTTATATACCAGTGCTTTCTCCTCTTCTTTGTCACTAGCATTTGGTTAAGAGAAGCAGCATGGCATCATTCTGCTTCCCTTGGTTATATCCTGCTTACTGCTAGCTGCACAGACACACATGGAGGACAGATATTGTAGTCTTTTCCAGGCAAAACACCCTTAATTTTAAAGTAGTTTTGGTGTGCAGGGTTTCCTACCATAAGCAGTAGTGAATAAGCAAATATGTATTTCCAACGTATACTCTCCAGATGTTGAAAACCATTAATCAGATCTTTTGTTTTTCCCATTCAGCTGTGTCCCACAGCTTCAACTCCTTTCCTGACTATGTCTAAGTATCCCTTAATTATGGGTAACAAACCAGCAGATGATGGATTTGCACCATGGTGGATTAGTTGAAAGATCACAGATGCCACTTAAGGAAAGTTCAAATCCTTTCATGAGACTCACACAGCCAACAGAGAGAAAGGGCTGTGTCCCTCCCCATTCTCCTCTTACTACACTTATTCCAAAAGTGTAATTATAAAAATGCCATATTTGCACCAACTATCCTCAGGATAATGGTAACTTGCACCAAAACTGTATCCAGTATGTACTGTCTTGTAGATACAATGACAGATTGTCCACATTGAGAGTGGAGAAATGGGCTGCATAATTGTCTCATTCTCAGTTCAGGCTTTACATAATTATAAACTCTTTGTTGGCAACAAAATGATGAGTGCAACTTCCTATTCTCTGAAAATCATGGTATGATCAGCTATAAAACTGTAATAATGTTTTCCACATGTAAAAATATTAAAGTATCCAGAATTTGTGTGCAGTGATTATACTTTTTCTTAGGATGAGCTAAGAAAAATTAAATTTTCCAGGGAAGTTTTCTATTTGGTTAGTCATACAGGAAATGACAACTTTCAGTTATCTCTTTTTCTAAAACAATGTATAAATTTGTGCAAGCGTAAGCAACATGCAAAGGAGGAAGATTCCTCTTAACTATGAAAGTGGAACAGAGCGTCCATAACCATCACATATTCTCATCCTCAAAACTCAGGAAAAAATGTGTTTTAATCAAATATGTAAATCTTCACTGAACTACGGATCTCACCTTCCTTGCAGCTACTTTAAGAAACTAAAGAGAAATTAAATAGCCCCTTAAAGAAAATAAATCCCTCCCTACTGAGAAGCCAGTAGCAAGATCTGATGCAGAGACACGTCATGCAAAGGTAAGGAGGAATTTTTGTTCATTAGGTCACTTCCAGGAAGACTTTGGGCAGCACTGTACCTACAAGGAAGGCAAAGGAGGCTGTGATATCCAGGGTTGTGGAGATTATTCTAGTGAACCCAAAGTAGTTCAGAATTGGGACTATTTAATTACAGTAATTTTAGCCCCTATCCATCTAGATGTGCAACTTGAGATTCTCCCACTAGACTTCAGAACTGTCAGGAGTAAAACTTATCTAGTTACATAAAATGTAGGCAAATTTGGATGAAAAAACACCTTAGAGATACAGTAGCCTTCCAAACACTCAATTATACAAACATTCAGCCTACATTGTTTTTTATTTTATTTGTTTCACCTAGTTTCAAAGATGTGAGTGAAATTCAAATAGGCTAGGCAAAGCTCAATTTACAGCTAAAAAGCTTTAAGCCATTTGTTCAATACTCTGGTATTTTGGATTCTGTTAAAACCATGTTCCAAGCTGAGAGTATCTATTTAATTTGGAATATGTAATTTTACAATTGTATAATTGCAAATATGATCTGTATAAAAATATAATGTGATTTCTATTCCTAGTATGAGAGCATACAACACAGCTATGCAACCTAACTTAAACCGTCTGGTTTGATATATTAGGTTGAAGCACCTAATTCTCTCTTCATAAAATTTATCTAAGGATAAAGAAGGACTTTTATTTAAGCCTTATTTAATGGTGTAATTTAGAAATCAACTAATTTTTAAGTGGTATTTAGGGACTCTGAGTGAATATCACCACTAGGGTAAATTTCAGTCTGGATATAATGAAGCCATCACTAAAGATCATGAAAAGATGTCCATTAACTTGAAAGGGCATTGGCCTGTGCTCTCTCACAGTGCAAGAAGATACCAAAGTCTGATATTAACAGGTGAAGAAAAAGCTGTATGGCTTTAGTAAACCACCTGTACGAACCACATTCAGGTTTAGACCAAACATGCTTTCTTCATCTTTCCCTAGCTGAGCACTCAACATGACCCAGAAACACGTCTCCCATGAGGTGGTGCGTTGTTCAGAACGATTGCGTTGCTCTGACTTGATGCCTTTGAAAGTAACAACACCATGAATGCACAGTTCCTAAGCTTTAACTGTTTTCTCTGAATGCTTTTTTGTTCCAACACCATACTTCACAGAGTTCACCAGCTGCTGAAGTACAGTCTTACTGTCAGTTTTAATGATCTGAATCCATGCTACTGAAAGTGGCTGTCCTGTGTGCCCCTTCCCACTCTGCTCTGGCTTCCATGTTAGCATTAGAAGACATGTAGATAGCTGGGTCTCTTTTTGCCTCTTTGGTTGGCCGGAGTTTTTTCCTGGGTAATTTTTTAACTGAATCTAGTCTCAAATCTGACCGATCATACCTCTGTGCAGCCACTAGCACCAAAGAGGAGATGGGAAGACATGGCCAGAGGCAGACAGGGCTATGTGTGGGTGGGACCCTCCTTTCAGTGGCAGCATAAAATTTAGTTATGGTAAAACCAATCACGAAAGCACCCAAGACAAATCTTGAGCACGTCTGTAAGTCATAACACTCCTGTAATAGAAAACAGATGGAAAAGATACCCAAAGAATCATTTTGATAATATAGGAGTCCAGTAACATGTTTTTAATTCTTTTTACTTTCCTGTTCGTGAAAGCCAAAATAGGATTTAATCAATCTCACAGCTTTGACAATTAAACAGTCACAGATGAGACAGATATAGTAAGAACTTGCATGCCTCTGGGAAATCTTTTTTCCTAATTGACTCATATTTGTGAGACAACTTTATTCCTTCACAGTCCCAGCTGCTTCAAAAGTAATAGTACAGTAACAAACATTAGAGTTGTGTGCTGATTTAATGATATCCTTCAAAAAAACAGAAAAAGAGAAGGGAGGTTTGTCCTTGACTTTTAACAGCCTGTGAAGCATATTTAAAGCAGTAATCACAAACACCAAAAAAAACAGTACCATCCAACAGTTAGATAAATGTCACTAAAAACATGTAAATCTTAGAAGGATGCTCATGCTTATAAAAACAATGAAGTAGTACATGGCAGGAGAGAGAGAGACCATCTGGCCAAAGCAGTATTATATTACATGGTAATAGGCTCCTAGCACAATGAATTGTTTTCACAGGAGTTGGAGGCGACGACTTTTTTTTTTTTTACTGGGAGTATACCACTGATATTCACCAGCATGGAGCTCTCCTAGGAGGAGAGCTCAGAAACACTGATAAGCATTTAGATAAGGGAGGTTCCTTCACTTCTAGTTCAATCTTACTCAGATAAAGGGTATATTGTGTTCAAAATAATTTTTACTTCAAGAAAAAAGACAAGTTTGGCTCCAAGGCACACTTTTACTTGTCTTAGTGTAGTAGATAAAAGCCCTTTATCTTTGTGTAATAACCTCTCTGGCAGTCAATCATATTTTCAGCAATTTCTTTTATATGTGGTCCTATCCAATGAGAACGACCTGCCTACCAGAGGGATACTTGGACAGGACAAAGAGGCCTGGGAATACTGAAGCTCTCCAAGAGATGTTTGTATGGATCATGATACATGTGGATATTTTTTACCTATTGGTGGTAGCCTTGAGCATCTGGCCATGAACATTAGCTACAGCAATTATGACAAGCAAGGTACACCTGGTATTGAAAAAAATACCCAGCATAAGCTTTCATCATACTTGTTATTTTAAATTCTCTCTGTGAGCTTTCCAGAGCTAGCACTTCTTAAACCATAAACACATCAAAGGTCCTCTGAGGTTAGGGACTGGCATTTGTCAAGGCCCAAGTCCTGCAATCACATGCATGAGTATTTTCATAAGCTATCAGATGCAGGCTCAAGAGCTCGATTTAGACAAGTTGCATTCAAATCTAAGCTTGTAATCTACCTGTGGGCTGTACTGTTTATTTAAACTTTTCTTTTTAGAAGGCACTGCGGTACTTTGCATGCTTTGGTATAAGCCAGCTCTAGTCATAATGTAAGTGCTATAAATACACCACGAAAAATAAGAGGAAACTGCCAGAACTCTCTTACGGCAAATGCAGTATTCAAACATTTTAAATGTGAGAAAGTAAATTCCATTTTAGAGGATTCACCAACTGCAGTGGTTTGCAGACACTAACGTTCCACACAATGTGCTAAGTTGTAGGAGGAAGCACAGGGTTCTCCCCATCCCACAGAACAAATTTCACTGTGAAATACTCACATAGATCACACGGCTTGGGGAACCTGATGTACTTGAAGCAGGTACAGAAATAATACTCTCAGAGGAAGTCCTTGTTTCCTATTGCAGGAGAAGAGAAGTGAAACAGATAAGAAACAGAGGAGAGGGAGAAAATGTAACTGTTACTTCAAAGAGAATGTGCCATACAATTTAATTTAACCTTTACCACCAAAAATGGCATATTACAGCTAGCTCTAAACATACAGGCATAACAAGGGGTTAAAAATGAAAGAACACTTTTAGTCAATCAAATTAACTTTTGAAATTAAGGCATTATTTTACATTTGACTTTCTTTTCCCCTCCCTTCAGGACAAAATGGCCTGGACCACTTCTGGGCTGCCGGGACAGCCTTTGGGCACTAGCAGAGACAGGTCAAATTACAAGATGATACAGTGGCAGCATTTTTAGTCTAAGGTTATACCATCAAGCCGATCTACACTGCTTCTGAAACGTGTCACATTGTGGTGCCATTCACTCACAGCAAACAACACAACAACCCGCAGAGCATCCTGAATCACACCCAATAGGTTAGCTTCCCTCTCTCTGATCGTAAGACTACCAGATAAATTTTAATGCTCAACTGGTTTAGCTCTGTTTTCAACCATTTTGGAATTCAGAGTGACAGACTTTTATTGCTTTCTTTTTGGTAGATTCCATTATGATGAAAAATATAATTCCTTTTAAATAACAAAGGGTTGTGAGACACAGTGATATTAACCATGAGTGAACAGACCTGACATTCATAATTGAAGTTTGAACGAATCTTACTATGAAATCAATTGGTTTATACCCTCTTTTACCCAAGTATGTTAATTCTGGGTAAATATTCTTTCTCATCTATGGAAAAGCATGACCGTGATCGCAAAAAGTACATATTTTTCCATATGCTCAGAATAACCATCATTTACTGTCCCGCTGAAAGCTGGCACTTCTTACCTGGAGGTTACAACGGTTCAGACCCTTAAAAGGATTATTATGCTGTCAGGTCAAGGTAACATTCTTCCTACTACTCCAGTCTTGAAGTATTTACCAGCTTTTAGAAGCAATATGTGAATATACCTGTACTGTATTGTGTTATCAGAGCAAACAAAGTAAACGATCACAACTATCCTTCCATTGACCTTCTTTAACCTAAATATTCCTGTGGCTTCTCTGAGACAATACATGGAGATAATTTATCCACATAAAAAAAGATTCAGTTCAATTGTTTTGGCATGTCAGACCGGGATTTTAAAATTTTCTCCCTCTCATTTTCACTTGTCTCACACTGAGGCTCTGTATACACACAGGACCAAGGGGACAAGCAAGGCAATAAGAGAAATACTTGTTGCTGCTGCTGAGATGATCATTTAACACAGACAGTGTAATTGCACTGTTCTTCTGCATAGTTAAAGCACACTGCAGTTTTCCAGAAATTGTGTAAATGACATGAAAGTGTCATCAACGTACTGATGTCATGTGCAAACCGTAATTCTCCTTCATGATGTCCTTACAGGAGGCCCAATGCAGTAGAGGGGGAAAAAAAAAAAAGACGACAAAAACTGCACTGTTCCAATGTTTTGAACCCTGTTAACTCAAATGTCAGTTTTGGATTAACCTCAGGATTTCCTAGATAAAGCTTCAGAGCTTCGTTGTGTGTCATGCGCATCAGTGGAGTGTGTTTTAAGGTCACACAGTGTAGCATGACCTTAAAACACATAAAATACCTGGATGAACATATTTAACAAATCTTAATAAATTCCAGGAGTTTTTTCATGGTCTCTCCTCAACTTAGAAGTGCCATCTTGTTTTTAAGAAGAACTACAATTCATCAAAATTTCTAACTTTCGCAATCAAAGTATAGAGTCTCATCTTTCTAAGGTACTTCTGGGGATTGCTTCCATGCTTCCTCACAATATGGTTACTCTGACAAATTTTCCCACTTCTCTTCCTGGTGATTAAAACCTGCTCATTCCACATCTCTTACACACTCTTTATTTTCTGCATGATCTATTACCTTTTTTTAGCATCCTCAGTCCATGACTGCTACACATAATCTCCTAGCTTCTGCAATACCTCACATCTCAGTTGACTCTGTTGCTTCTGTTCAGTTCTCTACTACGTTTTTATTCTTCCTCCATCTCTTTTTTCCTTTATTCCTTTTAATAATCATTATTCTTTCTGTTACTGTTTGATTTCTCCTGTCTTCTCCAGCTTCATCCCTTCTGTTTACAATCTCACTATCTCATCATTTTTCTTTTTGCTGTCACTCTTTTTCACAACTTGTTTTTCCCTTGCACTCCACCTCCAAAGTTTTGGAGTGTGCTGCCACTTACTCCTTCTGCCTTTGTCACCTACTTTAATTACATGCTGTGCATATATCTATATAAATATATAGAAAGGTAACTTTTAAAACCATCAAGGTTTTTAAAACCAGCAAACTCAACCAGTACATCCCATTCCTGACTTGACAAGTTATGTTGAAAAGTCCATTGCAATGACATCCTTTTTTTCAGTAATGCACGTAAAGACTAAAAAAAAAAAAAAAGAGGAAAAATTAAAAGAAAAGGAAAAATGGCTAGACTTGGGAGAATTCTTTGGGCTCCATTCTGGGTTTTTTTCCCTACTCAGGCAAAACTCCCACTAACTTTCAGATACAGATGTCTTCTCTGCTGGGGAAGAGGCAAACTCCCAGCACTCAGGAGAGATGTGTTATAAATGACTTAGCCTTTACACAATATATTACAAGTACACCTTATTTGCCTTTGTGAGGAAAGCACAGCCAAGTGCAAACTTGTCTGCTGTCTGTCTTTGAAGGAGGGGAAAAAACATTTGCAATAAATTACACTGGGTTTTAGCCCTTCAATTTCAGTTACTCAGCCAGTATAAAATCCTTAGGAAGCCTGAAATATTGCTTAATAGTAGTAGGCTGAATCAGAAGCACTTATTAAAGTATTTTGACAAATTTAAATATACATGTATTAAAAAATACATTTTATACTGAAATGCTACTTATTTGATATTCAGAGCTTGTCATGAAGAATTCCAGGGCAGTTGCTTCCCAAGCACATGGGTACAAGAAAATACAGCCAAAATCCTTCAGGGTAAAGTCCAAACCAAATTTTTTTCAAAACTGTAATTTAGTCAAAGTTGCACTTGCTAACACACCAGATCTGTAAACACTATTTTTATAGCTGCTGCCTGCTGTTCTGACTTGTCCCATGTGCCTTCTGTCTAAGCTATGATAAATCAGAGTTTTTTTTCAAACAAGGATACCAAGGGTACCAGTTGGAGCATCAGAGAACATCAGAACTGAAAAACCCCGTACTTGGCCTCTGCATTAAATGAGATAGAACTATCTCAGTTCCACCACTTCAGAGGGATCACTTCCCCAGCTACAGATCCATTCTTCATTTCCTAGGGGCAGCTTATTCATCTGCTAACCTTGTAATTATTAAGGTTGCCAGAACTCCCCCCTTTTCCCCTTGCACACAGACAGATGCACAAATCATCCAATTAAGGAGGTACTTAAAGCCAGAGATTAAATTAAGTTGGGGCTGGCTTGCCAACATTTTACAAACAAATAATAAAAAAGAAATTCCAAGGAGATATTTTTTTGTAAAAACAAATAATGTGGAAGTCCTCTGAACTTTTAAGTGCAGAGCCACATAAAAAGAGGTCATGCACTGATCACATCATAATCAGACAGGAGTTTAAAATTAATTTTTTTTCTTACTCATATTTTCACATTTTTTCCTTACTCAGCTTATACATATAACTCTTAGGTCAGCATTCTCCTGAAGATGTAGCTTTAATCATTAAGTAAAAGCAGAATATTTATATTACATTATTACATTAACCTACTAGATTTCTGCCATTTAAAATTTAAAATTACAATAGTGGAAAAAATTCCAAACCCTTCCCTCCATGCACACTTGAAAAAAAGGGATAGAGAATAACATAACAATGGAATAACACTGGGTAAAAATACAGTCTTTTTACCTTGTTTTTTTCTTCAGCCTTTGCAGCCTGTCTACAAACTGGATGCCAAATGGATGTACCTGGAAAGTAAATATAATGTTTTGCTTAGTTTAGCTCCCCAATAAGAACCTTAAAATGTTTAACATAAGAACCTTGTTAAACCTTCCTATAAGGGTTTGTAAGACAGAGCATACTGATTCCACCACAGTAGCTATTTCATGGATACATTCTTCTCAACATCAGGAAGCTTGATCACATAGGTTTTAGAGACTAGGTGCACTACAGAAAGCTGTATGTACTTCACTAAGTGAGATCAGCATCACAACCTGAGTCCTAAGAAACATGGTATAGGATCTCTGGAGCTCCTCCAGCCCAACCTCCTGCTCTGAGCAGGTTCCATTGCAGCAGGCAGCTCAGGGCTGTGCTGTGCCCAGCTGGGTTCTGTGTATTTCTAAGAACGGAGATCCCACAGCATCTCTGGGCAACGTGTTCCACTTTCATGGCATTTTTTTTTTAAATGCAATTAGAATCACCTGTACTCTTATTATACATATTCTTTTAACAGTCTGGCCCAGGTCATACTAAGTAGCACACTGTGATGGGATGAAACAGCATTGTGGCATTTAACACTAGCTGAAAATCCAGGTTTTCTTTCTGAATTATTCATTGTACTGATTCTGCACTTCATGTGTGTTTGTCTCTTATAAGTCAAATATTAAGAACTGCATAAATTCAGAGGAAAATCCTAGAGGAAGCAGTAAATACAGAATGAACCAATTATCTACATGTAAGTATTAAACAGAGGATTATGAACGCCAGAGATAGAAGTAAACATTAAGTGTGAGAAAGAAACTTAATAGTTTTGCATTAGTCACGAAGTCTTTTAAGACATACTTAATCTTCAATGGAAGTGAAATGTGTGTAACTATATAAACAAAAGAATTATTTATAAATTTTAACAGTAAAAAAGAACCTTTATGTATATGCCTGTCTGAGCTTGGACAAGCCACAAACTAAAGCTCCGCACAGTTAAACAATGTGAGTGCTCTGCAACTTCTGCCTGACTAAATGGGAAGTTGAGAACCTTTGTGTTGTAAATGTTTAATGTTTATACTGGGTGGAGAGCACCAAGAAGAGTTATTGGAAATACTTTGTTTTCACAGCAGTTTGATAGTTTTCTAACCAGTGGATTTTGGAAACACGATAGAAACAGAAAGTCTATTTCCCAGAAGACAGATGGAGATCATTAGAATTTGTTTCACAAAAATAACCCAGATGAACCCAAACTCCAGCAGTAAAAGACTATCTATAAGTACGGACCGGATAGATTATGTTTAATAAGTTACTGAAGTTTTTTGGGACTGAACCACTAAGAAACATCTTTATAACACCTTTGGTAATTTACCTTCCAATTACAAGTCAGTCTGAGCTTGCCCACTGAAAGCGTTTGTCCCGACTACTGCGTAAGTTGATGTAAATCTTCCCAATGGTTCTAAGAAGTACTTAGATTTTTTTTTTTAAATTACTCCTACCTATGGTCAAGCAAAACTATCTGGGAAACTTTTCCACAGAAGAAAAAGAGTCCTTTCACTCAAAAGTCATCTGCTGGACGACCACTGATGACAGTTTCTGCTAAGGAACATGCAACACCTAAAGAACTTTACAGCATATTAAGAGGATAAAGAACAAGTTATAAAATCCTGAGCACTGACATTTTTTATTATCTAACATATCAGGTAAGGCAATCCAAATACCTCATCACAGATCTTTCATGAAGTTAACACCAGTTTCTAATGAAAACTGTTCTTCATGTGAAGGCAAAAAGCGTATGATAGTAAGCAGATATCAGTGTTTCACGCACCAGAAAATAAAGTAAGATAGGTTCAAATTAACAGGACCCGAGCATACTTTGCAATTATTTGAACTAAAATTCAGCACAAAACCTAACAAATACCCACCCTAACAAAGTGAACTTAAAGAGAAGATTCACTAGCAACCCAGTTTCAGAGGGTTTGAAATCTAGAAACAAACTGGTACTTTCGTATCTTTTTTTAAAGCACTGATTTCCCAGGGGATTTTACTACTGCTAAGCTACTTTTCAACTGGAGGAACCACAGCATTTTCTGGCTCCTGAGGGAGAATCCATGAGCAAAGACAAGGATCATTATGTCTTTTAACGAGCCAGTTCTTGTTGTAAACCAAAGTGACAATAAAACTGTCATTTTAAATAACATACTAAATTATAATTAGATCTCACTGAGACCACTGTTGTGTTTTAAATAAAGTCTAACTCTTCCGGCTTAATGAATAATTTTAAAGTATGCTTCTAGAAAACTGAGGACAATTGCAAAGTTGTAATACCGATCTGGACAAGCATGTGATTTTAAGATAATAAACCAGCCTTGCAGCTCCCACATCCTACTGTTTCTCAATTCTGTTTTCCTTTGAATAGATACTGCTAGTCAAAGACATAGGCAAAAGCCTTCATTTTCTCTGGTGTCCAACCCTGTATTTAACTGTGTAGACATTGTTTTCTTTGATAAGTTTAGTACAGCTAGAAGTTGCTACATATGAAATACAGATTTTCGCTCATAACTATCTTAAGTAAATCTTTTTTTTTTTTCCTATTGAATAAATTATTGTGCAAGTCCTTCTCTATTACCTGACAAGACACACTGAATTTCTCCCATGCAAGCTTATGGCTGCATAAGGTATAAGCATATTGCATGGTAAGGGCTTGAGCTCCATGGCATCCTCTTCTCCACCCTCCAAGAGCACTAAGGTCTGTCTGAGGGGAATTCAGGTAAAGACCTTCAGATTTTCTTTTCATACCCAAATGGGCAATGGGTACAGATTCGGTCTTAGGAAAACAACAGCAGCCTCAGAGAACCTGCTGTCCCACATGCGTGTTGACTTTCATCTGGACCATTTATCAACGCAAAAAAAAAAAAAAAAAAAAAAAAATAGGAAATTTTATAATCTTCTCTGTCAATTAGTTCCATCTGCAGGAAATAACTGCTACCACTCATCGTTTCTGTGACTCACACTACTTGCTATTTATTGGATTTGAACTGAGAGAGAAGTAATAGGTGAGTAAGAAGCAACAAAGGTTTGGTTTTGCTTTTTCTTAGCCTACACATCGGATTCATCACTTTCTTTGGTAGTTATGAAGTGCGAATATGTGCAAAAGCAGCTCAGCTATGCTAGCAGGTATGGGCAAGACAGCCATAAAGCCAAGTGTTAGGTTTTGGTTTTTGCTTGGTTTTGTTTTTACCTTGAAGATACATTTCTTCTCCTTCTGCAAACATCTGACCGCACCTGACACATCGTGCGCACGTTGGGTGATAATGTTTTTCTCCTGCCTGTTTGGGAAAAAAAGTACACATGATTAAGTATACTGGTTAGTTTAGCAGCTTCACTATGAGAAGTTTTTCTTTCATCTTCTAGGATATGATTACTTAGAATAAATTATTTAATGACAATTAGTTCAACAATCTCCTACAATCACAAGGCTTATTTTTGATTATAGACAATTCATGATTTAAAATATAATTAAGGTCTCACCTACACAAAAAAGTTAATATGCAATAGCTAAGTCTCTGAATTTACAGGATGGAAATGATTTTAGATAGTGAACACATTTTCTCTGTAAACAACCATACCGTGCATCAAGCGCAAGGCAGCTGAGGACTTACCAGCACAAGGAAGTTGGGAGGTCATAACCTTGAGCATGGATTTGCAATTCAGCTGTATGTTCATCATGATCCTACTGAATATATAATCTTACAGCAAGAACCATCTTGTGCAAAGAATGTTTGCACCTGCTTTGGAAGTGTTTTGCAGGTAACAGGTACTAAAGGATTTCCATAAAGAATGTGTGTGGCGTGCCTACAGGAATGTAAGTTCCGAGCTGACACTTCTGGGTACTGTGCACTAACTTCCTCATATGGGCAAGCTGGGAGCTTTGCCAATTATTCTGAGATTAATCCACATAATTTAATACCACCATTTTAATTGACTGGAATAAGCACATGACTGAGCCCTGTATTTGCTCAGAACAGCTTAGTAACTCATCAATTTTCATAAATTTAAATTTCCAATTACCTTATAACCACATTAATTTAAACTGTTTCACCCTTGACCTCAGTGTATTTTTCAAGAGGAGACATCTACCTGCTATAAAGGAGCAAGTGCTTGTTTATGTCAAAACATCAATGTGTAACACAGATAAGGGTGATGTTAACCTCAAACAACTATCAGAAAAAAAAAAGCCAAGATTCTTGGATCACGGGGTTTATGCAGGACTCAATTTTGGTAGCTCATCCAAAATTCGGTACTGTGGCTGAATGTGGTCAAGTTTGTTAGCTCCAGTTCCCACAGGCAAGGACAGCAGCACCACAGAGCTATGTTGGCTTAAGTCAGGAACAAAAATAGCACTCCCGGAGTTGTGCTCTTCTGAGTGAATGACGTGGGCCCACCCCTCAAAATTGCACCCCTACCCCATCTTTCAGATGATACTCACAAAACAGAGTTCAACAGCCCAAAGCCGGCTCTTGTGCATGCTCCCAGCACTCCTCACTCTTCAAAACCCCTACAGAACTGAAAGCCAAATCTTGGCCTCTCCTTCCTCCTCTTTGACCCTGCACTCTCCTGTGCTAGACAGAATGGCCCATGGCTTAAGCGGCTTAAGGACACTTCCATTATGAACAAAAGCCAGAAGACTAAGTAACTCTAAAGCTTAGAGCTAAATTAAACTAAATTTAATTTAAAGTTAAGCTAAGTCTGACTACAGTAGAAATTCTTCTGGAGTTAAAAATAAGCAAATTTTGGTCCATGTAGAATGTCTCATAACCTGCTTATCTAAAAAATTTAAAAGTGCTACTAGGATTGTGTGTGCCTTTAAGAAATTACTACCAATTGCCCCACTGTCTTCAGCACGTAAATGTGCTCTCAGAGCACTGTAAATCCCCTTCTATTAATCTAGAAATTTAACACTGTTAATACAGGGATGATTTGTCTTACTCTTTTTCATTGACCAAATGTCAAAACTTTCGAGGTATTTACACTACAGAACATAATCTGTGCTTGGGGGCTATTTTGCTTTTCACAATATCAAACATAGGAGTGTGGTAAATTCAGGTTAAAGAATCTCTGGTTTTACTTCATCAGTGTTAACTTGATGCACTCCTGAAAACCTCTTGCTGCATTTAAAATCAGCAGCGAGGAAGAGCAATGTATCACGTAAGAACTATTTAAAAAACAGCTTGTTCCAGTTCACTCTTCACTTTATGGTGCCATTTGTGCAGACCGCTGAGCCATTTTTTCAACTTTAGACATAGAAGATGGTCACTATCAACTGTGTTCACACCTTAAAGTATCAGACCATGAAGTATCAGCATAGGGCTTAAACCTCAGGTTTAAAATTGTTTGCCTGAGTGCAGGTGTTGAAGTACAGAAGGGTATTTAACTATTACCAGATAAACTTAGGTTTGAAATATCAAGCTGAAAATACCATTTCCCTTGGAAGATGGCTACTGCACAAGTATTGCTAATGCAATGCATAACCTCAATAATTCAATTGATTTAGCATAGCTGATACAATTCCCAGGTTAACACTCTCTAGGGAATTAAATTACTCCTTTGCTATGTCAGAACACATTCTCAGATAACCTGAATGCATTACAGAATAAAATCTATTTCCCCAAATTTAACAGTACAACAGAATACATCATTTTAATTCACTCTGTATAGTATGTAATATCAACTAGCTGTAGAATTACACAGAGACCTCTTTTATAGCTTAGATATGATTACAACAGAAAAATCAGGGGACAAAAGTGTAGTGATCCTCTTGCTGATGCTCACAGCAGGATAACTCCAATGGATTTTCCATAATTACCTCTGAATTAAAATGGGGCATACTCAAACTTTTCAAACAACTCTAAGTGCTGACAGTGGGTTTTGTTCCCCCTTTTTAAAAACTTTCTACTTTGTTCCTTTTCTAACCAAAGCACAGAAGACAAGACATGGCAGACTCTTCATCCCTGTTTAAAACAGATCTCACCACCTTTCTAAATGAGAGGTGATAGCTGAATCTGATGTTAGAGACTTGATGAGGGAATTAATTAATAATATTCCCTGATATGTTTATACAGTTAGCCTGATTAGATACTATAAATTATATTCAAACCTAGGACCTGGATGTGCTGAATGTGAATCATAGCCTCACTTGGGTACACGCCAAGGAGGCTTTCATCAGTACCCTTTTCTCCTCTCTTCAGACTATTTCAGAGGCTTCATCTCATGGATGAACAATCGGTTCCTGCAGAACCTAGAAATTTTATAAGCTTAGGGCAGCAACTATTTTATGTTTTCAGTTTAGTTGTAATGATGGCCTCATTATTTTTTTCTTTTCTTGGTTATAATGATGTGAGGGAGTTTAATGAAGCAACAAATTCCTAACCATATGGTTACTTCTTTGCACAGTTTGAAAGCTTAGTTTGACAGATTGTTGTCTCGATGTTTAATAAAATATCAACACACACAGCACTGAAAAAGCAACATTCATCTGTGAGAGATCTCTTATTTCAAGTTGTAGATTGTAAGAAACGTTCTCAATATCCTACATTTGCTTCAAGACTGCATCAGGTCTTTGTGCTCAATCATCCACATGTGAAGACAGTATTTATTATAAAGATCAATTTAAAGATTAATTCTCAACAGAGATTTCCTCAAACCTGAAGAGCAAAGTATGGCTTTAGCAACACAGTACACTACCAACAGTTTAATTTCTCTTCAAGTGACTACACCAGCTTTCCACAATCACCAAGGGAAAGTTTTGGTGTGTAACTTAAAGGTGGAGCCAAAACAGTCCTTAACACTCCGAGACTCCGTATCATGAATTACTTCATTCCCTTTAGATATGAGGGACTGCCTCGAATGGCAAATCTCCTCTGCACAGCAAGCAGAGCCTTCTGGGCTGGGTCAACATGAGGAATGTTCCTTCCAGCAGAGCCATGGATCTCTGCACACTCCCTGCCCTATGCATGGGGGCACCACAGTGTTGCTACCTGTCCCACAGCACATTGACAAGTAAACCCATCCTTCACTTCAAACAGGATCAGAAAGGTCTGAAACAAAGTACATAAACCTGCCTTTTCTCATAACTTCGGGGCTTGTACTAGATAAAAGAAGAATGAACCTGATGTGACAGATGCGAATCACATCATTTAAAGCACCAGTTGAAGACAGTAAGGGGTGTTACCCTAAAGTATGCAGAGCATTATGAACACAAGGCATGGGAAACATGCAACGCCAACAAAACTGGAGTAATTCATACCAGAATGAATAACCTTACCTAGTTAAGGTTGGGTTTTAAATTTGCTGTCATCACTGAGGAAAAAGATACTACATTATTGCAGACAGCTCAGCAAAAACCTCTGCTCATTCTCTGGCTATGGCTGCAATAAGTGATGAACTGGTAAGAATAGATAAAAGATGATACGTAAAATAATTGTAACTCTATTACAATGACATTGCTCATCTGGCCTCTCATGCCATTGCTCAGAGTGTGACTGATGTAAATTTTTACTGCAGTTGAGTGACAACTGCCTATGGATGAAGGAGAAAGGGAGAGATTGAACGAGTGCAGCCTAAAGCTCAAAGTGCAAGCTGAGTCCTGGAAAGAATACTCAAGATTTCTGATGACTTTCTCCCCAGTGAAGTCTAAGTACATCCTACCTCACTGCATTACTCAGTAAAGTGTCCAGTAAAGGAAAGAAAGTAGACAAATTCATTTAACACGTTAAATAAACTCATACATAAATATTTGGTTCCTTTCCTGAAATGAAAAGTTTTCAGTAAACTTTTTCCTGTAAAAATAAAAATAGTAATAAAAAAATCTATCTTGTTATAAAAATGCACAGTAGTAACTGACACCTATTACTGCTGGGAATAAAGAGTTTGTGGAAGTGAGAAAGGGTTAGACTGCTGCAATGATTCAGTCATATCAAAGCATATTTTCCATTTTAAGGGTAGAATACAATACAGGTTGCTGTAACAGTGCATTACTACTGAGAGTTATCTATTGAGGTAGGTCCAAACCCTGACACCCTCATACTCTAAAATCTCCAAATGAAGTCCTAACTATATCCTATCCCGGACAAAGGCAATGGTAGTCAGCCTACAAAACACGGAGCCTGCTGGTATGCCAAGGCATGGTGCAGTTGCATGACCCAGAAACAAAGCCCACAGAACTGATATAAAGCTTTCTTAATTAAAAGCTTTTCACCTGGAACAAGTTTGTTAGAGAGTTGGGTCATCATCAGACAAGCACCTGTCCAAGCAAAGGGAAACAGAATAAAGTACAAAACTGCCAACAATCAATACGTCTTTCCATCTGGCAGCTTCTCACCCTGAAATGAAGGGCTAAAGCTCTTGTGAAAGATATGACTTGACTGCTGCTATCTGTTTAAGTGGAAGGGAGTTACTACTTGTTCGGGATGGGAAGGGGAAAAATGCTTAGGTACTGTACGTGGCAGGTGCACCCGCCCAGTGAGAGCAGAGCTGCCTTGGCTGTGAAGTGCAGCAGCTCCGGGCTGCCTTTGCTCTTGGGGCTTCATGGTAGTTGGGGCCTTTGGCCAATGGGAGCCACTATCGACCACAGGTCAGATTCATCCTGGGTGTAAATGGAGTCCCCTGGGGGAGCCATTTAGAGCTCGTCACCTGGAGCAGCACACCGTGGTTGAGGACTCTTCCCTTGGGTCAGGACACTGCCCAAAGAAACGCCTTGAGGTGACTTAGGTCAGGACACTGCCCTGAGAAGGTCTTCAAGGTTAAGAGCCCTCACTTGTTAGGTGAGTGATAAGAGTATTTTGGGTTGTCATTAAACCCTAGGGAGTGGTGCTTTGTTCTGCATTTTAGGTTGTCATTAAACCCTCAGGAGTTGTTGTGTTCTCCTCTCACAGATATTTGAACCTGTAATTTGTGGAGGGCTAGTTAATTATGTTGACAAAATTTTTAAATTTTGGTGATTGGTTGTTTATTTGAGAACCTCCATAACATGGTAGTGATGGGCAAAAGTTTTAAACTTCAGTTTAGAAAATAAGTTATTCCCTTTTCTATTTGTTGTCTGTATTTATTGTCTCCATTACCTGAATAATTTTC
Source organism: Athene cunicularia (assembly GCF_003259725.1). NCBI lineage: Eukaryota > Metazoa > Chordata > Aves > Strigiformes > Strigidae > Athene > Athene cunicularia. The sequence continues at coordinate 11,323,376 of NW_020799098.1, read as the reverse complement.
AGTCACATGGACATTCACACTCATTCATTAAAGGGAACTGAGATTTCTTCAAGTGCCCATTGTTAATGCATCTAATAGTAGGATTATAATTCAGTTTAAAGTCAGGAGGTGTGCAAGTGCACCACAGAATGATAGAATAATTCAGGCTGGGAATGAGCTCAGGAGGTCATCTAATCCAACCTCCTGCTCAAAGCAGGGTTGATGCTCAGTCCAGATCAGTCTGCTCAGGAATTTGTCCAGTTGGGTACTAAAAACCTCCAGAGATGGAGACTGCACCACCTCTGAGAACATGGCTCCAATAGTTACCCTTACAGTGATTTTTTACTTCTTATATCCAGTCAGAACTTCCCCTCTTTTAATTTATGACAGTTGTCTCCTGCTCTCCCACCATGCACCTCAGTAAGGAGCTTGTCTTCACATCCTTGAGGGCTTCCTCATAGGTATGGAAATGCTGCTATTAGGTCCCCCTAAAGCTATCCCTTCCCCAGTATGAGCAAGTCCAGCTCCCTAAGCATCTCCTCACAGGGTATGTGCTCATACCCTCAACAATCACCGTGGTCCTCCACCAAACTCGTTTCGGTTAATCAGCATCTTTTGCTATGGGAAGGCACAAAGCTGGATGCAGTATCCTTCATGTAGTCTAGCAAATGCTGCTTATTAGGGGGATATCTACTGGTTGTGGTCTTGTTGAAATTGCCCTCTAGGCTGGTGGCCTTCATCGCTGCCAGGGCACACTGCTCTCATGTTTAGCTGACTGTCCACCATATCCCGTATGCATTTCCAAGCACTGATAATTGAAGACATCAAAGTAAATCAGGATGCGCTTGAGGTGCATACATCATACTGAAACAGAACATAAAATCAAGACATAATTCCCTGATAAATGAATGCATTACTGCTTTTAGCTTATGTGAATGCATTCATATGAGTAGATCTGGGGAGAAAAACATCTTAACACTGCGTAAGGGAAGTTCATTATGTACAGTTTTAAATTCAAAATTGAGGAGTATGTACTTTCACTAGAAATTTTTTTCCAGAGTATGCAAGTCAAGGAAGGTGAAAAACTACTAAACTCCTTTAGTGGATATTTAGTTCATCCTGTTTATACCTCCCTCATTCATTCCTCAAATGATTGTTTTTACTGATATAGTAAACTATTATGTGAATGAACTGTCCTTTTTCTTGGGCGCCAGAAAACAATAACAAAATACAGGTATAAAAAGGAACACCGGATATTTACCTTTATGAAATTTAATACAGTTTTTGGACAAGATACAGCATTTTGACATTAAATGGCGCAACCAGTCACTGCACTGATTTATGGAGGCAAATTCACAATTTCTGTAAGTAAATGCGGTTCCCTTACTTTGGCTGAGCTAAGGTTTTAGTTCCTGCTCCCAGAGCTAAATTAGTTTTTATTTAATAACACTCTGGCCTAGCAGCACAGAACCGGCCCAGAAAAATCTTCCTATGAAGTTATTCCACCTTCTATGCTGAAATCAGGGGTTGTTCTTCCTTATTCCCACTTGGTAGTACAAGCCTCCTGTTCTTGGCCAGCACATAGACATGGGATTGTGCAATGTGGGTTTAATCCTAAAAGCTGTGTAAAATCTAAGGCGCAGGTGTTTGTCCTTCTGTCTTTATCTCAAGAGTACCATGGAGGAGGTGCACAGCACTGCACCAAGTGTTGTTCAATGGCCACATGCTCATTAACTTTGCCACTACATCCACACAGTGGCATATTATGTGGACTATAGTGGCTCCATAGAATGAATTCTAGGGGATATTTTCAAATTAGACTGACAATATTCAGAAAATCTGATAACCTTTGGTGCTTGCAGTAGAATACTGTGCTCAGTTACCAGTTTTAAGTGTAGCCACATAAAATCTCCATTCAGAGTCCTAGCAAAGCCAAAGTTTTGCATATGCTATAGAGTAACTTGAAGGATTACACAGTAATAGTTGTATACAGTAATGGCTAATTTCATAAACAGCTGTCATGTCATCTACCGGGTATGAAGTGGCATACAACTTTATCAAGACAGAGGTATCTGGCAAAATATCTACTGGCAAAACAGTGCCGAGGCGAGAAAAATGTGAGAGCCAGGAGACAGAGAATTATGTAGAGGAAAATTCTTAGTAATTCTCTTAGTCACAGTGGACCTGACTCACCACTGAGTCACTTCAGCAGTGTGCCAGGGCAAACGAACCGTTTTCAACGGGATTTACACCAGCGTAAATGTAGTGTAATGTTTTGAATCAATCCTTCTCCTCATATTCTCCTTACTGGATTCATTTATCACCCCACTGGATGCCAAGAAACAATCATGCAAAATGTTCAATATATGCACCTGCAGTATTACTTACAGCTCTAGCTGTCTCACATGTACAGTTATTTCATATTGTCTTCGTTCTGGCTCATCCCACTGTACTTTGCAGAGCCTTGAGACTTCCCACCCACATCTGAGTCATTTTTACTGCCTCCCACACACTCTTTATTCTCCCAGGTATAAAGTGCAGATTGAATGTACCAACAGGGACATTTATCTCAGAATGGTAGTAATCTACTATATAGTGGACTCTCAGAAGGAGAAGTTTCTGATGCTTGTGGGAGAAATAAAAAAAAATAATTAAAAATCCCTAAAGGGAAATATTCAGAAAAAGAAAGAATAGGAAAAAAAATCAGCACTATTATAACTGTCATCTCCTTCTGTGACATCTGCAAACAAGTTCTGACTCAGGAGCAAATTCAGGCCTGCTGCAGTCAGGAAAAAGCTGGAAAAGGCCAATAGAACATTTTTTCTACAGAATTTGGTACATGATTCTGTAAATCAAAGTAGTCTGTCATGCCGAAACTCACTGATTTTGCACTCAGTTGCTTTTTTTATGCAATGTGTGATCTGCCCCTTTTGTCTTTTTCTTCTCAGCTTTGCAAATTTTTCTTGCCACCCACTGAGACTGGAAGAGGCTTCTGTTTTCATTTTGATCAACAATCCCCTTCATTTCTTTTCCACTTTTCTCTCCCACTCCTTAAAACCCACTTACGGGCCAAGACAAGCTGCAGCTGGCTCTCACTTCTGTCATCCCTTGATAGGAGAGAGGGAGTGAAGAAGGAGAAAGATGACTTGCATATTCCCCTTCTTTTTTGACTTTGCAGCTGTGCATTCAGCCCACCCATTTCAGATGGGAAGAATGAAGCTGCAACTAACACTACAGCCCTGGAGAGGCATCATGATTTATCAGATGAAGCCAGCACAGCTCTTTTTGCACTGGTCACGGTGATCCAGGCTGAAACCATCTGAGGACAGAAGGTGTCTCCCATTCCGTGCCTGAATAAGGACTGATATTTTGGATCCCCAAATTTAGCTGGGACTGGAGATGCTGCTGTCATATGCAGAACTGACATTAATAGTCCTTCCTGGAAGTAGGAAGTTGCTATTTTCAGACTCATCCACACATTTCCAGTTCAAGGTACCATTCAGAATTTCTTGCTTTGGGGCAAAAAAGAAATTTGAAGCAGCACAAAAAATGCTGAAGGTTAGCAGGATGAAAAATCTTAAAGATACAAGAAATGAGTCACACAGGCTGCTTTCCTGCTCTTAGCAGACACACAGAACCACTGTGACATGGGCCAGAGCATTCTGGAGATACTTTTATCAACAAAGCCAATTGTCACTAAGTGCACTTACTGCTGCACCACTGTCATGGTTACAGGAGAAAGCTGGAGGGAGGGGCTTGTGCTGTTGACTGGATCGTGGGTAGGTCCTGGGCACTGCTCAGCAGTGGTCTGGCTGACCGCAGTGTGCCCCAGGCAGGAGTCAGAAGACCACGAGATATTAAAGAAATTATGCAAAGTAATAGGATGAGGAACTGAACACATCCAAAAAGTGCAGTGTTTCACACTGTCAAAATAAATATTCAAATGCTGGCAAATTGCACTAGACAGTAATGCATCACCACAGCAACATATCGCTTAGAGAGCCATTGTATCTGGCATACTGTATGCTTTTTGTGTCTGAGGCTCAGAAGGTATAAGGTGACTACTGGAATCACTGCTTTGATGCTTTAATTAATCAATGAAGATAGTTTAAGACAACTGGTACTACATTTCTGCATAATGGGAAAAGGCAGTGGACACCATTCACAGTCTGCCAGGCTCAAGAGTCAAACTATGCACTAAAACTCTAACACATACAAACCCACACAGGCACAAATGCACAGCAGCACTACCCGGGAGTTTTCCCACACGTACAAGAGACATCCTCAACCAAAAAGCAAGCAAGCAACTGAAAAAAGTCCAGAAAACCTGCAATGGTCATTATTTCTTCTCTATCAACCAGTTTCCCTCAAATTATAAACTTCTCTTTTGTGTTATTCAGAAATAGCTTGCAGAGTCCCTTGCTTTGATAAAAATATAACAGGCTTAAGCTATCACCAAATCCTACTAAGTGCTCTTCCTAACTAAACTTAAAAACTGATTTAGAGGGTAAACCTATGCAAACACTTCCTTTTAATACGTATTGGTTTTTCCTGACATGTCAACAATTGTGAGATTTTAACACTTCAGACAATAAATATGGATAGTTGTAGCTGTATTTCTTTCTGAAGAGAAGAGAGATGGTTGGAAAAGGGAAAGGATGAGAGTGGAAGATAAGGTGAATGTATCTAAAACAATACAACTGGGCTACAGAAAAGCCTAAAAGCTAAGGTCAAAACATTTGCATTGCTATTTCTAAGCTTGCTGGTAGTATTTTTAATGATCATAGAATCATCAAATATCTCAAGTTGGAAGGGACCCATCCCCAGTCCAATGCCCTGTTTTAAATCAGAAAGTTTAAGACAACTGTCAGTTAACACTTACCCAGCCAAGTTCAGATACACTGATGATTAACCTGCCTTTGCAAACCAGCAGCCCCAGACGAATGCAAGTGCCACCAAAACGCAGATCATTCTCAAACTGCAAAATGCCTTGCATCTATGCACTGGAAGTGTGAATTAATGTTTCCTACCTTAGATGGTTTCCTTTTGCAAGAACTAATGCTGATTTATTTAGATGTATCTTTTCCAACAGTTTTCCTTCTTCTCTTTTGATAGGAGAAAACTGGAGCAGAGAGCAGTTTCTAACTGAAGATCACTACTGAAACTTGGATTCTTTTGCTGCTCTGACAGCCTTCGCAAGGCTGCCCATGATACAGGAAACCCTTTTTCGTATGGACGAAGCTGCTTTTATTGCCTGTTTCGGTATTAATGCCTATATAATAAGCTGCTCAAGTACCTTTCACACATCACTAGGTTTTGTTGTTAGTGGAACAGCAGGGTAACAGACATTTCAGAATGAACCATTCTTCCACACTGCAGGCAGAAATCTGTACACCCTGCTGTAAAGAATTAGTCTCGTCTCTCTGCTATACCGAGACTTCAGCAAAGGGAAAGGCAATTGATTTCCAAAGCGTATGTGGCTGTAAACAAAAGCAGCTCAACACTAGGGCAAAGCAAAAAACAAACTACAAAAAATAAGATTCATGCTTTAATTAATAAGTCACTGAGGTATAAATGGCATTTAAGTGACATATAAATTATTGACATTTCTAGTCTCATCCCTGCCTCGTGCCTACTGCATTTGCTCCCTTATTTTAAAGTAACATATGGTTGTGATTAATAGATTTTTAAAAAAATATATTGATTATGCTTTCCCAGACATTTACACAGACATGTAAAGCAGAAAAATGTTAACCCTTTCCTCCCCCACATATACTTAGTGCCACACTGCCACATTAGGATGCCTGCTACAGCAACTGGACCTATCTTTATGTTTAGTAAGTGATACAGCCATTTTCAACAGCACTTGTAGGACCATACACACCACAGGCATGAAACTTCAAATAATGGGACAGTTGTAGACAGAAGTCTAGTCAAGTGCTGAAAATAGCCCTCTGTGCTTACTGAAGCAGTTGGGTTGCACATATGCTTTCCAAAAGCATAACTTCCAATGTGTTACACTGTCAAATTTTATTCACATGAAATTCGAAACACCAGCAAATAGCGGTGGAGATTCAACTTGTTCATCAGCTACCAGTACAGTCGGACATGGAGGCCTGCTATGAGGCAGCTCCGCCTGGCCATTACTGGGCTGCAGCTGCCTATCCAAGCAATCACACCTGACCCCCTTAACAGCATATACTGCATTTGCCATCAAAACATCCCCAGGAGGTTATCTTTGGATATGAAGTCTTCCTCTAGTGACGCAGGGTATCATTAGCTGAAACAGCAGATGAACCCCCCAAGTCATATCTCACTATGGGCTGTAAATGTTAATGAAGCCACAGAAATAAACCACTCTCAGTGCGAGATACACCAGGGAAAGTACTTTCTTTAGAAACAGTGGAAGGGGCTACTGTCACTGCACAAGGCAGTGGTAAGGCATCATCTGGAGTAGAGTGTCCATCCATGCTGAGAGAAGGTGGTTCCAGCTTGCAATAGACAGTGAGAAGGTCCATGAGCATCACCAGAAAAGCCTGGAAATGACTTTATGAGCAGCAGATAATTTGGTTCATTTGGTTTTGAAAAACAGAAGTTAAGAGGAACTAAGACTTTTTTCTATAAATTCTCCTTAAGAGTTAATGAATTAAAGGGGAAAAGATAAAAAAAAAAATCTAAAACCCAATCTGTACCCAAAGAATTAGTAACTATATATAGACCACTTTAAAATAGAGAGGTGCTAGAATTCAGATGAAGTTTCTAAATACGTTAAGGATGTTAAGGAAACCCAGGCATGTTCCCCAGGAAGAGACCAGAAGTCATCACTGGCTGCCACACAGCTCCTCGACACACATGAACAGCCTGCCAAGCTCTGCATGGCCTGTCATGTGGGAAGAGCAGGACCAGGTAGTCAAGTCATCTCTGCTGCCTCTGAGAAAAACAGCCAGAAGACTGATTAAAAATCACAAAACAAATGGAAAGTGTTTTCTTGATTGAAAGGGGTTTGTATCAGGCTCTGAATTCTCATGTGAAATACAGTATATTTTTAGAAAAAAGGCAATCACATTTATTTTGTCTATTTTTACGATATACTCCTTAGCATAAGTTGAGATTTTAATTAATAAATAACTGCTTGTGATAGAAGAAGAGAGAAAAAATATTTTTAGTGCTAAATGCAGAGAAATAGATTGCAACACAACAAAAGGGAAATGGCTGGTTATAAAATCAACAGCCTGTTATTTCAAAATGTGTTTATTTTCTCTGTTATTGCAGGATTTTAACTATTGGTGGATTGGCAACAGAGCTATAGCATGAGCACTAAAATAAACCCTTTTTCTCCCTAAAGGTTTTCAGCTGAACTGCATCTTAAGTCAAACTATGAAGTAAACTTCAGCTACATCTTGCTCCCCATTTAGGATGGGCAGGGACAAAATACAACAACTTCTAGGAGAGTACTGATATTGCATTAAACAGTGCTCTTTATAGTTCACAAGCAAAGCAAACTCTGCCCATAAAAGCACTGATGGGCAGGGTTTTTGTAAAACGAACAGCAAAACTGTTGCTTTTAAAAGCACTAGAAGAATTTATGGTCTCCGTAAATTAGCTGCTCAGCCTCTTTGTAGCTTTTCCAGTACAAGTTCCCCGGGAGACTGGGGGCAAGCCAAGGTGGACTTGAGGGGAAGAAAGAAACAAGAAAGGAATTATAAACAGCTATCCTGATTTAAGCCCATTTACTACATGGAATTGATCTGACCCTCAGAAAATGAGCTGAAGGAAGAATTTAAGTAACTAAATCATCACTGTATTTGGCTTTCAACCTACAAAAACAGCCATATTTTTATAAGTTATCAGTAACTCACACTAGTTGACTCTCCCTTCCTCCTCTGCTGAATAAACAAAATGAACAAGTGTTGGAAAGGGAGACAATATTATAAAATCTGGGCACAAAATGACTGTGGAAGCAGCTGTCCTCCTGACATTATCACAGAAATCAGAGATGGAAAAAATCCTATTAGGTCATATAGTCCCTCCCGTTGTCATTGCAGGACTGTTCCCTAACGTAGATTTTCCAGTGCCTTGTCCAATCTTGTTTTAATACTACCTAAGTGAGGGCTTCCAGAGACTGGAACGGGCAACTGTTCTTCTGCTTAGTAAGTATTGCTGTCAGGATTCTCCCCCATTTTAACAGCATTTTTCCCTATTATTTCTGTGCATCTTCAGATTATATTCAAGATGATAAAAAGAGATACTGAACTTTTAAAAATGTTTCAGGATTCCAGACAATTCCACCAAAATACATCTTACAACAAAAAACCGCCATGGCTGCTTTTCTTTTTTTTTTCTGTCCTCCTGACCCTGAGATACACAAACATATCAACAAGTTGGCTGGTGACAAACACATGCCGAGTTCAATACCAGACAGATGGAAGATATCAGCCACAATTCCACATCTTTTGAACAAGTCCATCTGCTGCAGACAAACAACAAATGACTTAACCTTGTCAGCTCTCTGCATTCTTTTAAATCTGTTTTCTTAGGTCATGACATCTAGTCTAGCTTCCTAATAACATGAGGTGTACACACTCCCTCCTCATCTGACCACTCTCCACAGTCAACACTGAAGCTCAACAGCCATTCAAAGTGGTCCCCTACAGAGGGCCTTTGCTCATGGAAATCACAGACTGATCATCAAGGGAGCGTCACACTGTGTTGCCACCTCTTGACCATGTAAACAGGCAGTGGAAATATAAAGAAAGCTTCCAAAATACTTCATGGAGAAAGAGGAGATGAGAGCATATATTCTGGAAGATATCACGAGGAACAGGATCTGTCATGATAGCAAGATGCGAGGATACAGTACATGCACACATATTCAAACTTCATTAGTTTTGCTGCACGCAAAAAAAAAAAAAAAAAAAATTATGTAATCTTATGGAAACAACATTAGAGACATTAAGTTTTCTGGTTGTTGTAACGAGCCTCCAGGCATTAAATATCAGTTCCTGTTCAAATCCATTGCCTGCTTCATAATAACTTCTTCTTATCTTTCCTATTTGATAGTGACAATATCAGACATTGATGTGCTTTTACAGATCGTGAAAGTCTTTTCTCCTTTTTTTTTAAAAAAAAAGGTTTCCGAATCTTGCATGAGTATTTTTTTCACAGGGACAGAAGAGAATCAGTGCTACAGCACTGTCATCAGAGCAACACAGGGGAAGGGGAGAGGAGGAGGGCACACATGCACTAACTGAAAACATCACCTACAATGACATATGTAATCAGTATTAGTGAAATTTAAATTTAAATAAATCCGTTTTCTCAAGTTTATTATTAGTCCATCTATAATAAAAACAAGGAACTCTCCTGTTCAGTATGTTCCCACCAAACAGAAGAAACAGACACAGCCACATGTGCCCCCAGGTCTCACAAATCCAACTCAGTGCTGTTACTATGCAAATCTTTTCAACTTTTTTTCATTTCATCACCCACAGACAGAGTAAGGACTCAGTTCTTAATCACATCACACCACATACTATTGTTTAACCATACTGCAGGTAAAATAGTACCAAATAAAAAAACCTCCCCTGTCTAACCCTAACACCTTAGTATGGACTCACTGTTTCCTTCCACTTGCTTCTTAGTTCCTGTTTTGCCAATTATTAGGCCTGGCATAAAGGACATAGCCCGCATAAAGATGAACCAATAACCAAACTGTATTTGATACAAAAGGGTCAGTACATGGGTGAGCACTGGGGGTACAAACAAGTCAGTCAGACTATACATAATTGACATCAATCCCACTGACCCCAACAGCAACACTGCACGACCAACGATGGGTGGAATAAATGGTGAAATGCAGTCTCCCATAGAAGGGACAGGAGACAACTGAGTCAACCAGCCAAACATAAGACCAAGGAAGCCACATACTGAATCTCTACACAGCCCACATTTACAAAAGCCAGACCTGACTGGAGCCCAGTCCCAGGGAGGCAGGAGGTCCTTCCCCCACAGGGAACTCTGCACAGGGCATCCACCTCACAGGCAGACACTGCCCCTTCCTGCAATGGGTCCCAGCTTTTATCCCCAAGTGGGACACCTGACCTTTGGTTACTCAATGCAGGACACCTGGGGCACATTTACCCCATGGCTCCCCCTGCAAGGCTGCCCACCCTGGAGGGAAGCCTAAAGGTAAACTCACCACCCCCTGGGCTGTGGGACCCACATGTCAACCTTAATTTGGGGCTTGGGGTTGAAACTCCAGCATTTCAGTTCCTACCTAGCTATAATTGTCCATCATTGGGATAGTTAAGTCTTTGTAGGGCTCACTGCAGATCTTTCTATGGTAGAAGTCCTTATGGACTTCTCCAGGCTTTCTTAATTGGGGAAGAGCAAGAAGTAAACTAAGTGACCCAGGAAACCTCTTCCTAACGCCAATATGGCTTCACCAGACACAGGGAAAGTGCAGAGAGAAAAAGTCAATAATCCATTATAATGATAGGATAACAATACACTTAGATCCATGGATAAATTCTATTCAGATCAAAGGAATATATTAATTTCTAACTCTGGATCAGTTATGTGGAAATCTCCTTTTCATAAAGCATAAACATGCACCTCCTTGCTTTTTAGAACAACAAACTCAAAAAAATCCCTGCAACATAGATAATTTCTGGGTGCAAAAATACATTTCAAATGATTCATTTTAGTTTTTGAACAGCTTCATCCTAACTCTGGGGATATAAAACAGAATCAAAAAGCAGAAATTACAAAGAAATTTAGTACAAGTATTAAAATGTGCCCAACAACCCGTTCACTTATTACTTCTGCTACCTGGACACTCTCCAGCACCACAAATATCCATTTACGGAGTGTGATTATTATGTAATCAGTAACAGAAGAACAAAAAAGGAATTATAGAAAAAGTTTGTAACATTAAGCTGTTGCATTAATGCTCACTTGTGAGCATACAACTACATGCAAAAGAGCAAGTCTCTTTGTAGACTTTGAGATGTGTTTGAATGACAGGTTCTCCTTACCTCGAGCACTCTTCCTGTGATATACTTCTCACAATTGTCACATCTGATACCAAACTTTGCATGATAGTCTGTCTCGCAGTATGGAACACCATCCCTAGGGAAGAACAACAGGCCATACAGAGATTGCTTTATGTAGGCTCTTACTGGGAGACTATACAGCTAAAATTTGTTAACACTTCAACACTTCATAGGGTGTTTCTGGACTTTACCACCTACCAAATAATTGTATTTATTAATTTTCTAAAGAACTGAATAGTTAATTAACTATTCTGGCCCTTCCAAGTCTACCACAATCCCACTTTCCTGCTTTGTCAACAAATTCAGTCATTGACTCTCCCTTTGTCACAACACTCAGTCTCTGAGACCCTCACACAATTTGGTTTGGTATTGTTACTTATTAACTTATTCCACATGTTTATCCCTCTTTGGAAAAAACAGTTATTTCTACATATTATTCTTTAGCTTTTAGCATCTAATTCACCTAACATACATATCTTCTAATACATATATATGTAATTTTTTAGCTTAGACTGCAGAGTAATTTCTCAACTGAGTATCTTGACTATAAACCAAGTTTTGATTAACATTTGTCTGCTGACATTCTTGGCTTCCTTAAAGACAGTTAGGGATTAATCCTGCTCCACAGAAGCCAGTAATGACTACAAGAATTCAACCTAAGCGGAAGAAATCTTTCAGTATGTTCATGCACGATGCAAACAGTTATTTCACCATCACAAATGATTTAAGATAATGTGAAATTTAAAAATATGAATCATAAAACCAGGAGTCTTAGCTTTTATTCTAAAAAGTCAGAACCACAACACTTGCGCTATTTCTCTGAAATGGACCTAATTGTTAATTTTACATTTAGATCATAATTTTATGGAGTTTTACACTTAGACCATTAAAAAGATGAAGGAAAATAAATTGCTCTAGAAGAAACTGGAGACTCTTCTGTTACACTAAAATAGCTCATGATTGGACAGATTTATTATCAGAGGCATAAATTTATTGGACATTTCTCTGGAGAAACATAAAAATTAATTTTACAGCATACAAGTTGCATTGCTTAGAGACTAATCTATAAGTTATCACAATAATTACTTGAATTAACTGAAGCCAGGATGTTTCTTCTCTTGAGTTATTTTGCTTGGCATTTAGTATTTAAAAAGAGTATTTCACAATAACTATATCTTTACAATTTATGGGTGTTTTTTATCATTAAATGACAAGCAAAAAAGCACTGTACCAAAATACAACAGAGTAGCATAGCGTTTGAGATAATGCAAAATCTTATTTAAGAACAAGCTTTTGTTAAATATTGTTTCTCCAGTTCAAACTGTGAAATTAAATGCTATACTCTTATTAATCCAAATCCAAAGAATTACTGAAAGTCAGTGGGATGCCGGCTCTGAAATTCCATCATATCTGGGCACTGCTGATTGAGCTATTTAGCTGTTTAGGAATAATTTCATCATATCAACACACTTCTCTGAAGCAGAAATTAATCCCAGGTGCCTTGGCCAGTGAAAGCCCTGTATCTCACCAGACTGATATGAGTGTTGACATGGGACTTGGTCTGTGAGTGTACTTTGTGCTGCCTCTCATTGCTGTCATCACATGCAGCCCAAATCGGACAGCACAAGGTGCTGGAGCAGCGCAAAAGCATGATACGTACCTCCTCAATGAACTTTTTGAGAATATTTCTGCTCATGTCAAACACATGGAAAGGATAATATCTGCTTGTTCACATTACAGCATTGCATAGAACAAAGTCAAACATAGAAAACTAAGGGTGTATCTACAGGGCTCTGAAGCATACTCCACCCACTGCCTGTCTATAGCATATCTGTTTTGTCCCGTTCCAGGTAAATGGACAGATTCGACTTCTACTGTTCTTCATTTGATTTTTTCTGCTTTTAATACAATTGAGATAATAATCTCTAATCTTTTATATATATCCAAACATCCATAAACAAAAACTAAAGGATATACAATAGTATGTTAATTATTTGGTATTAAAAGAATGCTGAAAGTGAAAATGCTCCTCAACTTACTTGCTGATGTACTCTGCATTCAGTAGCTTGCCGCATGTATTGCACTTAAAACAGCCCAAATGCCAGTGTTTGTCCAAGGCAACCAATGACTGCCCGTTTTTTATTTCTGAACCACAGCCCCCACAATCTGCAAGAGAAAAATCGAATAGGAGTGAATCACACACTTTAGGTGGTCACGCAACAATACTGGTTACTGCAGTGCGAGGATCCATCGGTGTCCTAGTAACAGGCTCTAAAGCTTGCTGCTCGCTGATGGGTGACAAGTGGTGCGGCCCTAATATTGTCCTAACATTGCTAGAATACATGAATCATTCAAAGAAAAAAAGCTGAAGACTTAGGTTTCCTAGAGACCTAGGTTTATTTTAATTAATTTATACTGTGTTTAAAAGATACAAAGTTTTGCTGATTAGGTTTTCGAACCACAAATCATCCCACTAAGGTTAATAGAAAAGACCTAAAGTCTTGTGATTAAAATAATTAATTGAACCTTCATACTAGACTTTGTTTCTGGATCTGAAAGCTTTACTTATTATTTCAAAATTCTTTTTACAACAGTGAAAAAAAGCTAAGATTAAATACTGAATTTCTGTAACCAGGACAAATACCCAAATATCTGAGGCATTACAAATTCCTGAGTAGTAGTGACGTTGCAATATGTGAAAGCAATGGCTGGCTACATATTATTTATAGAAATTCACTTATATAAAGCTCCAAAAAGTGGTAATGAAAATTAACTGCAAAATATGTCTTAACTGGATAACACAGGCTAGACTATGTTGGCCGAACAGGTTATACGTGAACTAGCTATACTTCCCAGAAAAAGTAATTGAGGACAAGACTTTGGGGGTGGGTGGGGGTTGGTTGCTTTTTGAGTTTTTATAACAATGGAAGCTTTTGATTATGCTAGTCAAAGTCAAATCTACTCTCAGTTTCCGTATCAACAGTCCACCAATGATTAGAGATGCTACATAGACATAGGATTTGAACCTGGTTCTCTATATCCCAAATGAATCGTCTAAATACCCTTCAGGGCCCAGCTCTCATTCACTCTTCACTCTGTAGATTTCTGCCTACGTATAACTTTCCTTACAAAATGTTAAATGTTAAAATATCTAGAATATGTGGAAAAATAGTGATAAATATCAGTAACAAACTGATTCTAGTATATCTCAGTAATTCTTCTAATCCTCATACAATTATATCTTCCTTCTTATGTGAAACCATATATAAATACATTTTTTAGGAATTTTTCATGTATACCAACAATTTCACGGAGAGAACACATACTCTGAAAGAAACTTGAAGAAGCATTCAGAGATGCCAGAAGAGAAAAAGAACACAACAATGTCTTGCATGGAAGAGAAATAAACACAAGACATTAAAAAAGATTTATCTAGTTATTAAGAAAGAACTCCAAACACAGGATCTCATTAAAAGATTTAAACAGTCCTCTTAAAAACTTTCTGATTTAAGATTCTATTTAGTTGGTTACGTGACACTAATGAGGCACTCTGTTAGTACAATTGTAAATGTTTCATTTCTGAGTGCACAACAATAAAGAACAGTTCTTATTTTCCCTTAGTGGATTTGGAATGGATTATGAGAGTGATAATATGTCTCTCTAATGTCACCCTGTAGAGCACCAATATGTGGAAACAAGCCCAGTACAAAAGCATGTGCACCACAGATCAGAACATTTAAGTTTTGCTAATAAAAGAGAACATTTGGGTGTGTGCCTGGATTTAGTCCCACAAGAGAATAAATACTGCTGCATTCTGCGGTATCTATTCCTGAACTGCAATCAGAAATTTGTTTGTGATCTCATCTGCATTGAGGTTCATCTGGTAATCTAATTTAATCTCACTGTTTGAGAGTATATTTCACAAATTTATTACGACACCATATGCTCAGATGTCATTCACCTTTCATCTGTTTTAAGCTTCAGTGGGCAGAAACGCAGCATTTTGTGAGCTACTTTTTTATTTCCAACTGCCATTTTCTCTGTTAAATTCCAGATAATTAAAACCAAATATTCTGGTTGCTATGCCAATACATGCCTACTGATGCAACGTCCTTGTCTTCCTATCTTGGATGCAACATCCTTTGGTGACTCACCTAATTTCAACCAATAACTCTGCAGAACACATCAATTTGCTGCTACATGTTGATATTCTTCCCTGAATACTCTTTCATCATCAATACTGCCACAAGACGTTTCCACAGCTAGCATTTTATGAAGAAAACAGAACAGATAGGTAGGTATTTATATGATAATAAAAAATTCAAGGACTAAAACAAAAAGCAACTATTTAATATTCTTAATTTCTTCCAAATGCAATGCATAAGGGAGGTCAAAACCAAAGTCTGAAGTCAAAAATAGAAGGACTGGTCAGAGAGGGAAGTGATGCTGAGAGCTCAGTGAGTGCCAAGAGATCTCTTGAAAGCATTCTTGAGCTCAAGTCAGAGATAAATAGGTTGATGAATAATACACATTTTACATATCAGGCAGTTCTGAGCCAGAAGCGAAACCAACATAACAGTGGATCAACATACTACTTGGGTCCTTGACTCAGCTTGCTTTAAAGTCACACGCTTTTGTGCACTACCATTCTTTTATGAAAAGAATTATTTAAAACATTAAGGTGTTCTCCAAGAAGACTGTTCTTAAAACAAGGAGACATGCCATTTATTGCTTTGTGTAATATGTAGCATAGCTACAGACAGCCATTCTGGACTTTCCATTTTCCAGGTCAACCAAGATGTCTCTGAAGCTGCTTGTTTATTCCTGAAACACTGGTTCTAGCTTAAGGATTAATGTGGTTGAAAAATAGCTTGTATTGCACATTGCTCTTTCACAGATTATATATTAATCCGAATAGTTCTCAAAATCTTTATTACCTTTTTGGATATTTAATTTTCTGTGTATTGTCATTGGTCGGGCTCTTACATATGTTGCTACATATACATGTACGCACCTCCATGTATTTGTGGCTGCTCACTGACCCATCAAAGCTCTATTCCCCACACCAAGGAGGGGTTATACCACTGCTATCCAATTTCCTGAGTCCCATGAGCTCAACGCTCTTGGGTCAGCTGGGTGCTGCACATCCCCATGAAACCAGAAGATGCTGGCCTGCAGCTGCACTGCAAGACACTGGGGAAACGGAGCAAGGAAGAGATGAGAAAGGATATAGTCTACACAGATAAGGATGATATTTGTCTAGAATCCTGAAAACAATCTAGAATCATGGCACAATTTACTTGCAGGCTCAGATCTACTCAGATATGAACTTCAGTTTGCTCTTTGAAAAATCATTGTATCTATCAGCTCACTCCCATCAGTATATCATTTGAAAAGGAGAGCTGATTAGTCTAAGGGGAAGACGAGATCAAACTCTTTTAGAAGTCCAGTCTACAGTGTGACAGATATTATCCAACTTTGAACCACAACTCTTAACCAATTCCACTGAAACCTATGGAAAGACTTCATCCATTTCTGATGAGATTTAAAGCATATCTGTATTTGAGGTTTAAATACATACATTTGAGATTTTATTTGTGGAAAAGCTAAATTTTTGGTTTCCAAGGTAAGTTTTTGCCATAAAGATATGTTTCCAGTGCTGCTTCCCTTTGAGGCAAGTGGTTTGCTGAGGTTTCCAGGTACCTGTGCACTGGGGAGACGGTGCAGCGACCTGAGAGAGCTGGGGAAATGCAATGCAAGAAAAACTCTCCATAGGGTGTATGTGTGTGTGTACAGAGAAAGGGAATGTAAGTACATTAAAGGATTCTGTATCACAGATAATCAAATAAACTTGTTCTGTCAGTACTCAACTAGACAAATAATTTCCATTAAAGTCAAAGCCACTTTTCCCATAGACAAGGAGACAAACAGATGATAGGACATTAAAGTACGGATCTGCAAATGCAGCCAGCCAAGATGGCTGAGGATGATCCATCTCTGGAATAACTGACAAGAGAAAGCCCCCAAAAGAGGGACACTGCCTCCACAAAAGAGAACAGCATTAGCAAGAGAGAAATCAGCACAGCATCATTCACACAGCAGCTATTGGTGAAAAACTGCAGAAAGGAGATAGTGAAAACCTCTGTAAAAAGACATGTGGAGAAAACAAAGGGAAAAAAAACAGAGAAACTTCTTCCTGAAGCAGTCTGGATTCCTTATATACAAATAAGAGCAAGGTATGGGGTCCTTCCTTGCTGAATCCAACTTAATGTGATGTGAACAGTCACTAAACTTATTTCTGTCATTGCCATTTACTTGAATTGCTGTTGCTGTTTAATTACATAAAGGCAGTGATTGACTGTTAAAGTAGAGGAACAGAGTTCAAAGCAATAACACCACTCTGATCTGCTGCAAAAAAGGTGGTATGAAAAGACCACATTTCCTCTCTGCAGTGTTTGTGTCTTCTGATAGCACACAATAGCACTGAGGTCAAGGCACATGTCCCTCTGGTCACACTGCATACATTAACCCTTACTCTGTAGTATTTAGCCATGTGATCCTATCACTGGTATTTTCTTAAGCAATACCAAAACATGGACAAATTATTAAATCTCACATTGGATTTTATTTTAGCTGGAGGTGAACTAAATCCTCAAAAATATTAACATCTACATTACACTCTTCTGCAAATAATTTGATTTCCTCCAATTTTAATCAAATGTTGTGAGAGGTTCTGTGTATTGTTAACCCTATAAAGGCACCATTTGTGTTTCTTTTTAATATAGCTTTCCTGGAAAGGTACCATATACTTTTTCACATTACGCAGCATAGTGGAAGAAGTTCCAGTTAACACATATTGGTGTAAAAGTGTGTTCTTTAAACCTGTGCAGAGTAAGAAGTACCAACAGAAAACAGCAGAAACTTACTCCGCAGGTTCTGTACAGGGAAAGAGCCAGTGCTACTGGAAGGGGGCAGGGAACATTTCTGGCAGATGCACTCCTTCCCATTAAATGTTACTCGGTCACCAGCAGGGAAAGGCAGCCTACAACAGAGGAAGCAAATGCAAACAGGTTACAAGCTCATACCTTTCTCGAAATGAAATATCTTTCCATAACAGAACTGCTTATTACTCTGGTTTCTTTTTCTCTGCTTGTCCAGTTCTCATTCACAATTTTTCAGCCACCTGGAGGCCAAAGTATGAAGGGACACATCAAACAGACAATTATAAATGCAGATGCTTTACATCTACTTAGTAAAAAAATAATACCTAAAGATACAAAAACACACTGAGCAAGTCCAAATCCTTGTGTATGTAAGAAATGTAGTATCAGCAAGCACTGATCACTAACAGGATCGGCTACAGAATCAAAGTGAACTTGGCATTACAGGGGTTAAATACAGGCAAATGCAGCTGCTGTTATGTTGTTAAAATGTTGCATGAGAGTGGTGACTTTTATACATTATAAAAACAGCACTTGTCCTCCCAACTTTGACCACATCAAAGTCTTCTTCATCTATATGCTTAGAAAGCAAATGCCAGTGAACTCTCATAAGAGAAAATCTACTCCAATTATAAACCCAAAGCACCTACATGACTTGTTTGCTCTACTCAACAACAGCTCTCCTTACGCTTAATTAAATCCTTCCTTTTATCAATGTACTCAAAACAAAAAGCTTTCCGTCCTGGGCTTTCTTGTCTGGGCACTGCCGAGGTTTTTTCTGTAAGAGGACCAGATGGACAAATCACTTCATAATGCAGCAAAGGATGGTGAGGATTTAGAAACACATTTTCTCCACCCAAAGCTCATGTCTAACTAAATCCCAAGGAAGCTATCAAAACACGGCTTAAGTGGGACACAAATATAACACAGGCCTTCTGCCTCATTGCAAAGTCCATCTGATCAGATTACTTCATTAACATTTCATTAAAACTCTGAATATTTCTCCACAAACAAATTCATACCAATTGAGGGGTTATCTTCACTAAAAAAGCTGCGTAGATACTTCTTTCTAAGCAAAAATATTATTTTGCTCCCTAAATCATCCAAGAGTGGCTTATTCTACATTTGTGTTGCATTTAAAATTTAAGTTTTATTACTTAAAAAGAGAATAAAAACAATACTGTCCTTTGTTTCTAAATAACGTTACTAAAATCTATTTTAAACCAGCCAAGTAAGTTCAACACTGTCATCCATTTTGGACCACAGGCAATACTTTAAGAATTATGAGGACACATGGAGTTTAACACTGTTATATCTTTGGATATCTGATAATTAATTCTGCTTTTCACCTATTTTGTTCTTCACTAATGACTTTATACTCCAAGTACTCGCTACCTTCTTACTTTCCTAAAGTTAAGATACAGAAAAATATTTTATAGAAATTGCCTTTAAAACTACCTTCCTCTTTGACACAACCAAATGTTCCATGTGTGATTCTGGTACAAACAGGCCCAACACCATACTGGTACAGTTCCAGGAGTCCTAAGTTTCCACCTGTTCAAGAGAGGATTTTCCACCATGAACTTTACTCAATAACCTGATCAGAAGATGACAACACTGTCTCTAGTGTAACAGACAGGGTATGATGGAGCTGCACTCCAGTGAGCAGCAAGTCTGTCCCATCTTGCAGCAATTCAGCAGCAGCAAGCTCCTGTGTTATGTATAAAAAAATGTTCTTTTTAGATAATAACTGTTACTCACAATGAATTTTTGTACTACGTGAAGTCACAGAGCCTTCTAATATATGTAATAAATAAAAGAGTTTCATGAATATCACAGAACTGCTGAGGTTAGAAAGAACCTCTGGAGGTTATTTTGTCCAGCCCAGAAGTTTATTCAAATGAACATACGCACATTTGAATAAAAATTAGTAGATGTGATACACGTCCATATAGATAATAAAAATTCATGACTAATTACCAAAAATTGTCTCAAAAATGGAGTGATATAGTTCAAATGCTGTCCTAGTTTTCTACTGCCAATGTCAAAGAAACCATTTAATCATATTTTCATTTTAACAAATTATTACAAAATCAAGGTCAGAACTTAGTATTATTGACTGATCTGGAAAGGCACAAGCCAAGGAATTTCAACTGTTCCAGAACTGAGGCAAGAACTTGTAATTGATTTCCTATGTGTTTTTAGGAAGACATCTCATCCTGATTTACAGAACCCATAGACTTATTACGACCATTGATAATCTGCTCCAAATTACACACACACCCCTCCCAAAATGGTAACCTGCTCCACAGATACAATCACACGACTACACCTCTGTACAACCACCCCAACATCTTTCATTCTTATGCACAGTTGCACGCCCTGGGCAGGATATTACCATTATGTATGTTTTGCCATAGTCTTTACAGGGACCAAAACAGAGACTCAGTTAATGACCCAGCCAGACTCTCAAGAGATGCCTCAGTAAAACAGCAGGCTTTGCACCACTAATAATCCAGGAGACAGTGATATACTGTGAGCCATGAACAATTCACCACTCTAAAGAAGTACTGCAACTACTGAGCATATACTAACATACTGAGTTTCTAGTATATTAAGAGCAGTAGCAAGAGGGAAGGTTAATATATTGACTAGTTGATTCACCTAACAAAACTTTATCTGAACTTCCAGCTGAACACAGAAGCCCATCTCAAATAGATGCACCAGGCATTAAGTAGAAGAAGGGACTGATCACTTTGAATTGGCTCATCTACATCAGACAACTGGACAATCTGAAAGAAAATAAAAGCTAGAGGAGAAGAACAGGATAATTGACCTCTTACGGCACAAAGACAGAACCAGGTAGATGATGCCCAGAAAACGTGCCAAAGCTCAAAGGCACCACAGCATGCCACAGAGCCCCCTTATGGGGAAAGGGTGGGGGGAGGTACGTGGGGACATTCCTACTCTACAAACATATAATATTTAGTTTGTTTTCTGAAAGTTTAGTAACTAGTCACTGTGTCTTTCCATTCAGAAGGGAGAGGGCAACAATTTCACTTCTCAATTAAGTTTTCCACACCTGCAAGCTACCTTGCTCTATAAAAGCAGGGAAATCCTCCTTGGAAGTTGTCCATCCAAAGGTACAGGCAGACCTTGCCTGCCCTCATTGGTCTTCTAAACCTGTAATTAAGTCTCAGTGTTTGCTTCGCTATTTCGTTACTTGAGAATCCAGAATTCATACACAACACATTTGCTAGTATTTCTGTAACATCTGACCGCTCCCTTTCACAAGCAGCCCTGCTTGAGGATTTCAGCGCCGATACGAGTGAAGGCACAACAGAAGGTGATAACAGTCAATTACCAAGGTTTCAGTTTCTGAGCTCTTTAACTTGTGAGCAGGACTATATATAGCATTGTAGGTTAAGAGCAGTGTATCCGTTTTTTAATATAATGACATCTCACAACCAGTCACCCACTGAACATTGCTAGGTATGGGTTTTAATTAGCTACATATCCTTTTAAAAATATTCAGTGTGATTTTCACAGTTGGCTAATCTAGTTTTAAAATGAGAATTAAGAGCATCTTTAAAGGAGCTCTCGTAAATGACTGGGAGGATTGTAATACATCTTCTATGATTCACTTCCCAATGAATTTTGTTTTATCCACCTGCCTACAGTATTTGTAAAACACAGCAATGACTGGAGCCGACCAACAAAATTATACTGTAAAACATCAAACCATTGTCAGCCTAATCCAGGGTAAGTGTGTGACACTGAAACGTTTGGTCCTGGTTTTGTCCTTCTCCACACCACGCCTCAACCTATGCAGCAAGTCATTCAAGCAAGTCATTCAAGCTTTCCGGGACAAATGAAAACATGGCCTTCTGTTCTTTAAGTTGGTCACCTGACTCTGTAGCTGAACAGTCAACTAAATTTGATATAAGAAAATTAACATAAGCATATGATCAGTGTTGTGGGGAGAGCAAATCTATTAATTTCAGTAGCAGACTGCAGTTACACTGGGTTAGGTGTAATGTCAGACTGCAATGTAAGGACCCACAGGATCAAACTGCACTCTAATTTGTACCTAGCACAATCATATCTCCCAAGGTTGATCCATAGGGATGAATTTGATCGAAGGTGTTAAACGTCATGAGACAAAGTAGACATTACCTGCTTTCTGTTGCCTTCATGAATATCAACAAGGGCAAATACTGTCCTGCATCCAGGGAGGAATACCCCCATACACCAATATCAGATGGAAAGCATGAAAAGATGTTGGGTTCTGGTGGAATGGTGTCACATGACATTGGTTGAACATGAGTCAGCAGAGTATCCCTGCAGCAAAAAAGGCCAACTGCACACTGGGCTGCATTAGTGTAGTCAGCAGGTCCAGGGAAGTGAGCTTTCCCTCTGCTCATCATTTGAGAGATTGCATCTGGAGCAGTGTCTACCATTTGGGGCTCCTCAGAACAAGGCTTACTGGAAGGAGACCAGTGGAGGTGGCTACGTCCAGAGCTGGAGCACAGGACACATTAGTAGGAGCTGTAGGAGATGGACTTGTTCAGACTTAAAATGCTCAGGGGAGATCTTACTGCTGTCTAAAACTACCTGATGATGTGTGTTTGAAGTTGGAGTCAGGTTCTTGCCAGAGGTACAGAGTGAAAGGACAAGAGGCGGCAGATATAAGATGGAACATAGGAAATGCCAGCTCTCTGTAGGGAGAAAAAAAACCTACCATGAGTGTGCTCAAATGCTGTAACAGATTGCCCAGAGAGTCTGTGGGATCTCCATCCTTGAAAATATTTAAAATGTGACAGGGTAATGCCCTGTTTGAACTGGACTTGCCTTGAGCCAGGGGCTGGACCACAGGACCTCCACAGATTCCCTCCATTTACATGACTCTAGGGCAATAGGTATGCTCCATGCATAAACCTGAAGAGCAGGATAGTAACACTCCTTTGTTCAGGAAGCACCATATATTGATACATATATTTGGTTTAGAATCAAAATGCCAAGAACATTCAGTCTGATTTCAAAACTTTGGCCTCAACATCCAGATGAAGAATCCTGCATCATGAGATGTTTTGAGAAGCACCCAGTACTACTTAAATGGGAACCAGACTCTTTCAAAATTCAGCAGTACTAAAAAAAGTGAGCAATTAAAAAGGTTTAGCATATTCAAGAAGTCTGACATAATTGCTATGTTCCAGAATAAACTGAATTTTAACTTCTAATTTTCAGTATTGTCTTAATTTCTTAAGACATACATACACAAAAGCCTCCAGCTTCCTTCTCGAAATAGCAGTGTAGGACTATAAAACCCTTTGTTGGAGAAAAAAAAAAGTTTTCAGTTTTCTGAATTTTTATATTCAGCTGCCTGACCACATTGAATTACCTTCTTGAAGATAACAAAAATACAAAATGGATTGAGAGAAGTTTTAGATCTGGATTTGGCACAAAATTCCTTGCATATGTAAACTGCCTTTTGCCCCTCCACACATTATTCATGTCTGCATGGCACACTACTTCTGTCAATATGCCATTTCAAGACAAAGCTTTCTAAATTCAGTCAAAATACTGAGCTCAAATATCCAAATTCTGTGAAGCAAACATGTACCTGTTTGCTTATTAACCTGGCACATATCTGCTAATTTATCCCCCCAGCTAAGTAAGAGTCTAATTGTCCTTCTCTCATCATTTACGTATCAAAAAAGCCGTATTTTTCCAACCTTTAATTGAAAGAATATTGACATTAAAGGGCTATTACATACATTCCTCCAACTGGATGAAATAAACACCACCCCCAACTTTACTAATTACATTAACCCTTAAAACCAAACCCAGAATTTTGATACCCTGTGCACACACAGCATGTCAGTAACACTGAAATCAAATATAGAGTCTATATATAGTACAACCTTTTGAAGACCATGAATCTTATGTACGTATGGTCTGCACAGATGTATATTTATGTAAGTTCCAAACTAAGCCTTCTCCTGAAAATTCAGTTTTCAAAGGTATTATCACAGATATGATTACCCATTGCTTTTTCAAAGACTCGCTTTCCTGTCCCTTCCCATCCCGCATAAGATACTCCTGAGAGCTGTACAGTCCTGTCTCTGACATACATATAAGAGCTGCATGCACAATTTGAATAAAACTCAGTTTCTATTGATACAGATAGCCTTAATTTTCTCCCTCTTTCTATTTCACTTTTACAAACATGTGAACCTTTTGGAGGAAATGTCTCTGGTGGGCCTCTGGAGGACACAGCCCCTTCCAATTAATAAAACTGTAAGAATAAGACTGTTCACCCATTTCCTGGAAATTCAGTTAATATGCAATGTTTTTTAATCTATATTATTATTCTTCTATTTATTCCTAGTTTTAGGCATTATCATCACAAGACACAACACCAGAAAACTGTTTCATTGGACTATAAAGAGCACGGGAAGAAGAAGGGACCAAGCCCTCAATCTTTATGCCACCAGAACAAACACACAACTGAAACCTAAATCTGTTTAGAAGCCAACTAGTCAATGCAAGATAAACAATCACACAGAATTATACATTTTACTGTGCTTTTAATAGTTTTTCCCTGAATACCAATTCATTTTTTTTTCACCCTTTGACCTGTGGCAGCTCTGTGCAATAGCATCCGAGTCCCAAGGATGAGCTGGGTTTCTGACACACAGCTTTTTCACAGAGGAGGGCAGCAGCTTATGAACACAGTGCATAGGGCACCAGGGAACACAGCTCATTTCTGAGACACCCGGTCACGTGGCATTCAAAAGCAGTAATACCAGGAGCTCTGGAAAACGAACAGGCTTGTGTTACTGCCTTTTTCTCACTGCTCCAGCTAGCAGTATGCACACATTCGATTCTTCTCACTGATTTTACCATCTGAAGCAATATACACTTCCCACCAGTTTCTATTCAAATTTTATCTTCTCTGAAAATAAGAAAAAAAGGAGTTGAATAGTAAACTAGCCACAGTGGCAACACAGACACAGTTTAAAAGTGATACTTCAGAGCTACAGAAATACAGGTTATAAAAGTGCTCATTTAAAGCACTTACTGATCCTGCACCACTCCGGACACCCATGCCATGAGTGCAGAGTGCCTTCTGCTGCCAATGTTTTCCCTGCTGAGGTTGGTAAGAGCCCTGCTTGGTTTCCATTAGAGCAGGATCAGCCCCACTGTCAGTCCATCATCTCCTCTCAAGCTCACATCATTCTAGAAATCAGATTTCTAAAGCACTCACATTGAAGTATAGGTCAGATGCAGTTTGTGTGATCAGCCAGCTGCCTCAGACAGCATGATTTTGGCCCATTATTTAAGGTTTCTGCCCATTTGTGAGAAATGAGGACACAAATGGTACTCCTTGTTTCCCACCAAAGAAAATGCCAAGGTAGAGTGATTTACAGTCCTATACCTCAAATCAAATGGCTCTATTTTTTGCCTTTTAATATATATTTTTTTAAAACAAAAAAGTTCCTATTTGTAGTTAAACCACATGGATTTACAGTCTACCCACCTTATTTTTACTAAGAATATCACTCAATAAAAGAAATGCTGATGATGTTTAGATAGGACACTCTGTCCCATAAAAACCATAAATTATGTCTCGCTTGCAAAGACATGGGTAATTGAAGCAATGCTGATTTAAAGCAGCTGAAGACCTGGTCAATTTTTTTTTACTGTAAACAGATGATAGGATTGTTCTGTTGCTCTGTACCAAATTCAGTGTTACAACCCCCCTGAGAGACACTAATTGAATCCTGCTAGTCAGCAGGGCATTAGTTGGCTCTGACAAGCACCACATAAATTTCTGTGTCCTTCTAAGCAAAGCAATGGAAGCAGATCCAGATCTTCCTACCGAAGTTTTATATAGCAGCAATTAAAAACTTCATCAGTGAAACATCTTTCAACCCAACTATTTAGTTATACAGAAGGCTAAGGAACATCTCAGACATTTTTTTTTTAATATGAAATACTGTTTTATCAGGAACTTAATTTTTAAAAGCTTTAGCATGTCTTCACTACACATGGTACTTGTAGCGTTCTAGTGAGTATTTTCACCGTATTGCAATTCAGCTCACCTGAATAGGTACTTAAGAATAAATAGCTTAGTCATAACTATTCTGAATTTCCAGCAAGACCAAATAAGTTGTACCACCAAACTCCAAGTTATCAGCCGGAAGACTGACTAAATACAGCAGGTGATTAGTATATCCAATGGCCTGACTGAAACCTAAGTTACGTACCAAGCTGCTAAATACAGTAACACACAGGTAAATAATTTATGCCTGAATGCTAAACCCTAATGGTGTGGCTCAGGATACAAGCACATTTAGCAGGTAAATGGAGTCAACCAGTTTTTCTCCTTCTTTTAAATGAAGTACCACCTCGCTTTACAGAAGGTAATAGTACTAAGAAGAAAGGTACCAAGAATTAGCAGAAAAGCTGTAATACTGACAGGCTGCAGGCCAAGAGCATGTACAGCCAGTAGTTAACTCATGAGATCCCCGATTACCCAATTAAATAATTTCTCCTCCTATTAAAAGAAAAAATAATATTTTAGGCTTTTTGTCCTTCAGTCTTCATGTTTAAAGTATCCAAAAGGAAAATATCTCCTATTAAACACAGCAAAACTTGGAACAGGCAGAATTTAATGTAATAAAGGCTTGTCAGTCTCAGAGTCTTCCCCTTAACATGGCTATTTAATATTTCCTGAACTTGATATGTTAATTCGAGATCCTGCCATGAACCATGGCTGTTCTGGAATTTGAAGTCCTGCTTTTGCATCAGCGCAGGAGGACATCTGAGCTCAGGAGCCCAATGAGCTGGGCAGATTCAGCTGGCAGACAGCCTCCGCATCACGGACACGCTGGTTTTGGACTGCACACGCACCTGAATGAGGCACCAGCACATACAGCACCTACAATATGGTGCATCAGTGCCCCATCGTGCTTCCCTTTGAACATGGGATTACCATTCTTGTACTGCTAAAGGGTGGTAGCCAGAGCAACTATTACAGCATTTCCAAGTGCTCCAAACTGCTGTAACAGTGCTTTTCCTGAAGGTCTGGTGGACTTAAAAGTTTCTTTCTAAAGTCTTCAACAGTTTTGTCTGTGTTCTTTCCACAGAAAAAGGATTAAGATGCGGGTCAAAAAGACAGAGGCAGAGTCTGCAAACATCCCCAACAACGCTGGGTCGCAACATCACGTATACCCATGTGGGAAATGATCCCACCAAACACACTGGGCTGTAGTGAGGGAGAATCTTGTGTTGTATCACTTGTCACCTCCATGGCTGCTGGAGATCCTCAGTAAAAGCCAACACATACATGTCTGTGCGTCCAGGACCTTTCTGTCCTACTTTAAATGACTATGGGAGTTTCTGGGAAGCAGCACTGTGAAACTTCAGTTCAAATCTATTAATAACTGAACCTATTCAGCTTGCCAAAGACTCAGCCACTGGCATTTCTACCCTTTGTAACTTCAGTCAACAGAAGACAAAATAGCAGACATCAGAGAAATAAAGCAACATTTGGGGTAAAAGGTCTGACAGTAGAGGCAGTGCCAGTTTTTCAAGTACTTTGAAAACCTCACACATAAGATACCATAAACTAGAAAAAGCATTTGAAAGAAAAAGCAGCAATAAAAAGTGGCAACTCAGAATTTGCTTTATTTTTTTTCCATATTCTGCTACTTTTTAAGGAGTGGATAATAGAAAAAAAAGTGGGTGGTTGTTTTTTTTTCCCCCATCTACAGGCTAGAAGTTTGAAGCCTGGAATTGGTCTTTAAATATCTAGTTTATTGGTCTTTAAATATCTAGTTTTTAAATGAAACACAACTTCATATAGAAAACATACCTGCAGACAGCACACACAAAACAGTCTGGGTGATAGGTTTTACCCAGTGCTGAGACCACTTCTCCCTCAATGAATTCATCACAACTGAAGCACCGTGTGCCATAGAGTCTCTGGTAGTCCAAAGTACAGATGTAGTCTCCCTGTCTCACAAAAAATCCTCCTTGAGCCAGGTCACATCCACAAGCTGCAGAAAGAGAAAAGGCAAACTCAGAAGGCTGGAAAAGCAAAGCTTACTCTTCAGATGATGCTGATTTTTCACCTACGGTCAGTATGGTTCCTGGTGGAGTATTTAAGCACTTCAATATATGAGCTTATGATCACAGAGCAGTTGTGCATCTGAAAAACTACTTTTATAGCAATTACATCAATGATGTACTTTGTACACTAACGGTTTAGATTTATTCCACGTAAAAATATTAACCTCAGTGCTAGTACAGAGTTAAGTCTTTAGGAGCTGAGTTCAGGGCTAGTATATATGACATCCATAATATTTAATAGGTTAAAGGAAATGCAGAAAGGATATAAAGCTTCAAAATCTAAAGCATCAATGTTACAAAGAAACACCTCTGAGAGATTCCAATTGTCTGATATTCCTCTTGGACACAAAAGTAGTTCAAATATTGCTCCCTATAAACGTGGGGTTTTATGTGACGGCAACTGCTGTAAACTTCCATAAATGTACAAGAACCTTTTTTAAAATCAGATCTTATGTTTACCTGATAAACATCACTCACCAAGCATGATTTGGAGGGATCTCCATAACCATCTGTTCCTGGCAAAAGTAGAGTTTTTAATCCTATCTGTCAATTTATATTTTTAAAGCTAAATCTGTAGGGAAGGGTTAAAGTTGATTAACCAAAGCCTTGAGAGACTTTTCAGGGGTTTCTCCATTTCACTGGGATGGAGCTAGGCTTGCATTTTGTGAACATGTAAGATCAGAAAGGAGAGATACAACAGAATGGCTGAAGTCACACAGAAGTAGACCAAGATGTAGAAGATGATCCTGATTCATATTGATCAGGATCTTTGAAAACAGACTTGAACTGATTTATAAGGAGAAATGGAATTCAAAATGGTGATTCTGCTGCTGTGCTGGTTGCTACTTTAAGTCACAGCATCATACTTGTTACTATGTACTTCTGCTCCTGGAGGTGTGCATGTTAAGGGAGTACTTCCAGCAGCAAATCATCTTACAGACAAACGAGGCTGAGCAGACAACCACAGCAGTACCGCTACTCACATGCAGCACACAGAACAATGGGAACGTTGCTTAACAAATTTGGATTGCATGTACAAAACACTGCAGAGATTGCTTTAGTCCCAAAATAGCAGAGGTACCTAAACATTTAAGTTCAAGACTGAGATATCTCCTTAGATACCCGAGAATCCACAGGCACTTTTGTTTTCAAATGTAAAGCCTCTCCCAGCTCACACCAAAGCCTGTCTGCAATGTCAGAATCAGTCGCCTTGCATCTAAACTACGATAAATGAGCCCAGCAGGCATGCTCAAGACACAAAATAACGCATCGTCACAGCACAGAAACCGCAAGAAAGCCAGGATCCTGAGGATTCATTCAAAAACACATCCAATCGCTCGCCCTTTTTATACCATCTCTCTTAGTAGAGACCACAATACAGGAGGGCTGGGCTTAAGGCCCTGTTTAAACACTGAGCGGGCATTTAAATCCTGATCTTTCTCCCTGGAGATGGTCCCTACCACTAAGTGATGGAAAACAACAATCATTCTTAAACTGTATTAGTATATGACCAAGAACTGAAGAACCATGGGTTATTAACTTTTCTTATAAAGTAAAATAATTTCAATTATATTGCATTTGTCATGGACAACAACTATGGATTAGATGATTTATCCTGCAATGTGGTTCATGTGGTTTATCTCACAGGCTTAATACATGCACTTGAATACTTCTTTTTTTACACCCTTGCTATAATTTTTATTAAGGACATGCTTTTTGTACATACTTTACAAAAATATGGCATGATTTGCTGAATATTATGAGTTTCTTTCAGTCTATATATTTCATCTAGGTACATATTGGTGTGACAGAAGCACAAATCAACTATGGATTTAAGATGATGCTGAACAGCATGCTGAGCAGAAGATGAGGAGTCGATAGTGTACCCACAAATTATCTGCCACTGCTCTGCCATGTACTCTTGCCACTACTCACTTGCTAAATTGAGCAGTAAGCATGAGCAAACCTGTATGTTTCTACGGCTGACATGAGTCCTTAAGGGAGGCCAGGCAGCCCCTGTCTCACTGCTGCTAACAGAGCCCCCGTGTGAGGTTTGGGGCAGGTGGGGTTGGCAACAGCCCTGCCACTGGCATTTGAAAACATTGTCTCCTTGAAAGTATTTGCCTTTCTCTCTGCTGCCACCAAGGTTACAATTACTATGGCTTGTTGTGTATTACTCCAAAGCAGTTTGCACCAATGCACTTAATTCTGGCTTCTCAGGAAACCCTGCAGTGAAACTGTTCACCCAAAGAGAGACAGAAAAACAAGATACTTGGACTGCAAAATAGAAGCTGAGTTCAGCATCCTCTGATCGGGCCCCCTTCTGCACTGCTGTCACTTCAGCCTCCCTGTACACAAACTGCCCGAATTCAGTAAGGAGGAACACAAATTTCTCCATGTTCATCTGAACAGCAGAATGAAGATTAAGAATTGTTTGCTACCTAAGTTGTTCTAACACCTGTTACTGTACCTTCCAATTAATATTAAACAGCCTGACAGTCATACCAGGTACACTGCAAGTAAACTGCATGCCAAAGTGATGGGTTCTTCTAACGGCTTTCGCTGCACACCACACTGCAGTGACATTCATACAAGAAATGCAAGAAATAAAGCGGCCCATGAGAAGGAAAAACAATTTACCAACATACTTGCTCCACAATACAGTCAATGATTTCACTCCCACAAAGAGCTATTTCAAGATAAGTGACTTTCTAGAGAAACAAAGTGTTGCAAATCTCACCCACCTGTAGCTCTAGAGCAAGAGGATAGAAAATATTAACAGGTCACAATTGTAATTAATGGAATTGGCCAGGGGGCAGATGACAGTGGTTTGAGAAGAAAGGGGAAGCACAGTCCCAAGAAAGCCTATTAATACAGCTGATTAATGACTAATGGAAACACCAATAGGAATAACGTTCTTTCCACAACAAAGCAGACACATGGCAATGAACTGTGACAATGACCAAGAACCCACAGGCACTATCAGTGCAGAGATTTGGATAGAAGGGGAGTTGGATACCT
Organism: Athene cunicularia; assembly: GCF_003259725.1. Taxonomy (NCBI): domain Eukaryota; kingdom Metazoa; phylum Chordata; class Aves; order Strigiformes; family Strigidae; genus Athene; species Athene cunicularia. The sequence goes on along the minus strand of NW_020799098.1, from coordinate 11,292,241 downwards.
TGAGACATGGAGAAGGGATTGACTTTAAATGCACAGGGTGAAACATCTTCCATTCAGACAGAAGCAACAAAAAATTCCCCTCTGAGTGGCAAAAGGAGAGAAAGACCTGCGAACATCAACAATCACGGGAAAACCACGTCATGAATGTTTTGAAGTAACAAGAAAGGATGCACTGGGCCAAACAAGTCCCACAGAGCTAGCTAATACTAAAGACAGTAAACCTTGTGAGCCCTTATCTAGCGCACAGGGTATAACTTGCTCAGTTATTTCCACAAAAGACTGATTCACAGCAGAGCAGGGCTATCATGATGACCTACAGAACAAAAGCCTGTGTTAAGAGACAAGTAGAACTTGGCTTCTTTAGCCTAACGAAAAAACCCAACCTTAGGAAACAACCAATATCTCAACATACTTCTGAGGTTTAAACAGAGCAAATTAAGGAAAAGATGAAGAGCTATTTAAATACACTGAGAATGTTGTCACAAGAACAAACCCTGGCTATGAATAAAGGGAGGCTGCAAATTAATAAAAATGGTTTTAACATCATAGGAAAGAGGTTGTGGAACAGTATCCCATTAAGAATGAAAAAAGATGGAAAAAAAGGCCTCAGATCTCTATAGCTTTGGAATGAAGTCTGAGCAATATTTAAAAGGCATTAAGAGATATGGTTAAAACATCAGCCCAAATAGACTATCTTTTAAAGGATAATGAAAGAGATACCATAGAACCATTAAAAGCATCAAATGTGAGACAAGCTTGGATGAAATTAGAAGAAAAAAAAAAGTCTTCTAAAATTTCTTAGGGTTTGGGTACCTTAAACCCAATACCATTCATAAAATATAAATATCAACATTCTAAATCACAGTTCTTCTGCTTAATTAAGTAGATGCATCTGTCATCCTCCATAAAATCAGTACTTAGTAAACATTACAATATAACAAATACCTGAACAGTTTTATTCAACTGTTCCCCAATACTGCATGAAATTTCAAGTACTTGAATTCTCTGGTTACAGCACAAAATGTATGGGAAATAAGGAAAGAAGCTCTTTTTCACTGACAGTACTACTTCCTGCATAATACAGTAGTAGAAATAAACTGACATATAAACAGTTTATAGTATACATTTATTTGGAACCAATTAGATGCGTAATAAACTGAATTGAGACTAGTGCCCGACGTGCTTATTCTTCTTCGGGATTTGATAACCTCTTCCGCTCAGCAAGACTATTAAATCTCCTGATGCACGTCAGTATGACTACTGATTCAGTTCAGTGCAAGAACATTTTTATGGCAGAGGATTGTAATTTTCTTGAATATTTCTTTTATAAAGCCAGCCACTTTTATGTCACTAAAAACATAACTTGTGAAGATTTTTAGCTGAAGCAATCTTACATTTGCCATGTTAAAGAAAAATATGTTTTCCGTTGCAGCTTTTAAATGAAAACAGGCTTTTCATGAAAAAATGTTAGGTACATTGTAAACATTTCTTCAGAGAAAAAAGCTGGGATGAAAAGATTTCAAACAGGCATAGCCATCACACAAGTTTTTATTTGTATCAGAGATACTCCTTTTGATACAGGTTTTCAGTCGTTTAGCATTCCAAGAGGTTTCAAAAATCATTTGCGTCAAACCTTGATGCCACGTTTGGCCCCTTATTCTCAATTCATGTCAGTGGTCTTTATTTCTTCTAGAGTTCCCTCCAAACTGATTAGCCAGAAGCAAAACTCCTAAGAAAGATGCATTAATGCATCTTCTTGGCACAGAAAACTGAGCAGGGTGGGCTTTTGGCCCTTTCTTTCCATCTTGTTTTGGTACATGCCCATAACAGAGACCACATACATGACAGTTTACAGAGGTGCTACACTCGGAATTTTCATGAATGAAGACAAATCTAGCTCATAAGTGAATCTGGAACACAGGAGGAGTCTTGTTTATACTCTCCCTCTTTCCCACTGACTGCAGGATGGGGGAAGTCACTGCTTTCCCACAAGTCAAATACTCCTCCCATGATCTTCACACATCACTCCACCACCAGCTATGCTCCACCAGCCACAACTTGAGTCACTACCCCTTGTGTTCTCCTGCACTCTTCAAATCATGTGATATGATTTAAAGTGACACCCAGCTGACTAGAGGAGAACACAGGGATTCCAGTTAAATACTGGCTTGGATATTAAAATACTCCCATTTTAAAGCTGAGAAGAGTAGCTCTGAAAACAGACCTATCAGCTATCCCTTGGGTGAGATGATGTGCCCCTTGCCTGCTACTTACATGGACAGAGACACTGCCCAGCTGAGATGATCCTGCACACCTGCAGAGACAAGAAATCAGGGAAAGGAAAGCTGTAGGAAGTCTAGGGAGCATGTTTGAAGGCAACTACCAGATCTTACTCTTCTAGGATAGGAAACCAGTGTTATGTCACAGATCCACTCCTACCCAACACTTGTCATCCAAAACGAGTATCTGGAGGTAGGCTTATTTAAAACCTAGAAACAGTTTCCAACCATTATTGACACTCATCCTAATGAAACAAGAAAAGCACTGCAAACATAGCACTTATGATAATGAAGAGACTAATACTACCTCTGCTGTTTGTCTTGGTATCACCCTGCATACCAAGCCAATGCCCTATCCTGAACAGTTATGAGCTGCAGGAGTAATTTTAAAGTAATGAATAAGTGTTTGTCTCCTCTTATGGTACTTGGCAGCAAGCCAGTACCTAGACATGCTGTCGAACCTGAAGTAGAAGATACCCACACCATTTCTGAAGGGGGCACCTCAGGATGGCTTCTCTGACAGTGTAGTAATTTCAGTCATTATAATGATTTGCAGTTACCTGACATCAAAGTACCTCATACAGACCTGCGGTTCCTCCTCTACTTGCTTAGGAACAGGCTACTTTTTTCCCCAGCCTGGTGTCTGTAAGAGTACCTGGAGCACTCTCAATTATGCTGTGTGATTTCACCGTTAATCTAACTTCTTTATTGCCTACAGCCTACAAAAAATAAATAGCATCAACAGGAATTAATGTGCTTTAATCACATTGCTAGCCTGCTATTGTATGTCATCAGTACTCCATTTGCACTGTACGAATATAAAATGCATCCCTATTTTCCTTGCTGGCAAATAAGCATACTGAAAGTAGATTAATTTTTTGTCTGTGTGCTGGGCCTGAAAATCAGCTGTGTACCGAAAGAGTCAGGGGATGTTATGTTCACTGTGCTGCCGTACACTACAGCAGGTTGAAACAGTAAAATGCACTGGTCATCTTGCCATTCAAACAGTGTCATTTTGCTTTCAGCCTGCCAGACAGCCAAGTGTTTTGTTTATCAACCTGCAACCGCATGTATGAAGTATTTTTATTTTTTCTCCCTTTGTTGCATGATGTAAGCAACCAAGTGTGAATCCAACACAGGGAAGAGAGGCAGAGACCCTGAAAATAAAAGAAGGGACAAAGACCCATTCATAACATTGTTACAGAGAAAGCAAGAAAAAGATCTCTGCTTGCTCAGAGCTAAATAAAAGTTTTCCTCCTCAGCACTGCACCTTTATGTCCATTTCTAGTATTTCCCTCCATCTCCAAGATGGACACTGGTGGCTGACTAAGATCTCAATTATGACACGTAGTGTGCTGTTAACATAATTCTCTTTTGGCAGCTAAACAGCATGTCTTCATACACCGCTGATGCAGTCTGGGAGCCCATTCTCCAAAAGCCCATGATTATGTCAGGAACATTTCTCCTGGCCACTATGCCTGTGAGAAGCAATAGCAACCACCTGGCAAACTTCCATCACTACAGCTTTAATTTAACTTCAAACTCACCTGCAATTACTTCGAAGCAGTCTAAGCCCGTTTCCAGAAGATAACCGTCACTGTGACAGTCTTTCTGTTGCATGCTCGGGTGTGGATGTGTCCAGGTTAAGATTTTCACAAAGGTTTTGGGGAAGTCTTCCCCAGCTGGAAGTTTGCTGACCATGTAAGGTCTGCATGGTAATATCATCTCGCTTGACCTCTTGAACAATTCACATCTGAAACTTCTGTCTATAGGTCAGGCACTAGCAAGATAGAAGGAACCTTGCAATAGTATTTAATCCATATAATCCAATCACTCTTCCTAGGCAGGAATGATTATATCTAAGTCTTTCCAAGCAGATGTCTGTGAAACCAAGAACACTCAAGCTTGTCAGTCACTGGCAGCATTTTAGCTACAATATCTGAAAAAGCAGCCATAATCTCAAGGACTGGAATCTCACCACATTTTATTACAGTCCAGGGTAAACAAAACCAGGAGTATGCAACACCAGAAAAGTCTGGGGCAGACCTGCTGGGCCCTTCCTCAGCTCCCAACCAGGAACTTCAGGAAGGCAGACAGCTCTGCCAGAGGAAAACCAGACCAACTTTCTGGAATGGGTAAGACAGAGAACTATGGGCTGTATCTTATCCATCTTACAACACTTCACCACGCATGTGTAGCATTGATAAAGCTATAAAGGATACAGTATACAGCACATCTGCACAAGCTCTCAGGTTAGACTGGCCATGATACCCGTAAATTAATTTGTGGAGTACACACTTCAGTAGAGTAAAACCCTTAGAGATCCAGAATGCTCTTACAAGACTGACAAAATATTAATGACTCAGGTGTACTAATTGAAATGAAGGAAATCTGGGGAGTTTCTTGTGCACTATGTAACTTGATTTCTATAATTTATGGGAACTACACATCTAGTAATTTTTGCATCAGAAAAGTGCATTTTCATTTTCCATTTCCCTTCTGGAAAGCAGAACTTCCCAGTAGCCTAAAGACAGTGTTACTGCTGTATAAAAGATGTCCTATACTGTTAAGGGTAAGAGAGATCCTCACAGTGCTGTTAGCCTGTTCCAAGCTAACAAAACAACCCCCAGAAAAACTGAAAGAGCTTACTGGTTTATATTGATTTATTATTTTAAGGAATCAATCTGGTTATTTAAAATCTACAGGCATGTTAAAGATATTAATGTGCTTTAATCAATTTTCAACCTAACAGCATTTTAAGTGTTTATGATCAAATACTGCTGTCATTTGCCAGACTAATTAAAACTGTTTGCTTTAAAAAAAAAACAACAACAACAAAAAAAAAAACCACAAAAAAACCCAAACCAACACACAACACATATAAAGTAACAACATTAAATATTTTCTGATTTTTTCATAATGACGCTTTGGGTGCCAGTTACAGGTTTGCAAATTAAGTGCTTGCTCTGATTATGCACAAATATGGCAGATGGTCTCATGTTAATGAGTTGCAGAAAGCAGGAGGTGGAATAACACCACCGTGGCAGTGATGAATTTCATGCAACAACTCTCTCTGGGTCTCCACGCAGGCTGCACAACACCTTAGTGCATCAAAAAGCCCAGTAATTACTCCAGCATGCTGGCTGGATCCCTGCTGTATCCCCATGTGAAAAGACATGATACAGACAGAAAGTCCCCCTGCATAAAGGCATCCTTTCACTGACATTTTTTGGGGGGGAGGAAAACCTTACCCTAAAATGAGATTTTGAGTAATCAAAAGAATTACAGGCTCTTCACAGGCAAAGCATTATCAAATGTGGACTGAAATTATGTATGCTTTTCTTTATATGAATAGGACCTTTACCGCCTGCCACCCAAAACTTTATTTAATGAACATCAGGCATTAATTTGTAAATGCACTCAGTTTTGTCCTGGTTCTATGCTGATTTCAACCAGGATGAGTTTTACTATTCTCCATTTGTTTGATGTCTTTGTTTAAATTTACCTCAGCATTTCCAGCACAGTTAAGCACCTCTCCCAGGTACCTCTCCCCAGTTAGGAATCAGCCCCCTGCGATGCAATCTTCTGCACATGGCTGTATCTGCAGTTTGGATCCTCCCCCAGAAATCTCAGCAATTACTTCTTTGAAAATCCTATCCATGCTTTTAATGAGCACTTAACTTCCTAGTATAACTTCTCAGTCTTTAGACTCAAAGGATGTAAATAAAGAGAAAAGAAAGGCAATTAAAAAACTAAAGAAAAATATAATTAGTAAGAAAATAAAGCAGGGGTATTATGTAATATTTGGGGTATAAAGACAAGAGTAAGTATGTACAGCTTTACTATGCCCTAAAAATCTAAACCCCAGAAACTCTGTATCTTTGAATTAAATAAATCAAGTTGGAAACCAGAAATAACAGAAGCTTGGCTTCCTGTAGTAGATAGTTAGCTAACCTTTATTGAAATGTTAGCAAGATATTCTTTTACCAGTGCTTGTAACCATGATTCCTCCCTTGTCCCTTTTATCACACTGTACTAAATATGTAAATTCATGAAAGATATTCTTAAAAAATTAATTAGACTCTGGATTAAATATATACTACGAAATAAAACTTTCACTAAAGTACTGATTTTATTGGTATATGACAAAGACATGAGGGACTGCAGAAAGTTCTTTACAAATACAAAGGAAGGTTGCAACAAGAATGTGATCAAAACAAAAGAAAAATTCACAATTACTCTGTAATTGTGAGAGTTCACTAACTGACCAAAATTTTTTTTCATTCATTAATTATTGAGTTGCTTTTAGAAAGTTAATTATTAATTATTTTAAAAGTTTAAATATATCAAAACCACAACACAGAACCATTGGCCACTGCTTTAAATTACTTTTGCACAGGCAAAAGTGATTATTATTATCATCATTATTTCAGTGAAATAAAAAATTAAGCTCATGTGACATTGATAAGTCAGCCCCAAACCTAGCATACTATCCAAGCTAGACCCTATGAGCACTGCATCAGAAGCGCAGTTTTCCCTGTTATACTGAGTTAATATGATCTGGGGTTGCAGACTCCTGAAGGACTTGGGAAGTGATGGGCACACTGCTGAGAGCACCTGATGAACAAGAACCCCTACGTCCACCCCCAATGCCTAAGATGCCACACGTGCCATCAACCGCTACTGCTTGGCCGCAAGCTGGGACTCCGAAATCTAAATACTGAGCTTCCTGTAAGTGACTCCCACTCAGAAACATGAAACCCCGTAGCTATGTTCAAATGCAAGTCCCTCAGATCACTCAGCGTAGGCTTTAACATATTTATATCCTAGCAGATGCGTTTGATCTAACAAACAAATCACTCCTATTATCAAGTTACTTGATGTTTTTAACCTTTCACCACATATTTGTCTTAGCCCTCCCCATTAATATGGCTTCACAACAAATGCCGTAACTCTGGGTTGTGTTGTTATGTTCTACTGAAAAAATGGTCCAGAAGTGATATATCCGGCCCAGGGCTTCTTCACAATTCCCAGGAAACTGTAGTGCCACAAGAATCAGAAGCACTGACCCAACCTAAGATGAAGATGTGATATGTTCTAACAGATTAATTAAACGAATAAATGGAAATTCATGGGGAAAAAGTATAGATGAAACTGCTAGCTGTGCCAGTGTGGAAGACTGCATGCATTGAATCCATAACAAGACAGCAATCCAGGGAATTTTGATTAGGGGTAAAACAGGACAGACACATCCACAGTAAAGCTGCTATAGTACGATGGTCATGTTTTTCATGTCTGTGGCTCAGACTGCAAGCTTACCCCATTTCATTAAGACCAAACCAGTAAAGGACAAAGATATGAATTATGGTTCTTCTCATGTACAAAGTCTTGTACAAAGAGCATTTTTTTGCAGGATTACACAGATTTTTCCATTTAATTAGGGTGGAGGCTGCAAGATTTTTTGTGTGCAAATACATTTGCGAATGCATTATGGATTGTCCATTATTCGGTCTGCTAGAGTGACTATATAAAAAAACTGTAAAGTGTACTTTCTGATTTTATAAAAAGTTATAGTAATTCAATTATCCAGATCGCCTAGAAACACTGGGCTTTGACTCACACTTCCAAAATTCCCTAAATACTGTATCTGACATGGAATACTGCTACTTTGGAAGTGCCAGGATGCTATCACATCACAGAAAGAGAAATACTTGACAAACACTCCTAAAACAAGGTAATTTCTATCTTTATGAAAGACCAAAAAGGCTACACAGGATAATATAACTACATCTACCTACAATTCTACGTTAGTCTGTGCCTGTACTGGGTCACTAAATTACGCTGTTGCAATTGAGATCCACGTATTTGCTTAATATCGTACCCTGTATGAGAAGCAGTCCTGACCTGACAGAATGAACTAGGCAACACAATTTGTTTTAATTTGATAGTCTGAGTCATCAATATTTTATCACCTTTTTGCCTTTTTCCTTGGCGTCTGCAATATAGTTAAGAAATACCAAGAGAATTCACAAACACGGGAATCAAAGCCCTTGAAGTGTTTGCTTTATTATTTCAAAGGCATCTACTTCTATTATAACTGCATTTTCATTAAACGCAGTTAAAATGGGAGATATTTTAAAGTAAAATTTGAAGTGAGGCTAGATGGCATGTTCCCTATAGCCTTTTACTAGCAGACTACATGTATACATTAACAAGAAATAATATATACGAATAGATAGGAGTAAACCGCTTGTTTATGCTGCCTATTTACCTCCAAAAATCCTATTAAACTTTGATACTGAGCAAAACTAGCAGATGTTCACAGTACTGCTATTAATATTTTTAATCTGGATGTGCATCTCAATCTTGAATAAAAAGAAGAATTGTTCCATTTTTAAAGCTTTCCTTACAATTGTTTACAACCATTATCTGGGGAACATAAGAAGAACTGGATGGGAATGAGTGCCTTTATACTAACTTTCCTTGGTTATACAATTTAATTCAAATACAAAAGGCACCTACATACTTGCTGTTACCATTCTGAAACTCATAGTCCCCATAGGAATAATCAGACAGCTCTATGGCAATATGCAAATGTACCTTTCTACCATTAAAAAAAAAAAAAAAAAAAAAAAAAAAAACCCCTGAAACCTCATCATTTAACCAACATTATCAAATAAACGATTTCACATCTCACACATATTCAAAAACGTAAGTGTAACTTCTTCCACTGTAGTATCTTGTGTCACTGATCACATCATTCAAACAGACGTCAAATACCTCCAGACACCCTCTCAAGACACACTCATTTGTCATTCTTCATGGGCTCTGTCAGTTTGTGGTCTCCATCATTGTACATCTGTAAATACTATGAGAAGGGACATAATCTGCAGTTTTACAAGTACCTAAGATTTTCTAACAAAAGTTATGAGATGAATTAATACAGAGGCAGTCAACCTATCAGGAAGGCACCTTATCAGGGAAACACAGCCAGATCACATGTGGGATTATTTGTCCTGGGGCTGCCCTGATGCTGCACTGTACACTGGACACACAGAGCTTCTTTCAAGGTGCTGTCTTTGGCAGATGAGTTGAGAGGGGGCAAGCTGCATCGTGGAGTACCATCAAAATAAATGCACTGCAGGGAGGAGTCAACTGTAAGGTAAAAATATTCCCATAATTATCACCCTGCCCATGCACAACAGCATGACAAGAAAAGGGGTTCAGAAAAGGGGTGGTGGCAGAAACCTCTCCTCCAAGGCTGAAAGAAGGTAAGCAGTCAACTGACCAGGAGAACTGAGTACCATTTTTTTGCTAAATACTAACACATTAACTATATTTTTTCATCCATTGATTTGAGCACGATTAAAAACCCAGTTCACATATGTCTAACCTGGTTTTTTTCCCCCTTTATGACAGCTAGTGAAATGTATGTTCAGTGCTCTGTTCTGTTCCTAAGTTCTTCTCATGTAGCAACACGGTAAATACACACTAGAAAGCAACTTATGCTTCTTAAGTAACAAATAAAACCCAGAAACAAAACAAAAACAGATACCAGAAGAATACCAGCAAATTGATGGAAACCCTTGAAAAGTGATAAAAGAAATTATGACATTTAAATAATGAGGAAAAAAACCCACAACCATGTGCACAAAAACTTAGCACTTCGCAAAATGATTAGTAAGGAGGAGTGTAAGTACTCCAAGAGCCCTGACACCAAGAAGCAGTTTAACCACACACCTCTGACACTATCTCCTCTGCCAGCTGAGAGTCTGATGGGTTGCTGACAGATGCTACTCTGCTTCTTCTTCATAAACATAGTGATTTTTTTCTCATTTAATCCAAGGACTGCCTGAAGCAAACAAACTCCTTATCTCTTGCAGAGAGGTAGGGGCAATGCAGCTTCTGCAATACATTCACCATCGTCTTCTGCATGGGGGTGGGAGAAAAAAAACCTCCACACTGCTTAAATTGGTGATCAGTGATTAGTTTCAGAATCTGCTTGCTGCATTTGCAGGGGACCTGGCAACCTCTAAAAGGAAATACCCTATGAAATGAAAACATGGATGTACTGTTGTGTCATGTTCCTTCCATAGGACTTGTCAATGTTTTCTCATAGCAGATCTCTATAAAAGGGGGCTTGCATTTCACCCAGATAATTATATGAAGCACATAACAGTGTATTACTGGGACTTCAAGCAGGAAACAAGACTCCTAAATAACAAAAATAGATGCTTTCCTCCTGAGTTAGATCTGAAACACTAATTTGATAATAAAATTTGCCATAAGCACAGGTGACTTTAAAGGAATTTGAAAGATACATGTATGAGCTGTGTTCTGCTTTAAATACCATTCTGGTTCTGAATAGGTGAGCACAATTATTTTTGCTATTTAGGATACTGCACTATGCTTATTTTTCTTGCTGTGTAATTTTGCAAAGAACACAATTATTGAGTTGAACATTTAATCCTGTCTATGTAACTCAATAAAGATTGAGTTAGGTATTGAATACTATATATCCAGTCCCATCGGATTTATAAAAATAATGGGGTAGCTGACAGATAAGGACAGGGTTTTTTCTGATAGTTTCCTCTAAACAGAAATGGAGATAGTCACATTAACACAGCTGGGACCAGAGCCATGTTTCTAAGCTGTACTACAAGGATTTATAAATGTATTTTGAAATACTGCTTAATAATAAAATTAGCAGGTTGTCCAGTAAACATCAGTTAACATTTACTCATTTGTATATTCAAAAAAAATTAGAGTTTGGGTTGGAAGGGACCTTAAAAATGATGTAGTTCCAACCCCCTGCCGTGGGCAGGGACACCTTCCACTAGCCCAGGTTGCTCAAAGCCCCGTCCAACCTGGCCTGGAACACTGCCAGGGAGGGGGCAGCCACAGCTTCTCTGGGCAACCTGTGCCAGGGTCTCACCACCCTCACAGTAAAGAACTTCTTCCTTACATCTAATCTAAATCTACTCTCTTTCAGTTTAAAGCCATTAACCTTTGTCCTATCAATACATGCCCTCATAAAAAGTCCTTCTCTGGCTTTCCTACAGCCCCCTTTAGATACTGTAAGGCTACAATAAGGTCTCCCTGGATCCTCTTCTTCAGGCTGAACAACCCCAACTCTCTCAGCCTGTCCTCACAGGAGTGGCGTTCCAGCCCTCTGATCATCTTTGTGGCCTCCTCTGGACTTGCTCCAAAAAGTCCACTTCCTTTTTATGTTGAGAGCCTGAGAATCTTTCAAACAACCAAGTATCTACAGAAGGAAGGGGTGGTGTATTGGTGAATTCCCTATTTCTTTGACCATCCTTCTGCCATCCACAATGTGTCAATACCAGATCAGGCACCAACCTAAAGCAAACAAAGTAGTTCCCCCCAAAAAATGGGAAAGCACAGAGGATAACACTGGAATTCAAACATCACAGTCCAATACAAGAGTCTGAACAGACATGGCCATGGCCCACCCCATGGCAAGCATTAGAAAGCTGAGAGAGGGATAACTGCTGCATTTCTTTGTAAATGTTAATTGTCTCCTAACCCTGCACCATGTTTCACTACCAGTTCTCTCGATCTCTTCTTCCTCAGGTCCCAACTCTGTAGTAAACTCCACAGGTTTATATCCATTCAAAACATACTCCATTCTTAGGACTAAGGATGTTTATAATCTTACAGTAAGTAGTCAGCGAGTTTATAGCAAATCCTTTCAGTCATGGATTGGATTGTAGAATGTTTGTGAAGTTTCCAGGACCAGTAAATCACATTCCCAGTGCTAAAACCTACCCATAGGAACAGCTGTCACAAACACTTACCTTTGCAAACAAAGCACTTAATATGGAAATATTTGTTCTGAACTCTCAAAACTTCTCCTTTGCATGGGTTTCCACAGTTATTGCAGAGAATTGCAGTACTTGATGGCTTCTCCAGTTGGCTGTGTACAGCCTGTGGTTGTGAAACTGAAAGGAAAAACAAAAGGTAGAGAATTTTAAAGGTCATCAGATGCATCTTCGGCAAGACCTACAAATAATGACAGTTAACATCTGGGACAAAACAGGACAAGCAGATAAAACAGTTCTAAATTCTGGTATCGGCCAGCACAGGATAAAAGATCTGCTAAAGGAGCTGAGCCAAGCTTCTCATTTCATAACTTTCGAAGCTCATGCCTGCAAACATTTCAAACATAAATCAGAATTGCTTATAGAGGAAAGTATCCACATGATCAAGTCTTCCAAGCCTCCACCTGAATTTCAAAAAAATGCTTAGTCACATTTTCTCTTCAAGAAGTCAACGACTACAGATAAAAGCTATTGGTTTTACCCAAAATACTTTTAATGGGATTTAGCAACTATTATACTGTGGGCTACTGATCTTTAAAGTTCAAGGTAATTGTCTTTTTAAGTCATTTTAAGATAGAAATACACTTCTGTAGATGTTTTGAGTTCATACTTCTGAAACATTGACATCTCCATAAATACCATGTACACCTGATCATTAAACAAAGGTTGCTGTCATTCTGTAAGAAAACAATAATTAGGTTTATCTAGGTTAGCAAAACATTAAGTGAATTAAAAATCTGCTGCCACCTTGTGATGTAAATTAGAAATTGCATTTATTGGGCTGTTAATATAAATTGGCATCCCAATGTGTTATGTGGAACAGGTAAGATAGTACTTGCATCAGTGTTTTATTGCAGTATACTTAAGAGCCTAGAGAGCAAACATGAAGGCAGTTAATTATAAAGGGGCTGAACTATATGTCAATAGACTTCTCTTTTTTTTCCTGTGTTAAGAACAACTAACAACAGAAAAATCCATCAAACATTTCAAATTATATTCTTCTTCTGTAATGTGGCATGGTTATTCTAAGGTTCGACTGCTTATTTCAAAGTGATTGAATTTTTTAAAAATTTAACTTCAAAATAAATTTATGAACCAACCAGCCAACATGGAGAAACATCTCACAGGCCAATACACCAAGTATAATGGGAATCAGATGTGGTTTTCCTTCAGGGTTTAGTCAAGGGATAATGCCACTGCTGTGTAATCCTTTTCTTTCATCAACATTCAAGAAAAAAAAAAAGTGAACTTTTTGTATGAGACTGCTGTAGAACAGTTAATAACTTTGTAAGAGGCTGAGTTAAACTCAGACTAGCCAAGATCTTTAGTTTCTATTCTTACTGTAATATCAGAGTTGTAATTTCATAAAAAGAGACTTCTAAAGGAAAACAAAAAAAGAAAAACAACAAAACAACATCAGTGTCTATACCATAGGTAGGGATGATAAAAAGAGGCAGTGAATGTACTCTCACCATAAACATATATGATAACAAGACGATACCAAAATCAGTAAGTGAGTGTCATCCAGCTCTTGTTCTTTAATATCCGACCTCGCTGCTCTTATTCTCACCTCAGCCCCACCACCGGCACCTTGTGATGATACCTAAAAGTTCTTTCCACATCCACCAGCTTTAAGGAGTCAGTATTTCAATAAGATGCTGAGCTTTTCACCCAGTCTTCCACGGGATTTTTTGCAAGTTTTGCCCAAACTGGCACTTTCTACTCTTATAAGTGGGTTGGTGGTTGGTTCGGGTTTTTTTTTCCCAAGGAGATATATGGGACTGAGCTGCCCATAGAATTATTCACCACCCATTAGCATGCTGCCTTGTCTGTTGGAATTATGCATTCTGGGATTGTCAAAAAAGTCCTGCTCAAGGCAATATGAACTTTGGAGCTATTACTGAAGCCCTGGTTATAATTAAGTACATGTCCAATAAACACAACACAGCATGACAGGCAATTAGAAGCTTAGAGAAAGGCAGATGCCCAAATTTACAACAGAGCAAACAGCACACATGGTTCAAGCTAATATGAGGGTCTGACCGATTCTTCAAAAGAAAACAGAGGGAACTCTGAACTTTGCAATACTTAACTTCTCACATGAGAATTTCTCTTTATTGTAACCTGCCCAAAACAAACTACCCACCCTGAAAAAGAATCAACCCTGTAAGAAACCAAAACAGAGTGTTTTCCTGAGTTACTTAGAGTAGCTGCTAAAAGTTTCTAACTATGGGTGAAGAAAATTTGCTCCCTCCAGAATTACTAAGGAGATTTACATTTAATTCATGGAAGACTTAAGAGCTGACCACACCCAGAACATTTTGGTGTAAAAAGTTACATTTGAAATATAAAATTCTGATTGCAACGATTAAACATTTGCCTTTTTTTCACGTTTAGCTCTTCCCATGGCTGAGGCCTTCTGAACAGCATCTCTCCAGAGGCATCAATGCCTGGCCAGGGCAGAGGCATGCAGATGGCCACAATATCGTGCAGTGGTGTGTCCCATGGGCAGGGCAGGGACCTGAATGCAGCCTCTGCGCTAAACATACCTCCTTTCCCTAAACTGAAAATATCGTCACATTTCCAGAGAAAACTTCATTTTTCTGTTTGTTTTCTCGCACCTGGGAGTTCAATGATGGATTTATCGCATAGAAGCATAAAACTGAAAATTGCTGGAAATACGTTTTTTGAATTGTGAAAACTGTTGCAAACTGAAAATTGTTGCAAAGTGGCAGAAAACAAAGTTTTGCTTTCCACGATACATGTGGTGGTCACTGTCCATAGCTACAGGGCAGGACAACTTCACAGATCTGCTTCTCTTCAGGTCTCTGGCTCAAGGTTTAGAATTAAAAAAACCCAACTCAGCTATAAAATAAATTAAAAAGTATTTTTCTTGGAATTCTTCCATTAATCTTGAGGTAACACAAATCATATTTAAAATATGCATGGTAGACAGATGAATAATTATTTTGCTTTTCCCTCAGTTCAAAACTAAGATAATCAGTATTTCACACAAAACCTCAGTGGGAATACAGTGCCTTCAGGCTCATTATAAAGCTGTGCTTCTGAAGACAGTTTTAAATACTTGTTCTTTCATCTAACACAACAAAATGATGTAATTAATGATATATTAGTTTGCTTCAATATTTTAAAATATATTGTGTTTTATGTTGAAATTGCAGCTGATGACATTTCTGAGTAACTATACTAATGAACGTAACATTTTATGTTTCCAATCATATTTAAGGAACAAGGTTTACACAGTAATTTTAAGCATTCTACTTTTATGCCTTTATATATCAAAATCAGTCTTTGAAGCAGCAGAAGACACAATTAACATATTTAATGAGTGAAATAGTGGATTACTGATGAAATGTAATGATCTGAGGCTACTCATCGGATCATAACTAAAGAGCTCATTAAAAATTAAATGCTTATATTGTACCCTGATTTATAGAATTTAATGAAACTAGAAATTTCCCCTTATCTTTAAATGACTTACTCTAAACAGAAATACAAATGGACACCTGATTCTCCATACTTCCCTTTCTCCCAGACTGCATTCTCCTCTAGCAGAGTTACTGCCACTTAAACCCTAAAAAGACCTGACTGCATTTAGACAGGGACAAAAACTGTCAAGAAATGAACTATCAAACACTTTCCACAGCACTTTGGTGTGCAAGACCTGTCTGCTAGGGACCTCTCTGCCAATAATCTTGCCAAATGTTCAGCGCTGACATACTACTGATGTCAACACTCAGCCTCTCTCCAACAGGGTACACAGTACATAACTCTGCAGTTCCGGATGAATTAGCAATGGTTTATTAAAAAATGTCAAATAAGATATATTCCTCAGATTTACTTCTATACTGCTTTCTTGAGACATATGCACTTGCTGCAAGTACGGTGAAAAGGGGACAGTGGTATCACTTGTTATTATAGCTGCATTACACACCTTATAGCAACATATAAAGTGGTGTTTTCAGTGTGCTGATAACTTTGCCGAACTTCAACCATCTAAATGGACATTATTCACATTTGGTGTGCTCAAGCTCATTTCTTCAGGGAAAATTTCAGACAAACTCTTTAAGCTTTTTATAAAGGTGGAAGAAAAAAGGACAGGATACAATATTTCAATGTTAAAAAGAAAACATAGCACCTTGTTTTGGGAAGTACTTGGAGTAAAGGCTGAAGCCTGATCGAGATGGATGTTGTGATAGGTACACTGTATCCATGAAAATCCACGATATGTGGTCAAAAAAGCACCTTTGAATAAGCACAGCTCCTTCGGCACTGCAATACTAAGCAGGATTTAACAGCACTGGGGACCAGGATGAGGTGCCAGGGATGAGGACGAGATTTGGCTGAGACAAGAGTGTTTTGGAAGCAGCACAAGACAAGCTGATAGAGGTGGCAGAAAGGGGAAGAATCGCAAGTCTCTGGTCATGCTCTACTCTGGAGCCTGGGATGGAAAATGTAACCTTGTCTCTGCTGTGAGCAAATTGCTGAGGGAAATTAAACCCTTAGCAAAAGATCCCATATAGGACTGGTCCACGCAGAGGATAACAAACCCGTTTGCTATCAGGCTCTCTGACAGCCAAATGAGAGAAATCTTCATGGTGGACTACAGACCTAATCGAGAAAAACAGGCCCAGAAACTGCAGAATTTGACACAGTCCTAATGCTTTTTCCAGTTTGGTGCATTTTGTTTTAACTTAGCATAAGAAGCCCTCACTGAGCTTAGAGTACTGAAAAGTGAAGAAGTGTCATACTTAAGAATATACATTCAATCTTGGATCAAACCTCGAATATGAAGTTTAATAATAAAGATTTTCACCTGCTTTGTTCAATATATGCACACAAATAAGGCCACATATCCCACTTACTCCATATTATTTAACCCTGTTATGAAAAAAGAGTTTATGAGATTTACTGCTCTTGGTGGTTACAGAAACCTGAAACGACAAAGGGCCAAATGACACAATTTAATATTAGAATCACAGAATGGTTTGGGTTGGCAGGGACCTTTAAAGATCATCTAGTTCCAACCCCCCTGCCATGGGCAGGGACACTTTCCACTAGACCAGGTTGCCCAAAGCCCCGTCCCACCTGGTCTCATGTGGTATTTCACAAGGATATTTTAAAGAGTACTGTGAATGAAACTAAGGTGGAATTTGAATGAAGGGACAACATTTATGTGAATAAGTATTTCATTCCTAAAGAACAAGTTTTTGTAATCCCAACAATTACCCCTCAATGTAGGGAAAGTGCTAATTCCTCACCAAGGTTCCTGGATGGACAGTGCAGAACCAGATCGTAAAAGAAAAACCAAAGGGGTTAGCTAGGGAGGGGGATCACCTCCCCTGTTCTTTTTGTGGCTTGTTTGGGGTTTTTTCATTGGGCTCTGGAGGTTGGGTTAAAAAAATGCAAGCCTTTCATTTCAGGATAACACAAATATAGTATCATTTGCCTTCAACATCAGCAGAAAAGCTACATCAATTTTCTTTAGCAACTATCAGTGCTACTGGCATCCCTATAAATTCACCAGGAACATCCCTTCTTCACAATCCATTACATTCACTTCATGAGGTGAAAACATTTTGTTTGAGGGGAAAAAAAATATTAGAAAGACATTAGTATCTAAAATTATCAATATCAGCTGCTAAATTCGTTAAATGTTCAGCTTTTTCAACAAGAGCAAAGGCCACACTCCAACTCTGAATCAAAAATGCACAGCTCTGACAACGGATATTATTCTGCATGGAGGAGTTTGCAGAAAATTATTTCTGTGTTGACACAGAAACCTTTCATCTCTATAGCTAGAGATGGTTACTGAAAATAAATATAAACAAATATGAGACCCCAATCCCATTTACTCACTAAGTATTTGAGAAATAGGACAGAAGTATTGATTGTTGAAATTCTGTACCAAGTGATTTGGGGAGGGTGTGATTTACAGCAACCCCGAGGGGAATTAAATTTGCAATCTTCTCTGAGCAGGATTAAAGGAGAAGCAGATGAGTGCAGCAGCACCCAACTGGAATTAGAGATTGGAGTTAAAGTTGGGTTTTTGTCAAATCCTTCTTGTGTTGCCTCAGTCAAAACACTCGGGGTTGGATTTAAAAACACCCAGATGAAAGGAAAGGAAACAAGCATTTAATTGCCTCTTAATATCCCATAAAGCATTATTCCTGGTTTTAAGTGCCTAAAACTGGCCCCTGCTCCCTCCCTGCCTTGTGTCTACAAAATACAGTGATTAGTTCTTCCAGTGCTGGCATGGGAGTAAGGGTAATATAACACAGTAAAAAGTAATACAGTAATACATGTGGTGTTCAGAGAACTACATGGGTGTGAGCTATAAATTTATGTCAGATAAGGGGTTTCAGTTTTGGTTGGTTGTTTTTGGTTGATTGTTTTTTTTCCTAAGAACTGGTGATTCATTATGGAGCCTTGTGCAAGCCTAAGACCTCCACGGTCCTTTCCACAGACAGAATGAGAAAAAGAGTGATTGTGAAACAGTAAATCCACGAAGCTTTGCCCATCCCTCCTTCCAACTGAACTTGGCAGGGGGCAAGAGCAATTCCCCAGCCCCAGCCCTGTCTGGACCACTGGGGCAGGAGGGAGCACAGTGTGCCCAAATGGACAGGCACTGAACCTGCCCAAGGAGCAGACACATTAGATGTTCTGCAAGCTAGTTAAATCATTAGTGGTAACTTAGTATCTTATTTCTCAATTAGCAGCTTGCGTTAAAAGCCATTTCAAACACGTTTGCATGCCTTAGGGTGCCTTCTCATTATAACACAATGACTTTTTCGTAGCCCCTCAAGCCCTCCAGCTGGCCATACAGAGGGCTAAACTGTCCCCACGCCAGCATACGTGAGCTCGCTCACTTCCCCAACAGAGATTTTCTGCACCAAGTGGGTCCAGCCGCTCCCCCAGAAATTCTCGCTGTTCTTTCCAAGACTTCTGCTGTGGCTCCCTCAGCAAAGCACTATTACTGCTTCTCTCTTTAGTTCCTATACTATTAAGACAGGCAATTCAGCAAATTCAACAATCCTTTACGTCAACAGAGCTCTATTTAATTGAATTCTATCACATAGTCCAAAAATACAAAGTAACACAGCTCAAGAATCACTTTCCTTTTTACAATGTATACCTGCTTTTACTACTTATAAACCACAGCTTTTACAGTGCCTTTCCTTTGGCACTGAGGAAAGGATCGCATGCCTTTTCCAGCACTTCCTATGGATCACAATCAAAACAGAAACCTACGGCTTATACAGGACAGCAGGCAGACAGCACAACTGAAGCAACCTCTGCTTTTACTGCTAATTACAGAATTTATGGGATCAGAGGCAAAGGAGAGGTATTATTCAGTAGAACGTGAATACAACCATGCATGAGATGCAGCACAGCCCAAGTACTCAGCACGTAAGACCTCCAAATTTCACCATATCCTCAGTGCAAAATTCATGTCACATAAACAAGCCTAGCACGAGCTAACCTCCTGCCCTCGTTATTATAATAAAATATTTACCTAATCCAAAGGCAGGTAGCAAAAATCTCTATGGAATTTTAGCAACCGTTACTGCAGCAATGTAAAGGCTATTTTTGTATGGGTTTAGCAAGATTACCATGAGAAAGGATATCGGAACAGCACTCCAATATATCTACATAAAGCAATAGGGTTTTTTTCACTACAATCTAATATAAACTCTAAAGTCAGTTTAAATTAAATGAGTAAAGTTTTCAAATTTAGCTGTCAGCAAAGTGACAGTACCACGATCATTTCCAAATCATCATTCACATAATTAAAAGAATATGAAGCATAATTTAAAATCAATGTTTAACCATTTTCCTCCATTCTGCTGCATTTCCACATAAACACAGAATAATTATTCTCATGACAGTATCAGTGATTTAGTTACTGCAGCTCCAGGTGAAAAATAAGTCATTTCAGGTCTAGGCTCTCCAAAATGTGGAGTCATCACACTGTACCTGTATCTTCCGGCATTCCCACGTTAATTCCCTTCCAGAGAGGACATGCCACCAGGAGCAGGGCTGCTGCGAGGCGGGGCGGTGGCGAGGTGCTGCGCCGGGGCGTCGAGGGAGCTGCGGCAGCGTGCCATCACGGCAGCCGTTCCGACACCAACGCACCCAGGGGTCAGATGACTCCTGCTGCACCCACGCACAGGCGGGAGGTGAGCCAACACCTCGCCGCCGTGTAAAAATAGCGTTCAGCAGAAGCCTAAATATTGTCACGTCCTCAGGGTAGGCCACTGCTGGCAGGGTCCCGGATGGACGCAGGACGTGCCAGCGACGGCTGGCTTTGCATCGGGTGATGCCACCTTCCATGCCCACTGCAGGGTGATGCTGGGCACCAGGAAAAAAAGGCTTGAAGGAAAACCTGCAAACTGCCTGGCTACAAATTAAAACCACAAGCTGAGGTAGCTGGGAAACCCCACTAGCCATCCCCCCAGTCCAGGCGTTCCCCTCCCCCTG
This sequence comes from Athene cunicularia, assembly GCF_003259725.1. Classification (NCBI taxonomy): domain Eukaryota; kingdom Metazoa; phylum Chordata; class Aves; order Strigiformes; family Strigidae; genus Athene; species Athene cunicularia. The sequence goes on along the minus strand of NW_020799098.1, from coordinate 11,271,618 downwards.
GGGCAGGAGAGCAAAGCACTGATGTCAGAAGGAGATGCTGTAAGCTCATCTCTCTCCCCAGGGTGGTCAGTGAGATAGATACCTGGAAGGCAAAAATCTCTCCCCTGATTGCTCATATGGAGTTGGACTGTGTACAACTGGAATAACAGCAATGTGTTGAGCTATTTAAAGCAATACTTGCTTGCCCAGTTACCATGTGAATATTCCAGGATTAAAATCTGTAGCTCTTACTTGCTTTGGACTAAATTTTTATGAAGGTAGCAACGTGGCTTGCACACTGGAAAGGAGACTGATGGCTTGGAGAACAAACCGGCTAAACCAGGAGTAAATTGCTGGGATAGAAAGAGGACTGAACCTCCCTTTTTCACAATGCAGACTGTTTTTTTCCCTGCAGGCTTCACAGAAGCCAAAACACTCTCCACTCTCCATAGCTCACCATCCTTTACCCAGTCATTGACTACTTGGTTACAAACCACCAAGGAAGCAGCTTTTTCTCTCCTTCAGCAAACAGAAACTAGTCAGGGGTATAAATGTGAAAACAGGTCTCTGCAGCTTCTGATGCTGCAGAAGGAGAGCTGTGAAAGCAGCACAGCTTGTGTAGTACCATGCGCAAAAAGCACAGTAAAATCACTCTGCCACAGAAGCTGAAGAACAGTTTACACTGAACCATATTAAAATCTATTGAACTGATACAATCTGTACGCATGTTGAAGGGTGAGTCTCCATCGACCTCAACAGTCAATGCCAAATTATTTCACAGAAAGTTCAATATCTTCCAATCTCCACCAAAAACCAAACTTCTGCTTAAAACGCAAAAAACTTATTTTTTTCTTGGGGGGG
>NW_020799098.1:11240457-11270728 GCF_003259725.1 Athene cunicularia | reverse complement strand
GGGGGGGAGGGGTCTTATTTGTGTAGAATAAGGTGGAAGTTTATGGCTTGATTATTATGAATTTTCTTAAGTTCTTACAAGCTCACTATGGATGAATTGTTGTTATAAAAACTATATAAAGAGGGAGTGGAGGGTGACTTTTTTGAAAACAAAAAGGATCAGTTCTTTAAAAGCTTCTGTATGCAATTAGGATCAAGTCTGAAAGTATTTCACTATGAGAAGCCAGAAACAGATAACAGTTTGTAGATCTTACAGAAATGCCCATCACCTAAAACAGAAATCAAGAATTTCCCGAGTTTCAGAATGTTTCCTTTTCATTTATTACTTTCATTTTTTAATGGAATCAAAACAAAACATCGCTTGTTCAGTATTGACAGATGGGAACAGAACAAGCATTCTATAGGGACAGTTGAGGAGCTCTGACTTCAGAAATCTATACGGTGAGTACACCACTGTCCTGAGCCATGCCACACATGGTCTGTAACTTTAAATAGCCCCTGACTGACATGGCCTGAGACTGAGAGAGTAGATCTGAAGATCCCAGATTTTGCACATTAAATCAAAACTATTATTCCATTTTATATATATATATATATATATATATGCATATATATGCTATCTTGCAGCAACTGGCTTTTGGCATCAAAACCTTATGGCAATGTTTTATTTTGTTCAATATTGTTATGCTGTCTGTGTGCGATCAAATCTGTCCCTGCACTCTTTTGGATCATCATCAGCCACACTGGCTGAGCTCTCCAGATATTTGCAGGATTTGGCCTACTTATTTTTTCCCAGCGGCTACTTCAGCTTGGCAGAAATGCAGAAGGCACTTTGCTAAATAGCAACGCTCTAAAGGAACGTAAATTAATAGGCAGGAAAAGTGAAAGCGCTTTCATTATAACACAGCCTTCCTCTCCGCTCGGCAGGCTTTCTCCTTTCCAAGGCTAAATGCTATATAACCCACATTTTGACATTATATGATCATACTGCAGTCACATAGTGTACTAATTTGTATTTACAATTCTAGATGTAATCCCTAAGCCTCCCCTGCGGCCTCACCACTTGGCTACAGCAAAGAAAAAATCAAACTCCAAGGGCTTTGATGGTGTTGCTGTGAAACTCCAGCACCAGCCATGGGCTACAGGGGCACAAAGTACGAGACTATTGCACTTCATTAGTGTGATGGACTGACTCGGGGGAGCATGACAAGAGCCAGCAGTGACGGCAGCACAGGCGAGACAGCTCAGACACTGCCTGCTGACACTCCTGCTGCAAATGATCCAGAAAGCAGAATAGTGTTAACCCGATTTCTCAAATCAACACAAAGCAAACACCTGTAACTACCCTGTTTAAGAAGTAGTAACAGTACACTGACCTTGCTTTAGAAAAGGATGAGACTCTTGGCTCCTCTTACAACTTCAAGCGAAGTTCTGGTAGACACAGCAATGCCCTCACCCATCCTCTGTTTCAGGTTTCTTTTCACCAAGGTTACATTACCAAGGTCAATGCCTTTACTGATGTCTTTGCAAGCAGCAGCCAGACAGTTTAGCATGCATTTAGGCTGTGCCAAAATGGGTTAGCTGGCTGCAAACTCTTCATAGCCAATGGTACCACTGGTTATAAATAGCATTTTAAAAAGATTTCAGATTCGCTCCTAATTAACTCATGTTTTTCCCTGTTCTAGCATCCTCTTCTCACCAAAAGTTAAAGTGAATGTCAACAGTAACTGAAGGCAAAGGTATACAGTTTAATATGCTCACAGTACCTCACCACCTCATTTTGAGCTTTTTCCATAGCCTGTCTTTTGAAAAGGTTTAGAAATTATTATGTATTTTATTAAATATGGAAGAACATAGATGTTCTTCTTCACTATAAGATATGAAGTACTTTCTAATCAAGAATTTTTAAAAAGCAGAGCTAAAACGATTTGCAATATACTACCTGTAGCTACCTGCTTGCATACAGCAATTGTCATGCTGCTTGGGATCTGCATATTGGTTTAATTTTAGGTTGCCCTGTGTGGAGTCAGAAGTCAGACTTGACAACCTTCGTGAGTCCCTTCCAACTCAGGATCTTCTATGATTTTATGATTCTATGTCCCTGAACTCTACGTCACTCATTAAGTTTCTAATCAAATGCATGTAGGACTGTTTAACAGCAAATGGAGACTACAGAGTCCAGTCTCAATAAAGGTTAAGAAATTTACTTTTCAAATAAAACAATCTATAATTAATGAATTTTACTTCGAAAATGCTGGAAAATACAATAAGTCATCATATTTTACAGATTTTTCTCAGTATGCATTAAGGTATCTTGCCTTCCAAGTTGCAAAAACTGGCTGTAGTGCGGCTTCATGTTCATTTAGACTTACACTGGGTTTGATCCAGATTAGTGCTTATTAATATTTTTTAATTAGTATAATATCACAGATATTATATAATATGATCCCAAACAAAAAAAATGCAACAAAACTAAGTACATCTCTGTATGTAACAATGCAGATGCTTGATCACTAGGACAAAAAAAAAAAATAAAAATCAAGAAACAGATGTTTCCTTTTAACTGCCATTTATTAGCTGAATTGAAGCAATCCTTAGTGGTTGTATTCAAAGTTGGCACTACTGCTGAACAGTCCTTGCCCTCAAGCACTTACAATCAAAATAAAGCGGACAAACCCAGGGTATAAGTGAAAACTAACAGTAAAAGAGTAAAGGTTTAATGAGATTGAGTTGGATCAGTAATGTCTCTGCAACTAAGCCCATGTCTTCCAACTTTCTGCCACCCTCTCCTGCATCAATCCCACTCCCGCTGAGAATGGACTTGCAGAGTTATGCAGTCATGCCTTCAGTGACCAGTAGCACCCTGACAAAATCCATCCTGCTCAGAAACAGACTAAATTTAAACATCTGGCTCTTAGACACCTCCATCCTCAAGTCCACACATGAGAAAACATTTCCCAACACCTGCAGAGCCACAAGCCGTACACATGGCCATCTTCATCTGAACACACACACAAGCAAGTCAAAGAAGAGTAACAAGTTGTGGGCTTTTGTAGTACAAGGCACTGAAGTATGACACTGACAGTGCTGCATATTTATGAAGCAGGAAAACTTAAAATGTGAAATCGGGCTGAGAATCCACTCTGAGCTCTGCACAATAGAGAGCAGGCAGCTGTGCTTTCTCCAGAGGTAACTGGGTCATGAGTCCTTCTCTGCTCCCTACTCTCTCTTGGGTATAAAGAGCTTCCTTCAGCCCTGAAATTCATGATGACAGCCCTTGTCTGCTGGCCAGCAAGTCAGATGAATGAAACCAGAACTTCTCCCACTCTCAGCTCCCTTCTCCCAGGGGGGACCTTTCTATAGCAGACACAGATCCAGACTGAAGGGTGCATTATCCTCTTCTACTCGCTCAACTAGAATAAAAGCACCATCCACTATTCTTCAGAAAACTGTACACATGAAATACTAAGCAGAATTCAAACATAATGCCAGCAAAGCCTTTAGCAGAGATTTTATAATGGAGAAAAAGTGGTACATCAAACCCATAAATAGGGTGCAAGAAAATCCTTAGAGAACTGAGAAGAAAAAAAAAAAAAAAACCAAAACCCACAAACCTGTTTCCTAATGAGGTGACAGAGTACTGGCACACCCAGAAAGCCATTTTCAAATTAACACAGGTTAGAGAGATACAGGAATATGGTCTGGTTAGCAGTGAAGGGACAATGAGCCACAGCAGTGGTACCACAGGTCACACGCCTTCAGAAATGAACCTGCCACACAGGGAATCTGCTCATCTTGTGAAATTGATAGGGATGGCCAGTAAAAATGAAGTAGATGTCAGATAAGGAAAGATCTGCTTAAGTTGAGGTCGTAGGCTACCATTTAGTGCAGAAAAACACTGCCCTGTAGTAAGGATAAGGCAAGCAATTAACAAAAGGTATTAGTTTCTAAAAGGTCAGACATACAATGGACTAATCAGAGAAAGGACTTGAGAGTGCAAGAGGGAAACTTAAACCATCTGCTGAATACCTAGCTGTAAACTGGGAAAGTGAACAGGATAAGGGGATGTATTGTATTAAGGGAAGGCATGCTGGCTGCAGTAGAAACAGTACTGTAATAAGAACCACTAAGATAAAACCTAGAATCTAAGACTGGCATTTTATGGGAGGGAAATCGAAGAAGCAGAACCTGGCAATAAATGTCAGTTGGTCTGGCCAAAAATTGCACACATGTAGTACGCATAAAAGTTAGAAAAGCTCATTTATATCCTTTAATAAGGGAAGAATTAAACTACAATACGAATTTGACATTTAAGGGATCGTGAATGGTGAGAGAAAGATGACAGGCATTGCAAAGATGCCAAAATCATTTTTGGGTATTTCTTCTGGGAGTAAACTAATGCATGGAGCAGGTTTTAAGGATGGATTTTTCTGTGTGGACTGATGTACATGCACACAAAGAGAGAAAAAGATCACTAAATGTTATCATTGATTTACATATAAAATTACCATTTAAATTGTCTGGATTTTTAATCAATGGAAATTTCGAGTGCCTAGAGAATAAACTAAAGTATTAACAAAGTAATTAGACTTAAAGATCTTCATTGCTCTGCTCTCTTCTGAAAAGTTACACAGACACTGCCACTGCCATAATTTTGCAATCACCAACTACCCATCGTACAAAATTATCAAATGTTAATGTGGGTTGCATGCTATTTAGAAAAAAGATTCAACCTCTCGTATGTGTTAATTAGAACCCAGAAATTTAATTTTGGAGGTGTCTCAAAGAAAAAAAAAAAATAAAAAAAATCAATGAATGTACACAAAACCCCCCCAAAAATGGAAGATTTTGAGAGTTAAGAGCCCTGGAACTAAGTCTAAGGAAAGACTGATGTGCCTGAAATACCACACACATTAAGTTCAAAGCTGGAAAGCTGAAAACCCCTTTCTCACGCCTGCTCCTCAGCACGTTCAAAGGCAGAGCGAGCTGATTTTTCACTTCTCATTTCCCAGCTGTCCACAGAGGACTGAAAGAAAATTGCCTTCAGTTTCCCCCCCCCTTTTCCATATGTAGTGGATGGTAAAGCAGTTACATGTGCTTTTTGCAGCTTACATCCATTGTGGGGAGGGGACCGAGTGCTTTATTTGGAAGACTCTCAGATCTGCTGGATGACACCATGTGAAGAGTTACCTTGTTTCCCAAGAAAACATGACTTTAAGAGACCTTTCCGGATCCTTGGCACATTTCTTGGAGGAAACCCAGAGAGACACTTCCCGCCCTGAGGCTGGGCTGCCTTCTGCAAGGCCCTGCATCTCCGCCCGCCTCTGATGCATGACACTACCAGGACAGGCAATGCACGGCAAAAAACACATGCAGAAACCACTCTTTCCAAAAAATTGGCTATCATCTCCGGATTAGGGCAATCCAAAAAAGTGGCAAACTGAGTTTAACCCCGATAGATCCAACAGGGAACCACAGCTGCAAATCCCACTCACTCAGGAACTTGAGCAGCTCCAGGTCTAACCCCAGCCCTTGCACAAACAGCTGTTAGGTTTACAAAGGCGAGGAGAGAGAAACACAGAAATCAAGTTCAGGATCCAGACTGTGAAGCCCTGAGCAAGAAACCTGCCCCAGAGGGCAGAGGGGATTTCAGACACGACCTTATCTTCAGCTCTCCACTTCTCGTGCGCGTGCGCCTGACTCCCAGAGCTTTAATCCTTGCATTTAGCCCACAGTGATCATGCCAGAAAACATTTTTCTGCCTGCTTTTCAAATCCCTTTCTCTATAAATGGATGTAGCTGCAAAGCAGCAGGTCAGTTCCAAAGCCTACTTAAATACTTTCATTTTGGTCGATGATCACTGAGGAATTTGTCAACAACATGGTGTGCTGTTTTGAAAGAAAAAAAATGGTAAAAAAGAAGTAATTGGAAATGTGATGCTGTTGGACTTCACCCTGTTCCCAGTGAAGCCCACCAGTAAAATTACTATTGATCTCAGTAAAAGACTTTCAACAGCAATAATTTCTGACCTGAATTCAGCCAAGTTTTGATCTTAGCAATTTACTCATCACTACCAGAAAATTCAGCCTCTCCCCTGTTTGCCTAAGGTTACAATTTCTCATCAGTAGTATCTGAAATTAAATTATGTCTCTTAGCTCATTTTAATATCAAGAAACAAAGCAGAAAGATTTTTCTTTTTTCTTGGAATATGTCTAAATTAATTGATAGTCTTTATTGCTCAGTTCTAGCATAAGTAGCTCCAAAATTTTAAGAATCAATTAAAAAAAATCAGTGGACTCTGTCTTTTACTGCTCTGCAGATCCCTGGCTGCCTCATAATCACTTCTAGCACCTCCAACAGTTACCCAAGCCATAATCCTGTCAGTCCTCTCCACCTCAGATCATTAAGCTATAGAGAGAGCTGTGGCCCTAGATCAGAAACTGGTATTTCGGTGCTATTTCCTCGCCCCAAGTCCGTAGCACTGACCGGGCAGCACCCCTGCTCAGCATCGCTCTTCATGCTGGTATTTGCTCCATCTGTGTCATCACATGGAGGAGGGGAACAAGCACATTCCCTGGCTCGGAAATGAGCAAATGTTTGCAACTGCGGAAAAACAGTTTAGAAGGAATTTCCATGGCTCATTTCTTTCCATTCCCTGGTACAAACAGAATAACAACAACAACAATGCCTGTTTGTTAAAGCAAAGGCAAGATAAAGTAATGTAGAAAATAACAGTTCATTTTGCTAGCCAAGACATAATGAATTACCCCCAATCATTAATTACATTATAATTTACTAACTTTCCACTAACACTGTATGAAAAGGTGTTTCTAAAAAGATACAAACAATAATTTAAGGACCTTTCCAAAGGTTCTTTCTTTCTTATGTTGTATTCTACAGCACATAAAAATGTCATAAATAATTACTCTGAAATATAAAACTGAACTCCTGGTTTTACTTGCTGTGTTTAATTTGCAAAGGATTAGCTACTGTTTTATTGTAATCATACAGTTACTTCAAATATATATAGGTATTGACGTTACTGAAGTGCTGGTGCTAAAGTCACACTACCTTACACAGGTGCCAATTTGTTAACTTTGCTGAAGTTGTCACAGCATGAAGATTTCTTCTTAGATCAATTACACCCATGCAAATCTAATTGTGTTTCATCCCCATCAGACACATCAGCGTGTTTCCTCCCTTTTCACATTCAAGCTACACAATTTCTGCAATCAATTATCTTTCAACACCACATTCATAGAAGAAATGTGTTATATTCACACAAACACAACCCTGGAGCCTCCAGCCACTGTGCTACTTGCACACTTCCGCAACTAACAGTTCTACTGTTGACAGATTCATTTTTGAGTTATCTATACAACATGTTTTTTGACTGAGTTTCGGGTTGCTTAATTTCAACCTGCCACCTTATTCAGACAGCAAATGAGTTTTATGTCAAATTGAATATTTTGGTCTGAAGTTCAATATTCCTTTTTGTAGACAGAAGGGGAAGAAGCAACATAATCTGGTAAAACTCTGTCTTATTTATAAAAGAAAGATACCACACACCATTTTTCCCAGGTAATGTACAGAAATGCAATTCAGTGAAGGACGGATGAAAATGCAATGCCAAATCCCACATTAGACTCACTCCCCTGATTTCAACAGGGTTGAAACACAGACAAAATATGTTCATTGGCCAAGGGAACAATAGTGGAATATGTGTGGCTGAGAGGCAGGAGATTCTGGAACCTGCTAGTCCCCATCCAGCTTCTGTACCCAGGTTGCCTTTGCATGGAGACCTTTGTTTAGAGGAGGTGAGGGAAACTGGTGGCCAAGGTCTGGCCCCAGTGCTATGTCAGGGTGAGTCTGTGGTGAGCACAAACAGGAGTTGCCAGGCTTCACATTCCCTGTATTTACCTAGTTCCAACTCACTGGAAAAGGAGGAAGAGCAGGCTCAGGGTGGACCTTAACACAGTACTGCAGTATTTAAAGAACTGCTACAAAAAGGATAGAGGCCCTCTCTTCACAAGAAGCCACACAGAGAAGACAAGGGAAAATGGGTACAAGTTGGACTGGGAGAGCTTTCATCCTGACATAAGCAGTCACTCACAGTGAGAACAATCATGCCCTGGAACAAACTTCCCAGGGACATGGTGGAGTCCCCATTGCTGAAGGTTTTCAAGATGCAACTTGAAAGGGTGCTAGGAAATTTCATCCAGGCTCCCTTTCCCACTAAAGGTTGGACTGGGTAATCTTTCAAGGTCCCTTCCAACCTGATTCTGTGAACAAATGCAGCCCTCCATGATGGAAAGTGTGATTCAGAAATTGATTTCTATTCACCATGGGGAGAAACTGTAATATATATTTGGAGAAAAAAAAAGCACCAAAGAACGTTTTCAAGTCAAGAGAAAGCAAAATAAACTGTTCTGAAGTACTTTCTTAATCTAAATTGGCTTTTAGTTTCACAGAATCACAGAAACAACTAGGTTGGAAAGGACCTTGAAGATCATTCAGTCCAACTGTTAACCTAACATTAACAGTTTCCAACTGCACCAGTTCCCTCAGTGCTATGTCAACTCTATTCTTAAACCCCTCCAGGGATGGGGACTCCACCACCTCCCTGGGAAGCCCATTCCAACACCCAACAACCCCTTCTGGAAAGAAATGCTTCCTAATATCCAGTCTAAACCTTCCCTGGCACAATTTGAGGCCATTCCCTCTTTTCCTGTTGCTCACTTATTAGGTTAAAGAGACTCATCCCCAGCTCTGTGCACCCTCCTTTCAGGCAGCTGTAGAGGGCGATGAGGTCTCCCCTCAGCCTCCTCTTCTCCAGACTAAACCCTCCCAGTTCCCTCAGTCGCTCCCCGTACGACCTGTGCTCCAGACCCTGCACCAGCTTCGTTGCCCTTCTCTGGACACGCTCGAGTCATTCAATGTCCTTTTTGTAGTGAGGGGCCCAAAACTGAACACAGGAATCGAGGGGCGGCCTCACCAGTGCTGAGTACAGGGGTCAGATCCCTTCCCTGTCCCTGCTGGCCACGCTATTGCTGACACAAGCCAGGATGCCATTGGCCTTCTTGGCCACCTGGGTTTCACTGGGACTAACCTGGTAAGTCCTCACATTCCATGCAAAAAACCCAATTAATCTAAAATTGTAACCAAGGCCTGGTAACACCAGCTACCTTTGTAGAAGCATTAGAAAAAACTTTATTTTCCTTGGTCTCAAGAAGCCTTTGTCTCTGTTCCTAACACAGAAAAGCTTAGTGAGTATCTGCAACAGGGAGGTTGGCAGCCTCACTGTACACCCCACTGGGCAGATGTAGGTCACTCCTCTGTGCAAGGTGAAGGAAACGGGGAGTTTCACCTGGCTGCAAGCTGCTCCAATTGACAATAATCCTACCAATTCAAGTCTTTAATAACAACCTACTAATATGACAATTACTTAGGATGCTACTCCTTGACCCTTATGCCACTGAAGCAAGACTCACTCTGTTGAACCATCACTGACAAACCCATCCTGCTGACAGACTCATCTTGCGACACTACATGTTCTACTGCATCCCCTTCTTGCTGTATATGTGGCTCTGAGGCTGTTTGTATTCACAGTCATTCCTCCTTAACCAGTCCAGGCTCCCTTCTGTTTCTGCAAAAGGGACAACTGCTTACATATGGGTTTGGTCTATGCACTGATGTCCACTCTTTGGGCACTTGGCATTATGTAGAAGCAGGATAAACCATGCGTAGCCAAATCTGGGGGACCACAGGACACAGGAATGCCCCAACACACAGCCAGCAAGGAGGCTGGGTGCCAGTCCTCAATAAGCACACACACCCTCACCAAACCCACACACAGTTTAAGAAGACAGGACAAACTGTGGCCACCGGGTACTAGGCTTGGCCAGAGGAGGACGCTGTCCAGCAGCCAACTTCCTTGCAACCATCCCAATTTATACCTAATTTCTCTCTATTTTCCCACAAATGCTCCTCCCTGAACGACCCTGATGACTCCTTTCCCCACCTTCAAACCTTCTGAGGACATCTCCCTCCTCCTGGGTGCACAGTTTCTTCATGTTTTCCTTCCACCAGCCCTAGGGCTCCCTGTGGAGCTGGAGGAGGTGACTCTCCCTTACTGTTTTGCAGGGCTGCAAAACGTGGGACCTTTTTTTTTACTTTTCACCACTGCAGACCATATACCAAAGGAGCATCAGGCCACAATCTGGCTCTGCTCTACTCCCAAACCATCACACAAAAACGCTGGTTTTAATGAGAGAGAAGCCCAACTATAGTTTAACGTGACACACAGAAAGAACAAGTGATCCATGCTACCACAGCACATTTCCAGTGTTTATTTCTAAAACAGAACATAAGCAAAGATAATTGTCCTCCCAGTCCAAATACTTATAAAGTAAATGATGACTCAGATGGTAAATACCTTTTCTATAGCATCCCAACGCTCTCTATCATTTAGAGTGACAGCCCTGCTCTCACTGAATTAAAAAAGGACAATTCTGTTTTGTAATGAATGAAATCAACATTTGCTCTAGTATGACTTGTTTTTCTGCACTGCTAAGCACTATCAGTATCTGTACTTCAAAACCTTTTGTTTTTAATAGTGTTTCTGTAGGAATAAGCCTGAATTTCAACAAGTTATTTTGCTTTTCTGAGTACTGTTAAAACATGGATGTGAACATAGCACTAAGTAAAACATAGAAAAACGTAGTCTAATAAAGTTAATCTGATCAAGCTGGAAGAAGTAGGTATCAATTTCAGATTCAAAGGATAATATCCAACTCCATGACAAGACTGATGAGGTCCTCAGGGTATGAAAAATGATAGGATGTGATTGAATTATCTCAGCAATACAGTTTCTTACATAAGAGCTAGAAAAAGGACACAGTAAGGGCTAACACGTTAAATAAGCAGAGAACTAGGAGCAATTCCTTAATGCAATCCAATCCTTACATTTGCAATAATTTTAGATACAACTGTCATTGGGGTTGTGCAAAACGAAACATCTTCTGGAAGTGCTTCTGCCTGCTGATTATCCAACTTGTTTGTACAACCCAGTGAGACATTAGGCACCAAAAGCATAAATCTCTAAATTAGCCACCATGACTTGCAGAAACCCTTAATTTGACCTAGCTTTCAGACTCAGTCATTCTAATAACATTTTTCATACTGTCAATCATGAATCAGTCCCATGTCTTTAAACTACTCTATCAGTAATACTTTCCTATATCACTAAGCATTAGAAATCCCAGTGCTATCTCAATTTTAGTTCCTCTTCTAACACTGAGCTGAAACAGAGTTGAAAAGCCTGGTCTGAATTTCAATCTGGAAGATGGGAATGACATGCACTTATGCCCCAAGCCATACAGCTTGATGACCCCCATCATGTCACAGTTTCAGCATCTGACACCACAGTGACAGGCAGACAGGTTTTAACGCCATGCATCATATCACTGATATCATAACAACAATGCTTTCAGACAGCTTTATATTTTCAAAGCACTATGAGGAAGACTAACACGGCATCTTTTCCAACAGCAGTTGTAATCATCAAAGGAACAAGTTTTCAGTTCTTCACTCTAAGAAAACATGAACTTTCTACAAATACAGAGATCAGGTAAAACCTCAGTCTTCCCTTGTTTGCCGATGGGAGTCATTTCACATAACTGCAAGCATCCAGAAATCAGGAAAGTAGTTAAAGTAGGTTCCCTCTATCATGAAAGAGGCAAAAACTTCCCACCATTAAGTCCATCACAGTAGGCTGGCATGGAACATCCTCTGGAAGTGCCTCCTTTCCACTCAATGTTGGACTAGCTCAGGCTAGACACCTAACGTTGAGATATCTTAAGTCAGATGAGATAAATCCAAAACTGAGCACATAATTGCTTGCTCTGTTTTCTGTGCTTGTTGAAAATTCTTGCTGGGACTGTGAGTTTGCTTCCCATGCAAACCATGTCCGAATCTCCTACATTTCCCTGTCACTCAGCTCTCCTGATCCTCCTCATCAACGCTTCTTGTGATTCCAGCACGGGAGTCCTGTAAAGATGTGGAAATCTTATCCTTTATTAGGAAAAGAAAGATACAGCTTTCTAATCCTCCCAAAATTACTTGAGAATTGTGTAGAAAAATTTTAAACAAATACCATATTTTTGGAAGTCAGATTTTCTAACTATTTGGGGAGAGACTGGTAACACTTCAGTATCAAGTATCAATCTATTACTTCAGCAATACACTGTGACATTTTCTTCTTTTTTGTGCAGGGCCAAAGAACAGGGAGAAACAAACAAATGGCCCTTCTTCATGTTCTTTTTTAAAGGAAATTTAATTTTGCAAGGAATATCTGCATTTGTTGTCAATTCTTCCTTCTAACCAGAATAATAAAAAGTTCCCAAAATGCCAGCTAACCATTTGTGAAAAAAGGAGCAATGCTTTGTCATTCTATGATTACTGTGTATTTGTATCTGAAAATCTAAGATCTTTTGATAAAATATTCTTTGGTCAAGATAGTGTCATGGAGGTCTTCTATACACATAGTAATAATATTATCTTTATTAACAAATACACCCCTAACACAGTGCCATTCAGTATGGCAGTTGAGAAAGCAGTAAAATCCCTGCACCTCTAATGCAAGAACAACTTTCTGTTGTGCTTTACAATTTGCTTCTTTTAAACCTTCATTTAACTTTCTTACCAACTGCAAATTCAATCTGCCACCTAATTCATCATCAGAACAATTACTGACAGTCTGCCAGTAAGGTTATGCCTATACAGATGTAATCAACACGTATTTACAAACTGATTAGGCCAATTCCAGTTGTGAGTTCCACATAGCAGCAGGGAAGGGTAAAGGAAAATTGCTTTAAATCATCTCCTTGTCCTCCAGATAGGCAGCCTATGTGTCCGACACTGTAGCAGTGTAACAGCAGTCCCCCAGGACCCTCCAGCACACTGACACATCTCCCACTTCCATATTTGGTCTTAATAATTAACAGAGATTGGGAAAAGATAGAAAAGAAACTGATTATAATCAATCTGAAAGCTACTGAGATGGAGTTTTTCATTCATTCTCTATGTTCCCTTTTCAAGCAGTGAGATTACATCTGTACAGAGGTAGAATTCTAACAATCACATTAAAATGTATTCTTCTAACACACAGAAAGATTTAATTATTTTACATAAAGCACTGATCCAAAAACCTTTCAAACACACTCAGACCTGCTCAAAGGCTTTAATGCTTATATGCTAATCCTAAAGTCTGGTATGTTATCAATCCTTTTGTTAGTCCTATGATGAAGCATGGACATAATTAGAAAATGTAATTAAATAAATTTTGCTTTTTCAAACTTGGACTCTTTAAAAAAGCTCATTTTCTTCAGTATATTTTATATAATCATTTTACAGACAGTTTTAAACTAATGAGATTCTACCTCTCCTATCTAGGAATTCACTATATTTTACATTCAGTCCACAAGAAAATAACGGTCCCAAGATTCAACTTGAAATCGAGACATTATTTTAAAATTGGCCTAGTTGCAGTACCAATATATTAAATTAAAAATGAGAAGCTGAGTACTCTACTATGCAGAAAATCCATAGAATATTAGCAACGTATTGTCTTTATTCTCAGGTCAGCTGTACAAGAGATTAGATCTTTTAATTATCTGTCACAGAATGGGAAATAGAAGCCTTGAATCCATTCAGCTGTTCAGTTTATGACCTGGAGAATTAAATCTGACCTCTTACAAAGTACATCTAAGCATCACGTACACCCTGAGACATAGCTTTGGTTTTAAAACACTCATGTAACTCTCAGCTGGTATATCATTATGCTACAGAATAACTGAGTTTCCACTGAAAATGCATGTGTGTCTGTATTTTTTGGAAGTGCTGCATGAGAGTCCCAGAAGCATTGCCTTGCTGCCCTGCTCCAGCTTTAAATGCAATTTTAATCATGCCAAAGTCAAGTTTAGCACTCCCACGTGCTATATTTAGAACCACAGAATAATTTAGGTTGGAAGGCACCTCTGGAGGTCATCTAGTCCACAGATCCCACTAGATCAGGTTGCCAAGGGCCTTTTCCTGTCCAGATCTGAAAACCTCCAAGGATGGAAGGCCACCACTTCCCTGGGCAACCTGTTCCAGTGCTATACCACCCTCTTGAGAATGTTGTTTTCCCTTCTATCTAGTCAGAACTTGCCATGTCACAAGCTGTCACGGTGACTCTTGTCCCTTTCCCATGCATCTCAAGAAGAGTCTGGGTCCATCTTTTCTAGAGCCCACCAGTAGGGACACAAGGACAGTGATTTTCTTCCTCAGGCTTGTGCAGGAGCCTGGCTCCCGCAGCCCCTCCTCACACACCCAGCCTCTGACAGTCCAGGCAGCCTGTCCATGGACCTGCTCCACTTCATCCCAGTGGCAGGACCCTGGCATGACAGCAAAACAGACCTGTCTAAAATGCCTAACATGAACATCATCACAAGTGAGTGAGAACACACGCTTTAAAGCAGGGTGATTAAAATTAGCCTTCCAAACTCATATTTAGCATCTATCAAAAAGTTCTCTGAACACCTTTAGCTTGCAGCATCTTTGCCCATCCAGGTTTTTTTACAAAACCTTTCGTTATAGTATCACTCTACATCATAATACCATACTACATACCACCTTCCATGATAATATCATACTACGTAAGTTTTAAAGCAAAACTTTTCTCTCTGGATCTGCCATAATGAACTTGGGATGTCCTGAGGGGTCAACATTTCTGATTTGAGCATGTAGCTGTAGACCACTGAACAGAGTAGAAGTTAATTTTAGGCACACTCATGTATAGATGGCTAAATGAATTACTTTTTTTTTTTTTTTCAGATATAAATGTCAGAATAAATTTCTTGTCCCATGGTGCTATGAATTACAATTAATGTGCCTATTTCCATTTACACCACCTGCCTTCAGATTTGCAGTAGCCTGGCCCAAGGACTGACCCCGAGAATTCAGGAGAAATTTCATTACAATCCTACAAACCAAATATCAGTCATAAAGTGACCTTGGTGATCCCACCACCAAACAGTCACAATGAAGCAGAGAAGTCAAGCTGTCTTTTTAAATCTATGCATACACCAAACACACAAAGAAACCAACCTGGTTTACAAAAAGCACATTTAGCATTGCAATTTACCTTAGAAGTAGGGATTCTGTTGAGACAGTAAAAACCAGTCCCACCTAACCACATATCCTATAGGTCGCAGGCCTTATGCACAGGTACCCAATTTCCAGACTCTACACCCCACACAGGTTCCTCACAATTTAAAGAAAAGGCTACGTGATTAACACCTCTAATCTGGTTGCATCTTCCATTTTGGCTGACTGTTTGACATGGGAGCTCTGGGAGTTCTGACTGCAATATAAGCATTGTTAAGTCTCACAATTTTATCACAGCCTTGAAATACTTGACGTTTTAAATTAAGTACCATCACTGGGAGATAAGTGATTATGCAGCAATCTGTTCTCTATTTTTTTATTGTTTTAATTTGGTTCTAGTTGTCATAGTTGCAGAAAAAGGTTAAAGGTTTTTAACATTTTAAAAAGTCTCATCATCCTTTTCCTGAGTGAACAACATAAACAAAATGCAAATGCTAAAAAAGATGACCCAACTTGTATTCTGATTTATGAATATGGATGCTACTGCTTGCAATTTCTCCCTTAATTTTCTTGTGAGTGTACATGGCCTAAATGATAGATCTCAGAGATACTCGTAAGGTTTTTGCTGCTGCTTGTATACTATCTGGTAAACTGATGATATTACAGTGATTTAAAAAAAATAGTATAAGATCATTTAAAGTCCTAAAGCTACACTACAATACCTTTCTTTGGAGCAAGAACACTAATCACATGGGTTTTGTTGTGAAGCCACCTTTCCATAGTGTGGGGAAGAGCAGACAAAGTAAGCAGGGCACTTCCAGTCACCAGCATAGCCCCAATCGCAGGCAAAAATATGAGGGAAAAGCAGGAAAAAATACTCCCACAGCAAGTGATATTCCTCTCGGAAACACCAGAGATGGTCCCTTCATTCCACTCACCAATTCTGCTGCTGTGGTGGAGGAAATAGGATGGTGGTGACAATGCCCTGAAAAATGTAGCTGAGAATCTCCTACCAATCCAAGGCAGGGGCCAAAAGCATCTTCCCAGGGTGGGAGATGGTATCAAGGGACCCAAAACTGTCCTCTAGCCCTCCACCCCTTGGAGCCAATCCTGAGCTGCTGGATCTGTCCACATACCCTTTGTCATAACACTTCATTTTCCAACCCATAGGCAACTGACAGAGCAGATGTCACTGAAACGACTTAATGCATTAAGCTGCTATTTGTTTAATTCTAATGTGGTAAATGTGTCACACCCCAAATAGTTCAGCAGCAACCTACAGTAATCTTTCATAATTTTATTCTAGACCTATTTGTTTCCCGATTTTAAGTCATCATTAAAACCTGTTTTCTTGCTTCCTATCTACTTTTTTTTAAGTGTACTCTTAACTTCACCTTCAGTTTCCCAAGCTGAATGAACAGAACTATTACCTCAAATAAACATTTGATGTCCTAGCGTGTTTTATCTACAATTCATTTGCATTAAAAATTACACAAAACAGATGAGAACTTCCAGAATAACGTATTCCATTAATAATCTGCAGCACAACAGTTCACAGATGAGCGGGCTCTGGGGGCTCAACTTTGAGCAATATTTTAGCATCTATGTCTGCACAAGAAAGCTGAACAAAGCTATATTTGGAATTGGTCTCTGAGTAGTATTATCAGTAATAATATCTGGAATCTAAAATATTCTTATTTCAATCAAACTTTTTCAAAAAATGATTTTTCAAATTTTCAATTGTAAGGTAAGGGGCCACTTTTATTAACTGCAGCATGGTTTTATTTCTTATATTAGTATTTAGTTCTTTATGCTTCAGTGGGACTATATGTGACAAAGAGTGTATCTAGTCTTGAATTTGAAAATTATTCACATCAAAGCATTTAAGGAATCAGTTTTAGAATAACTTTTATAACATTATGATGAGCACTACAAATGAGAAATTCCAAGCCATAAACATGAATAATGTCCATTTCAAACTAAAGACACAATATAATGCCTATGAAGTTTAGCTCTTTTGTGGATTTGCATCAGATGTTGCCGAGCCTTATTAGCTTGATGAACTATAAGCACGTATAAGTACAATTAATCCTCTTGCACGTAGCTGCACTGCTTTGATAAGTCAGCATCCCTAGCATTAGCACTTCTGGTTTCTGGAGACTCTCTGGGCACGCCTAAGAGAAATTTAATTTGCCAGCGCCCTACCCTGATGCTCTGCCATGACACATTTTGACAGGCATTCCCTATGGGGGCTGTAGGCTTCAGGGCTGGCTGCTGTTTCATCAGTGGCTTCATGTCAACAGCTCTGAAAATAACCCTTACAACTTTCTTAAAATAAACTATAAAATTGAACAAATTTTGGAGTACTCTTTTCAAAATATAGCTTCTGAAACATACGCTCCTGTGGTCTGAAGCCCAGTTAAAGCCCATTATTGCACGATATTGAGGATTTCCTGCAAAGAAATACCTGCCAGCACTTTTCTTTACATCAGACCCACTGAACTTGATAGTGGTCAGACAACCACTCCTCATCAACAAAAATGCAATGACTCATATGCATGACAAGTGTAGGCACAACCCACTGGAGAAAGGCTTCAAACAACACAAAACCTGAAATTAGTTTGTTCAACAGTGCAGTTCTTCATAACTACCCTGTGCTGGTACTGCACTGGTACCCAGTGGACACCCCCTGGTCTGACCTGTCTGCTCCACATCTCATTTACATGGTTCTTGTTATGCAGATGCTCTCTCTCCCAGTATTAAATTATCATAAAATCCTAGAATGGTTTGGGTTGGAAGGGACCTTAAAGACCATTTAGTTCCACACCCCTGCCATGGGAGGGACACCTTCCACTAGCCCGGGTTGCTCAAAGCCCCCTCCAACCTGGCCTTGAGCACTGCCAGGGAGGGGGCAGCCACAGCTTCTCTGGGCAACCTGTTCCACTGTCTCACCACCCTCACAGTAAATAATTTTCTTCCTCATATTTAATCTAAACCTACCCTCTTTCAGTTTAGAACAGTTACCCCTCATCCTATCACTACCCTCCCTGATCAAGGGTCCCTCCCCACCTTTCCTGTAGCCCCTTTAGGTACTGGAAGGCCACTATAAGGTCCCCCCAGAGCCTTCTATTCTCCAGGCTGAACAACTCCAGCTCTCCCAGTTTGTCCTCATAAGGGAGGGGTTCCAGCCTCAGTGGTTACAGTCTTACTATACCAGGGGGTATACACTCTTCTGGAAGGATGAAGTGATCACAATATGATGACAAATGCAAGGATAGAGGCACTTGATGCTGCCATACAGAGAGCATTAGGGGTCAATCAGTATGATGCACTTCTGTCACATTTTTCATAAAATGAACTTGGTTGTTTCAATGTCTTTTGAACAGAAGTGCTATGCGTGGCTTGGAGTAGGTCCACTTTATCTATACAAATGTACACAGTAAAAAAGATTGACTCAGTCCAAGTCCTCGGGACTGAAAAATCTTCACCACAATAACTAAGCTTTCAGGTCACTGGGGGATACAAAAGCTGACACCCCTTAACAGTCTGATCTGGAACGGAAGACAAATATTTTCCAAATTACCTACTGTATTTATATGCTCTTGACTGATGAAAGCTCCAAAAACTGAAAAATTGGAAAGTTGCCTCCACCCCCAGCTTCCCCACTGGGCTAGGAAAAGGAGATGCATGAGCAGAGAGAAAAGCAGGGGCTTTGCCACTTCTCTGTATGTATCTGTAACACTGGCCTTTGGGGAAGTATTAACTTAAGCCTGCCTCTAGAGGAAAGAGCTGCATCTTATCTCTTCACTGCCTTACGTCACCTTTAGGGAGCTCTGAACTGGCAAGCGACAGTGGCAGCTGCTGGCAAGGGTCTGCTGGGAGAGTCATCACTGTGGGCTGCAGAGATTCCTTGGTGGGGCTTCACACTTGCAGCTTGGGTGCCAGTACGTGCAGCCTTTTCCTACCATGTAAAACTAAAAGAACATTGTCTGGACTAGGTTCTTGTGGGATTTCTTTTTAAAGTATTGTACATGTGCAGTCTTCTCTGACGGGTGACACCAGCTGCAATCTTGATTTCAAGTGAAATTTCCTCGTGGATATGATCCAGACAGAAACAAAAAACAAGGGGAGGGGGGGGGGAAATTTAGGCTGCCTGGGGCATGGAGTTAACAGCAGGCAACTGGCTTTATTGCAGTTGGTTTTTACAATCCTAACTCTTCCCTGCCTCCCTGAGACACTATAGAATCTAAGGACCAGATATTATTTTTCAAAATTTAGTGGAAGATGGCAAACAAATTAAGCTTTCATTTTCCTTTCTTACTTCTGTAGACAAATGTCAATCACTTATGTCAGTGCCAAAAATAACTCAAAACGCATTAAGCCTTATGCACACGAAGTCAGTGACCTAATGGATGCAAAATTTAATTCAGACTTCAGTATTTCAGATTCTCTTCCTCTTGACAAATCCTACCAAATGCAAGTCACAAATGTCTTCTCAATTCTCCTGTGTGTACAAATTCCCTTCTTGAGAGCTCTGCAGCCCATTGACCAAAAATGCTATAAAAAACTAAATATATTTACAGAAATACACAGCACCAATATAGGCATGAAATTCTACCAAAAAGAAACCCTGACATCAAAGAACATAAATGTAAAGAGTAATACACACTATCAAAAAAGTGAGGAGTTTTCCCAAAGAGATGATGTTATCTTTCAGTTTGGGACTAAAAATAGTATGTTTGTTTATACAGTACACAAGGCCAGAGACAGCATCTCCCCCTAAAAGTTTACAAACAACATAAACTGCAGTCAGATGCAATACAGCGAATATTAATATAACAGTGATTATCTTATTAATTACATTCTTTGTATTTAAAAGTCTTCCAATTTTTTATTGCATTAATAATTTAAGGCATAACATTTTAAGATGCTTACACAGAAGCATACAACAAAAAGTCTAAATAAATTGATAAAAAGAGAGTTTAATTCTGACAGCAAGATGCAATGGTCATCTCAGAGGCAGTGGAAGAGACAGCAGCCTAGGACAGCAAGGAGTGAAACATGTAGGGTGGCTTGTTTACGGGTCAGTACAACAGCTCTCCTGGATAGCTCTTACTGTCCATCCAAAGTCCTTCCTTCCTACCACTCAAGTGCTATACATAGCTACCAAGTTGAAATGACAAACAGCCTGTGACAAATATAGATTCTTTGGTAACTGTTAATTCCTCATAGTACCATAATATCAATGCAGTGGAAATACTTTCCATATTTTTTTTTTCCAATAGCATAATTACCATAATCTCCCTAGAAAATTCATAGGGGCTACCTGCTAAACTTCAGTCCTTTGCCTTCTAGCACAGTAGCTATCACCCGCCTCCTAGATGCACAGCACAGAGCCACAGGGCAGGCTAAGAGTAGGAAGCTTGCTTTAACATGCCAAGGTTTGCTCTTTACTCACTGCTAGTCTCTGTAAGCAACACTGGATGCGTAACTCCTTAAAATACATTCATAGGTTCACTTATGGAAAATAGGTTCAATTAGAGGAAACAGAAATAATTTTTTTTTTAATTAATATAAACCAGTACAGCATTTTCCAAGAAAGCAGAGTGATTAGTACAGAAACGGACCATCAGGAGAAGCAAGAGGTTCATTATTTTTTATTATCTTGAGGGAAGACAGTTCTGATTTTGAAGACAACTTAGTATTGGGATATGTGAGTGAAAAGAACCAGATATATAGCATAGTAGAAGATTAAATGGTTTAGCAATTGAATTTGACCTATAACCTCGACAATGTCATAAAAATAGTTTAAATAGATAACTAAAAATTAATTTCAGAACTAATATTGGTGAGCTTTTTGATGGCCACAGGGCAGACAGCTATACTGAAAGCATCCATCACTCTATTAAATACATAATTACTGGCCTTAGGAAACACATGTATGAGACCAAAATTACCAGAATTGAAGCTGGGACTGCCTCCAATATATAGCATTCCTATCTATTTCCGAAAGTATTAAGTAGCCTTTTATTTAGAAAGGCTCTAAGAAGTTTCCTTTTTCTAATTCATAACAGGACGGGTAAATCAAGCAAGTATCCAACCAACGTTACAGCAGTTTCTGACAGCTTTAGATTAACAGTCGGGCTTCTTCTGCCAACTTAAATTTGCAGCTCGTGCTGTTTGCTGCTTTTTAAAATAGGCATAACTATGGCATGCTTCTAGATCTATGTAGATCTTATGTGCTTCAGAGACAAGAGGCAGAAAGCCCAGTTGAGCATTTCTTCAGAGCTGGCAGCATTACCCTAATGTCAGTCTCATATTCTTTAGAGGACACAGACCATGTTGTTCCCATGGAAAAATCAGCCTTGACCTGGGAAAAAAGCTCAGGCATACTACAAATTAAAATTATAGATCTATGGAAAGAAATGTGCAATGGGTGCCTATCGTTTCAGCAGTTTTCCTGAAACTGCAGTATATCACTTCAGTCCAGAAAGATCGTTTAACCCCAAAGTTTAGAAATAACAGGAGGTAAGGGTCCTCAGCACAACCTAGATTCCAGTCTTAGGTCAAATCTGATTAATAATATAGACGCAATTGCTGCAGTTTGAGCTCAAAGGGCAACTGAGCACCATTCAGCTTCTCACTCCTCCCTTCCCTACTCAGGACTGGGAAGGAGAAAATAAAGCAAAAGGCTCATGAATCGAGATAAGGACAGTGAGGGATGACTGATCCATAATGACCATGGGTGAAAGACAGACTCATTATGGGAAGAAAAAAGAACATAAAATTAATTCAGACACCAACAAGAACAACACTTAACAGAGAAGGACAGTGAGAAGCATTACCATATCTTAAGAACACCTTTCCCCACCCCTCCCTTCTCCCCATGCTCAGCTTTGCTCCTGAAATCTCTACCTCCTCCTCTGCCCAGCAGGGCAGGGGATGAGGATTGTGGGCAGTCCTGCTGCTCCTTCTTCCTTGGTGGGGTGGGGTAGAAATCCTCACATTCTTCTCCTGCTCCAGTGTGATTCCCCTCTCATGGGAGACAGTCCTCCACAAACTTTTCCCAGTGTGCGTCCTTCCCATGGGATGCAGCTGCTCCTGCGTGGGTCCCTCCTGCATGTTGCGATTCTCCCAGAATCAAACTACAACAGCACGGGCTTCTCACAGAGTCCTGGCCTTCTTTGGGTGCAGCCACCTGCTCCAGTGTGGGGTCCCCCATGGGCTGCAGGGGGGCATCTGCTCCACCTGTCCTCCGTGGGCTGCAGGGGCACAGCCTGCCCTCTCACCATGGGCTACAGGGGGGTCTCTGCTCCAGCAAACTCTCCCCCCCCCCTTTCTTCCATTGACCTTGGTGTTCACACAGATGTCCTCCTCACAAGACCCGACCCTCTCAGGTTCCCCTTCTTAAATACATCATCGCAGAGGCACAGCCACCATCACTAACTGGTCTGGCCTTAGCCAGAGGCGGGTCTGACTTGGAGCTGGGGGAGCTTCAAGAAGCTTCTCACAGGGGCCACCACGGTAGTCCCTTCCCCTGTTACCAAAAACCCACCATACACACAAACCCAGCACAACAAAGATACATCAGTCTAACTGGGTAGCTCTATTATGATTTTAAGCTCTATTAAGATATAAGCAGAAGTTTATTGTTAGGCTGGCTTTTTGCAATGAAATCTAGGCCATGCTACTAAAAACGAGCTAAAATTTGGCATTCGAGGTGATGCATCAGTACCATCTTGAAAAACATTCAAGACCAAAATGGACACAATTAGCCACTTGAGGTCATTAGTTCCCAGGTCAGGATGATGGGCACAGCTGGACACAGGCTACTGGGCCACACAGACATTTAATCTGAGCTGCTACAGACAGCACATTATCATCTTAAATGTGGCATACAGCAAGCTGAAACATAAATGCTTATTACTAAAGGTCTTACGGTTCCTAAGGACAGAAGCCTTAAAGAAGATGCTAGAAAAGCTTCGATTCTTCTCACAGCCAACAATTAAGACAGTCTCCGAGATGCTTGTTATCTTAGTCTTGTACCATAAAAAGCCACAGCTATTAAAAAAGCTACAATTTTTACATCTAATTCTGCACTAACACACACAAATAAATGCCCTGGTTTCAGAGTGACAAAACACTCTCCAGTTCACAGTGATTTCACCCATGGGCGACAGATGCTTAGCACTCCTCAAACTCCCAGCAGTGATGGAGAAGTCAGATGTTCACACTAAACTCTCCGTCCCAGTCAAGAAGGGCTCTGCAGCTGCACATACATAAATACATAACCCCCAGGAGAGGTCTGCACCTTTAGGCAACTTTTCAAAAGATCTGTGGTATATAAACCCCGTTTTTCTACAGGGCCTGGTGCAACAGAGCTTACAAATGTTCATACAGGAAGCTGACACTAGTTATTCTCCAGTTTTCCAAGGCAGGAATGAGCCATCAAAGCATAGCCAGGAAGACTGGCTGGTAAATGGCCACACAAAACATTCAAGATTCATCTACCTGTATATCTCTGTAGCAGCTCAACGGGAGCTCTGCAGTCACACTTAAGTTTGCCTTCAGATACCCATAGAAAATTTTGGACCAGATGCCCAGAGGTCCAGCTCCCAGCAGGGCAATCTTCAAAGTTAGGTCAGGTTGCTCAGGCATTTGCCAAACAAATTTTGAAAATCTCTGAGACTGGAGATTTCACAGCCTCTCCAGGCACCCCCCTCCAGGGTTCAGGCACTAATATTGTGATTTTTTTTTTCCTCTTACAGCCAGTGGGAATTTCCCTTGCTACACCTCCTGACTGTTGCCTCTTGCCCCTCTTCCACGCACCTGTCAGAGGAGCTTGGATCCATCTTCCCTCTACACACCCATTAGGGGGTTGAAGACTGCAATTCAATACTCCTTGGTCTTCTCTTCTCCAGGTGGAACAAAACAGACCTCTCCACATCCCCTTGCAGGCCACACACTCAAGGGATGCACACAGCAGCTCCTCTCATCATGCTTGCTGCACAAACCCCTGCAGGATTTGGGGCTGGACTGTTGACCAAGTGGGTGGGAACGCTGTACCTATGTGTACACTATTAGTCATGAAGAGCTTCAAGACAGCATGCAAACCAGGGCTGCTCTCTTATCACCAGTATTTACCTACTGCCTGCGCCCGGGCACACTTCTGTCACTGCTCCAAAGCCAATGGCAGAATGTGGGGTTTAATTTAGTCTGAGCAGGGCAGAAGCCACTAAGTACAGCGAGGGTCAGAACACAAGCAGAAACCCTACAACTGGCAGTCTTTTGAGACTGACTTACAGCCAGGTTAACAGATAGTGGAACAGAGAGCATATGTGCAAGTCACAGGGGTGAGGTGCTCGAGTTGCTGCCAGACACTCTACAACTCGCGGCGCAGACATACGCAGCCCCAGCTGTTCCCGACTGCCTTGTATCCCAGTTACGGGATTTGGCTGCAAAACCTTTTCCATTCCTGTCTTCCTGTCATCAAGGGTAATAGTGGCAATATGGCCCATATCTATGGTTTCCTTTGGTCTCTGTGCCCCGCACAATTATATATGCGACCTTAAAGATCAGATCCTCTGTGTCTGTGTTGTATCTAAAAGTGTAACCCAGTGATTGCTTCAGTGCTGCTGGCATCACAAACCCCGAGCAAGGCAAACCCTACAAGACTCCATAAAGCCCAACTTAGATGAACTCTATCAAAAATCCTCAGCATTCTGTTATAAGGTAAAGAACAGAATTTCCCATTTGACTTGCAGATCCCAGCTAAGTTTTCAATACTGAGAACATCAACAGGAAAAGAGAGGTAAAGAATTTGTAAACAGAGCAAAGCAAACGAAAGTAACTGAGATGAAAATAAAGATGAAACTGCAAAAATATTTTTCATGACTTATAGAGCATTCACATCCTTTTAAACAGTAATATTTGCAGCAATCTGGGATGTAAAAATGTACTTCAATAAACTCTCTTGACAGAGGTAAAAATAAGTCAGGCAAAAACCGAAGTGGTCTGTGATCAAGAACTCTCCAAATTAATCACTGCATATAAGGCTGCCTATTCATTTACTCCCACTTAGCAAAGCTCGGCAGAGAAGATGCCAGTATATATTTAGACATCAACTAGTAAACTGCTTTATGTATCACTTCTGAAATTTCCTTCTATCCATCAATCCTCAAGTCACATACCTGTGAAGGGAAGGAGGTATATGACCTATTTTCTAAAGTGACAAAAGCTCCTGTATGACAGGTTCTGTGGCTTCTTCTTCATATAATATGTATCAAATAACTCCTTCTACTTCACCAAGGATTTGAAAATATGAACAATGTCACAGGGATTCAATTTTACTTTGTCATCCTCTGAAACAGACTTGAAGGAACAAAACTATTTTATGCTTAGTGCTTCACATTTATACTATATACAGTTATTTCACACCATAAACCAGTACAGCTGATGAATTCTGTTTTTTTTTTCCCTGAAGCTCAAATTAATTTGGCAAGAGAGAAGAGGAAGAATGTGGGACCGTCACATTTCATCCTCTTCTGAAGTAAGTATCAGAGTTTCCCATTCTAGAAATGAAATGATAGAAGAGTTACTTGAAAACTTCGAAGGAACTGGATGGTGTTATTGTGAGCACCTACTATGCAGTAACAACCAAGATACCACACTTGTTCCTCATATCCACCAAAAGAAGTAACTGCAGTATGTTACTCTTTTACAATTACAGAATTACTTAAATCCCAAAATAAGTTTCTAAATAGCAAAAATCAAATCTGTATTACAAGAACATTAAAGTCTTTAAAATATCACTAGTGATATCTCACAATTCAGGATGTTTATTTTTCATGGCCAATTGCATTTAATCTTTGTTTTTCTTCAACTACAGATCAAACAATTTGTCCTACAGGATCAAGAGTATCTCCAAAATAGAGTTATTGATCAATCTGATTAACGCCAGTAGAAGAATGATTTGCTTTTTCAGAGAAAGGGAGAAGAACAGCTCCTAAAGGAGACAGAAATATTCATGGAATGGTATTTATATTCCTGTCACATAGCTTTTCTGAAAGGGAAAAATAAATAACTATGCTTCGTGCAAAATAATACTCCATCTAGATTTCAGAGCACGATCATCAACTAATAAACTGTGAAAAAAAAATTCCAACATTTCAGACAGTAACAGTTAAGGACCTTGACACACTGCTAATGGAACTTGACATGGGGATTAATCTAAATTCAGAAATATTTGCCTTAAGGTTATATTTATGGATGCAGACAGCAAGCCAGCAAATTGTCCAAGAATCTCAAAGGCCCATCCGCTGCCCTGCATCTGACGCTGGGCTTTGTGCAGAGGCACAGCTCTGCTGGCTGTGTCCCCTCGCATCCGGATGCGTACAGAGCTCTGCTTCAGAAAGCCCCAAGCAGCGCAGCCCATTTCCACACAAATGTGTTTAATTCATTACTGAAAGTGGTGATGCTTCATTTGGGAACTCAAGGTCTGAAGGTGAGTTAATGGCACCAGCAATCCCCTAGGACTGGAAAATGCAGTGATGAGCTTAAAGTTAACAACAGTCAAGAGCTATGTGTTTCCATTGCTAAAAGCTTGAGTTTCTGTAGAGGGGAATGATTTGTAAAATTAGACAAAATTAAAATTAGAGTTTCCTCACTTCTCCTTGAATGTAGGCCAGCCCATTGCATATAAGAGGGTGAGGGAAAAGGTTACCTCAGTAGCCATGCCTTGATTAGTTTTTCAATTTTCTTTACATTTCTTACCCTTCTATGTTTTTATGACAAAGTTGATTATTGGGCATTAAATACATAAGACATTAATGTCCCGAGTAGCAAAATTGAAAGCATACCAATTTTAATGTATTGAAATGACAGTACCATCACCTGATAATCTCTTCTGACCTATTTCATCCTCTCCTAACTGTGCTGTACATGCTTACAATCCAAGAACAGGATGCCATTTAACATCTATCATACACTGAGCTGAGATCCTTTTCAGAATCTTCAACAAAAACCTTAAAGAATCCTAAGATATGGCTTCCTATTTTTTACAATCTAAGAAATCATATACGGTCTATGCAATTCAACTTCAGAGGAAGAAAATACAATTAGGAAATACATGGCATTGTTTTTTTTTCCACCCCCTCCAGGAAAACATGGCTAAAATGGCAATGAAACGAAGTAGTTCTAGCACTGTTGAATTACATAATTCAGAGGATTGCATGCTATAATCTTTACACATTCATTACTTGGAGAACTCCAAAGCAAATCACTCTTACTGCTCCTATCTAGTAATTCAACACTCTTCTACTAGCGCTCAAAATGAAGGGCTGAAAGCAAAACACTGTATCTAACTATAAAATATACTACACCCTGAAACAGTCATACTATTGCATCCAGAAAGGATTCGTATCAGCTTACTTGCCTGTGAACTTTGAGAAGGAATTAAGCATCTCCCAAGCAGAGCAGGACCCTGCGTGACCAACCTGTGTAACCTCTTCCGTAACCAGAATCACCGTGTCCCTGTTTCATTTGGGCTGCGACACTTCCATTAGCTGTTCTCTCATCCAGACAAATTTTTCCTCTAATATAATAGTTTAAAGACTAAATAGCTGTGTGAATTTGTGTCATGACATTTATTTTAATCTAATCTAAAATAATTCACCTAGTATGTAATTAGCTCTGTGATTCCTCTTTTTTACATTTAAATAATAGACACCATGATATCCTGTTTCTGGGAATTGATGGGAACCTAATTTTCTCCATTTCAAATTTGTAACATACTCTGTTCTTCTTGCTATGATTTCAAGGTGGCAAAGAACTGAAATATTAGAATGATAACCATATTATAAACTCTTTAAAAGTACATATAGAATCCTAGAAGTACAGCCATGTTATGTAAATCTCCAAGGTATAAGAAGCAGTGAATGGGTTCTTTCTTAAAAATAGTTTCAGCCAAGATCAATGGATTGGAATATGGAAGGCATCTGAGGAAAATCATGTGTGGAAGAATCTAATTACAACATAATTAATTACACATTTGAGCTGTGTTTTAGTATGCCACATGATCATATACTTTCTAGATTTCAAATTACAGCATGAGTCTGCAATTCATTAATATAGAATGATGGTTCAAAGTACGTACTATTGAGCGACTTTAAATTTTAATACCTGTATATATGTATTACAAACTAAATCGTGTTTACCAAATATAAGCATTTCTATATCTAAAGCCAAATCTTACAGCTAAAAGGGCAAGGCAGGGTCACAGGGTTGCCCAAAACCCTCTTGATAGAGATAGCTAATGATGCGTTGCATCGGGGGTGGGACTGACTGAGTGAAGGTTTCTGGAGTAACAAGCACAGATCCATGACAACTTACTCCATCTCAAGAGTAACAGGAAGAGAGATTACAAAAATAGTGCAGAAATTCCTCGTACCTTCTGTGGGGCTGATTTTAATAACTCATTGCACCCTTATTTTCTTTGCAGAATCAGAAAAATCCTTCTGTTACAGTAAACACAAAACTTTGAATTACTGCCTTTCCATAGTAATTTTGGTAGAAATCTTTTGGAAACAGGAATTTTAGTCAAATTGTGGCATTAAATTTGCTGTACAATACTCACCCCTTTGACATTAATGGAAAATTTCCATTGATTTTGCAGAGTAGATGTGTGCTCCTCACATTTAATTTATCATGAAAATTGATTGCAAATTGTTTACGTAGTCCACATAGACATATAAAATCAAAATTTGGAAACATCAAATCTAAACCTATACTTAAAAACCATATTCCAAACTGCCAGTTACACTTTCAAATGAGAGCTGAGAACTCTCAGGGGTTTTTTCCACTCTCTTTTTTCCCAGGATGTTATTTTTATCTTGGCATGGTTCATTTTTGCTATTTCATTTACACCATGTTTGGTGCAATTACTGAGATAGAATTGTGTCAAGTCTCCTCGGCACTAGACTGTTATCCACTAACTTTTCTATTAGGTTTATAACTTTACAATCTATTTAACAGGCATTTTAAATATTATAAAGATACAACTTTAGACTTTAATACTCCCTTTGCCAACATCCGTTCTACTGCTACAGAATTTAAATGTTTCACAGTATTTCATATTCTTCAGTTAGAAATAACAGACGAGTAGCCAAAGATAGGATTCTGCGCTGGAGTGTAATCATCTCCAGTGCAGATGTCACCAGCTGCATTAACCATCTCGATTCCACTTAGAGATAGACAACAGACAGGATTTCCAGCACACGATTCGATTCACCCTGAAACTCTGCTCTCACCTGCACCCCCCGACACCTGCCCTGGGCACTTCTCTGGAGAGGACTGACGTGCTGGCAGTGAACGTTTCATCCACAGCCCACATCGGAACGTGGATGATTGCCACACATGGAAATATTTACACCTTCAACAGACACGAGGAAATGCCAAACTAGGTTTTTAGCTGAAGTCTCTGGCAGGTGTCTGACCCCAGGTCTCGCACTGTTCTAACAGGGAGCTCCTTTTCCTCTTTGTTTGCCCTAGGCTCTCATTTGGCTCGCTAGGAGGATGTGATATGATTAAGCATGTTGACATAGAGAGTCACCGCGTAATTGTAGCTGTTCGATGTCTCCCTGTTGTTGTGGCAGAGGGTATATTTAGCAGCTACAGTTACCCTCAGAGACAAAATACACAGTCAACTCTCAAAGCCTCCACCTTCCCCCATGCCCAACCCTGCATTTGTGTTAAAGACTGTAATATTTTGCGATCAGCTGTGCTCTAACCACCCCCCGCTGCCACACGTCGCAGATGAATGCTGAATCGCTGGAAAACACAATTCCAAGTCAGCTCTCAAATTTTTCATGTATCACAGGATAAATTACTTTTGTATTGCCCTGGGCAACTGGATCCCTCCGGGTGGGAACGCTAGCTGGCGAGGGCTCCATGAAACCTCCCTGATTTTCACCTTCTCCATCAGTCACCAGGGTATCTCGGCCAGCAGAAAATGCCGGGATTTTAACCCAAATACCCCCGTCTGTGGAGCCGCGTGCTCCCACCCCCCGGGACGCCGGGCGGGGAGGGGGGCAGCAGCGAGACACCCTCCTCCCGCCGAGCCGTGCCCC
>NW_020799098.1:11179482-11240407 GCF_003259725.1 Athene cunicularia | reverse complement strand
CCCCGAGATACGTACACAGACGCGTATTTTCTGTTTGCCCGGGGTTTTTAGGTTAACAGTTCCCAGCCGGCTCCCCCTGCCCGCGCTGGGGTGCTCTGATGCCCGGGCAAAGCAGATGGGTGCACAGGTGCTCCGGCGCGCCCAGGGAATGGCGAGGAGGGTGCGTGCCTTCCTCCCGCGCTCAGCCTGGACCCCGGGCAGCGCTGCCCCGCACGGATGTTTGGCAGCAAGCCTGGCTCTTTAGGAGGGGAAGGTAGAGCTTTCTGGAGGTGAACCCTCCACGAGCCTTCCTATTTGAAAGTATAAGGACACGCAATGTTTTATTAAATTCGGCTTATTTATTATTCGATCAATACGAAAATCTACTGTAGTTCTGGAAGAAATAATGTTTTCTAAAAGAGAACACCCCTGTTTCAACAAACGCAGAAGGAGCCAGCCATGGTTACATAAGGGTGTTGTATGGCACAGCTTTGCTGATGCTGAGTTCAGGCTGGGTTGGAGTTACAGTGACAGCATGAGGAAACGGGGGTGTGAAACCTCGCCTTGCATTTATAGCAGTGTGCTCATTATGCTCTTTTTCCACCAACAGTTATCTAAAAGTTAAAATTTAAGTAATTCAGTTGTAACCATAAAAACCAAACAACTTTCCCATCCTACACCAGTGTTTGAAGTGAAATGAGCTCTGTAGCAGTGTTGACATGTCATGATCTGAATGGTAATTCTCGGCTTTGTGTAAGTCAGCGTGGAACTGTCAATGTTAGGTTAATGGATGATCTTCAAGGTCTTTTCCAACCTAGAGGATTCTGTGATTCTGTGTAGCAGCACAGGATGGCTCTCAAGTCGCTCGACTGATGTGAACTGAGAACCCCTGGAGATAATCACGACCATTGGGAAGAATGTGGACCTGCACTCAGAGCAGCCATGCAGGATCAGACAATCCAACCCAGTTTCCCATTTCTGACAGTCACCATCAGTGGATATCTGCTGAGGGGGCTTCTTCAGCCAGATGTGTGTTCTTCCTATTGAAGAACCTTCCATGGATTTTCTTGCATTATCTTGTCTGGTTGTTTGGACCCATGTATGCTGCAAGCAACTACAGCATCCTGTGCAAGCTGAAATATGTGCGGTTCAAAGAACGATCTGCTTTGTTTCAGTCCTGCTATTTGCTATCTTTATTTGATGCCCACTCATTCTTGTAGTAGAAGAGATAGCAAACACATCATTCCTTATTCACTTTGTGTTACTCATGAATTTATAATGCTCTACCAGACTCCACCCTTCACTCCTACTGTACTTAGTCATTCCTTAAAACTGGTGACTTGTAACTTCAGTACCACACTGCTATCTGTCACTTTCTGTCATTTGTTTTGGAGCTGCATCCTTGATTGTTTAACATCACGTTTTGCTAAGCGCTTTTATTACCTGTTTTCCATCCTGCAATCTTCTACCACCCATTTTCCAGCCAGCTGAGTTGCAGTTGGCCTGTAGACCTTCTTTAAGGTGCAGATGATGCATGAATACCCATGTGTATGTGTACGTTATGTATTGCACTAGGAGAAATGTGTTGAGCATCTCAGTTGTAGCTCTACAGCAGCATCTGTCTTGTCTGTTCTGCATTGATGCCAATGAGATCTGGCTTCCAGCATCACTGCAATTTGTGATTTTAATAATGAACTATCTTTGCATATAATAACCATCATGAGTTCAAGGCAATTTCTGAGTGATACTAGTAAGCCTGCAGCTATGCAGAAGTGTTGCTTTAAAGGCTGAATTAGACATAACGTTGCATTGAAGGGGGTGAGTGTGCAATCCATATTGGATGTAATGAAGAGGAAACTGCCTGCTAAAAAATAGTTTGACCTTTCTGTTGGGCAACAGTGCAGAAGACTGAATGCTAAAGCCTTTGTTTATTCATTGCAGTGAGAACCCCAGGGCCACAAGAGGCTTTTGGAAGTTGTCTCTACCAGTCATAGAAACAACTGAAAGGCGCAGGTTACTACGCAAATGCTCAAAGTGCCTACATCATGCCAGACTTCAGGGAACACTGTGAGAAACAGGTCATGAACTTCAAAATTCTCCTTGTTTAAGACAATGTCCCTGCCACAAGCTTAATTAGGAGACCCCATGACCCAATGAAAATAGTCATGTTCTGCCACTTGTAAGACCCCATTACTCCAACCAATAAACCAGGAACTAACCACCACTGTCTAAAACAGATCTTCTCCATGCTTATCCAGGAGACTATAGGTAAGGAAAAGCCCTGCCTGAATGACTTCTGGACATAGTTTAATATCTCCAGAAGATAACACTAGCATTGCTTGGGTAAAGGTTACAATTCAGTGTATTAGTGGTCTATGGCAAAAACAGTTGCCAGCGTGTCTTCTGCATTCTGTTGGATTTTGTGTTATCCTTGCTCTTCAGAGAGACATTGTCTCTTTTGCTGAAGAAATTGGCTTTGAAAGAGTTGATAGCAAAATTGTGGGCTTCACAGTCAAAGTGAAACCATCCAGAAAAAGTTGGCAAGAAGGTTTACACTAAACAATTTAAACCAAGCATCCAGTCTCAACAGATGAAACAGGACAATGACCCATCCTGAGAATGGGCAGATACACTCATTGGGGCAGTGCAAGAATCAGTCTCATGTTACCAATCCAAACCTCAGGCTAGTAGACAATCATCTCTTGATTTTCATTTTTAAAAGCAATCAGCTTGTCCAACCACTGCAAAGAAGGCTCAAAAGTCAGCCTCTAAACTGTCAGTGCTTTGCAACACTTCTGTCATTACTGGAAACTGAACTGGCACTAGGTAATCCTGATGATCCTGCTTCTTCCTCCACACCCTTAATGTCATCCTGAATTCTCTTAAGAGAATTCTCTTACGAGAATTATTCTTTGGAAGAGCTTAGAAAACTCTATGCAAAGCAAAAAACTTTACTTTTTAGCATACAAGTTTTTTCCAGTATTTCTTCACTAATGTTATTTAGACAGTGTTATGGAAGGACTTATAATGCATTTTACTGTCCCTGTGTATTTAAACTGTATGTGTTTCTTTAGTACATTCACACATCTTGCTCTATTACATTAGCTATATTGGAAAAAACAAATCATCACTATCTACTGAATTCCTGTCCATCCCCGTTATCAGAAATGCATTGTCATCAAGTAAGGGAATATATCTTCATGTATCTTCCCTCGACAAATAAGTGAATAGGGTTTCATGTAAAGGAAAAAAGAGCGAGCACTTTAAATGTAAACCAAAACAGAACAATCAATATAGTGTATATTCATTAATAGATATTAGCATTACACTTGACTGTGTGCTTCTATATGCTAAGTATACTGCAGATTTATGGACTTGCCAAATATACATTCTTGAAGAAGCTGGTATAGCTCAAGCAGCCTGAAAGTTGTTTGATATTTTTCCCTGTATATTTAAATAAAGTTAACCACATAAAAAAAAATTTTCCTTTCTTATTATTTTTTCCTTTTATTACCTTCAAAATTCAGGGAGTCCAATTGGGATAATATTAATAAATTAATAATACCAGTATTTTAAAATTCCATTTCACAGCAAAGTTGTCATACAATATTTTTATTTAGTGTTTGTCTTGAAAAAGTCCAGTTGCAGCAAGCGAAAAGGATTGTTTCTAATATTTCTGAAGTTCCCAACAATGTGAAGGCCATGGGCTTCCAGCACAGTATAATTATTACTTTTATTTGGTTGTTTGTCTGCAAAGCTTTTTAGGTCATTGTCCCTGTATCTCAATAATGGAGGGTCCAGCAAGATGGAGAGGAACTAGAACTTCTGCAGTGGGAATGAAACAGAACCTTGCTCTCTTCAGCAAAAAATATACTTGTGAAAAAAACATAATCCAGCCAGTTGCCAGAAGTGATTTACATGCTAATCCAGAATATAGAAGACCACAGATTCAAGTAGATTTTTAATCTGACGCAGCTGGCCCTTGGCTTTGTGTTCAAAGCTGACATAGTATCAGAAAATATTCAGGTCAAAGAGCAACTTGGAGTGAAACTTAAAAGATCAATTAGTCAGTTTGTGCCAGCTATACTATACTACTACACTTCTAAAAATGTCCTAAATGGCTATCTCGTTAAAAAAAAAATCAGAAAAACCCCACATAAATTAGATACCATTTTGTAAATCCTACAGTGCATCTCTGTATTTCATGCCTTTAAATTCTATTAGTAGTCCTGAAAACTGAGCTTAAGCTCCTAAGAAACTTCAGTATTTCTTTACTTTTTAACCTGAAATTTAATTATTAGCCTCATATTCACTCCAAGCTGCTGTCTTTTGACAACTGTTATATCCTCTGGAAAACAAAAAAAAAAATCTTACAATTTATAGTAATTTATTTTGAAGTGCTTATGTTTTAAATGACAAATTATGCCTCAAATGTGTTTTGTAAATTTCCAGAAATGTGTAATTTTCCTATTACTTCAAAAATAGCAATTGTTTTCTATCACAGAAGACAAAGAAACCCTTTTTTGCTTTTTACTGATTTTCTTTTGTGTGAAGAAACCTCCCTTAACAGCTGTGTGTTAAAAACTTTTTTTTTTTTTTTTTTTGTCATAACATCTCTCAGGAATTCGGGGCTGGACTAATTTGCCTGGATTACAGTCCTGTAACTAGACCTGAACTAGTCTAATTTTATGTCTAATCACAAATCTAAGTTATGACTTTTTTGACATTAAAGCTACTATATCAGGGAATTACTGTTTCTGGGACAGTTGCCAAAATAGGCCACACGTGTTTGTACCCTGTTTGTGCCTGTGACAGTAGTCACCTCTCCACCACCTTACTGTGTTTGCTGTATTGATAGTAAATAAAATATAAATGAAGTCTGAAGTTTCAGAAGAGTAACAGGCTGGGATCTTAAAATGAGATTCTGGGTATGGAAATAAATTGCCAACTATTCACTGAGCCAAAAGTACACGTGTTTATAAATAATGAATTAGCGTGAAGCAGCTGTAATGAAATAATAACGTAGCACTATATTGAGATGTCTGCATTGCACTACCAAGCTGTCTGTAACAACTTTTATGCAAAGCTCCTCTCACACCGTGGGCAGAATATAAATATTAGATCAGCAGTTATAACTTAGACATCAATTACCCATTACAAAAGTAAATGCATTATGATCAGTAGGTCAAATAAAACTCCCAGGCAAACTTTGAAAACAGAAAGAATGAAATAACATCAAAGGGGACAATGGCTGAGGATGAAAGAAATCTTTGTTACAGTGAGACAATCAAGGACTGTTCTCTCATGTCAGCAGTCAGCTTTTGGAAAGTTGGTCAGAACAAATAAATTTTAATATCACAGACTGCTGCATGTGACAGGAAGTCTAGCAGGTAATGATTAGCATCACTATATAATTTATACACAAGAATGAAAACCACCCAGGTTACAGCAATGAAATGTGCAGAAATACAAATGCAAAGGATTGTTTGGGGAAGAGCCAAGACATAGCATGAATAATAGAAAAGTCACTACAC
Source organism: Athene cunicularia (assembly GCF_003259725.1). Taxonomy (NCBI): domain Eukaryota; kingdom Metazoa; phylum Chordata; class Aves; order Strigiformes; family Strigidae; genus Athene; species Athene cunicularia. The sequence continues at coordinate 11,234,894 of NW_020799098.1, read as the reverse complement.
TTGCAAAAACATTGGCAACATTTTAATTTTAATTTGAGAACGGCAGATGAAGCTTGCAAGGATTTCAGTGCAATGTTACATAGTCTGTGTAACCAGGGATATCAGTGCTCTTGACTGTAAACATGTAAATAATGTTGTGCTTTCTGTAGTAAACAAGTGAGAAGTGCAATACTGTCCCTTTTGTGCCTGTTGCAGAGAGGTTAATGCTTATTAAGCATATTGTGATCTCTTGCAAATGTGAGTCCTTGGAAAACTACTCTTTATGTGAAGCTATATCTTCTCGCTCGAGGTAGATGATATTACAATCCATTGGCCCTGAGTCAATTTAACTCTGTTTTGCAGTATAGGCTGATGTATGCTGATTTCCTGTTGCTTGTCCTACATTGCATCTTATCACTGTTCTTATATATATAAAAAACCCTAAAAAACCAAAACCATAGCATCATGCTAGCGTGATTTAGACCCTTCCTGGGTGATAAAATTCTCACATAGCACCATCTGTAAGTGAGGCTTTGCCAGGTAAGATGCATGACAGTTTACAGAAGCTTTTGTCACTCTCTGCCCGGGAACATACCTAGGGACATCAGTTCCAGAAAAATGCAGCTGTGACTGAACACTGCTGGCTGTGTCCTCAGCTGCACCAAAGCTGCCCTGTACAATCAGTATTGCTTGCCAGGCTTAATGCAAGGTGACGGTCCCAGTCCATATTTAATGGCCTGGGCCAAGCCTACCTGAAAGATAACTGGAAGGATTTATGTGAGGTTTGTGGATAACGTATGCACAGATGTCATCTAGAAAATAAGAAGGAATGGAAACATGATCTTTTTTTTTCCCAAACACGGGAAAAAGTGGAACAAATATTACTGAATATAATGAATGGACATGATGCATACGGTGCATTTAATGGACTGAGCCCAGAATATGTTAATGCTTATTATAACTTCTGGTTTTAGCTGTATACCCTTAAACTTACTAAGAATCTTTTTATAGCATACACCCACACATTTACACATTCACATCATTGTTGTCTGTGATGGCAAGTGAAAGTATATTTCATTGAATCAAAAGTCATAAATGAAATTGTAAGACAGTTGGAAGGCTGAAATTTAGACTGGAAGCATCTAGAGTATTGATGATTTTTGGATCCATATTGACAAAGCTCCACCGTGCCTCAGATCTTCTATATTAAATAGAAAATATTTCCTCATATTTATCCAGACTGTTGATTGCACTATACCTTATAAAGATTTTATTCTTCTTCCAAGAAATACTGCCTCAAGCATGCCAAGGCTGGATACATAAGAAACAGGAAGTGTTGTGCTTTTTATGTTTATTACCATCTTTTTATATACTTGTGATGTCTCTGGACAAGTGGTATAATAAGATACATATAAGAGAAAAAATATTACTAGAAGCTGTAATTTAGATCTACAGATAAAACTGCAAAAAATGGGACTCCATTTTGCACACGTGAGCCCTTCTTCAGGTCTCAACTAGAGGGCAGCAGTAATTGGGAAAAATCCCATTATTATACTAGTTTTATGCAGACATTTAGAGTTATTTGTTGAAGTCAAAATTAACAGTATAGGATCTTATGTACTGTAGACATTTTGCTGTCTGGAGATGTTAATCCCGAACAATAAGAAGATAGTATCTGGGGCTACCTTGATCAAAGGGGAAACCGTCACATGTCAGATCTACCACCAATATGCATTCCATTTTAGATAGAAGCTACCAACACTAAACTGTGTTGCATCTCATAAACAGCACAGAGATTAGAGGATTATAAATTGCAGTTCTATGATTGTTTCCAGCCTGGTAGCTATCTATCATTTTGGGTCCTCCTGATATTCCTTCAGGCATGTTCTTCCACAGAGAATCAGCAGAGGCAAAAGTGAGCCTTTCTTGCCACTGAATCCATATTGAAATATCTTTCCTCCACTTTGGATGTCTAAATAAGTCAAAATTTACTTCTTCAATACCAAAACTAGCTCAGGAGATATCTGTATTCCATGTATATTCAAGCTCCAAAAAATAAAGTGTCCTCACCCTGCATTTTCTAGCACTAAGCAGAATCACCAAGATGGGTAAAAATTTCAGTACTGCAAATTGTTTCAGTGTACAGCTAAGGATTGTAAGTGCTTTTCTGTTGAAAGTCTGCTTATCCATCCCAGAAGTGCTTTACACCCTAGCTAAAAAAAAAAAAAATAAAAAAAAAAAAAAAAGTGATAATATGTATATAGCAATATAAAAATATTCTGCAAATAGTATATATTTATGCAAATTCTAAGAAGGGAGAAGGAATTGAAGCAGAGCTAAATATTCATTGCTGCTACTCCTCTCCTCCTTTTTCAAAACCATGCAGCCATGCCTTTCTACTCCAGTCCTCACAATAAAGAGTTTCAGATATACTGACATAGTTTTCTCTGCTTTAAAAAATAGCAAGAAAACTGTGGGAGAAATCTCACTCAGGAAAACAAAAATTATTAGTGTCTTTTTCTGACTGCCTAACAAGATAAACAAAAGATTTCTCAGAAGAAAAAGAGTTACTAAATTCACGCAAATAACTAAATAAATAATATCAAATCAATATATCACTATGTAAGCATTTCCTAGCTCTCTATCAGAAGGTTATAAATCTATCCTTAAGAATAAAATTTGATTTCTACCTGCAAACTTCAAGCAGATGGAAAAAATTAACCTTTAATGAAAAATCAATTCACCTGATTATAAAAGGAAGTACCCATTTTCCTTTAAATCACCTGCAATGCTCTAAAAGGTGAGTTTTTAGGCTGTGGAGGGTAATTTTTTTTTTTTTTTTTTTTGAGAAAAAGCAGGTGTTCTGTGGGAGTTTAAGTATAAATTGAATTGAATTGCTGGAGGCTTGTACAATAGCATAGTTGACTCCATATCAATGTGTATTGCCTAAATTTTTAAGGCTTTGTCAGATGTTTTAGAGGCCTTGTTTCCTGGGTGGGTTGTTACTCACTGTAGATAAGTGAAGCTATAAGGAAATCAATTTCACTTTTAAGATTAAAATAAAAATAGAGAAAGCTCATCCCATATTACTGGAGTTTGTGAATACAAGCTCTTGGAATGTTTTTGGTTTGGGGTCATAGAGAAGTAAAAGCTTTCTGTGCCACGGGTGACTCAAAAGTTTGTGCATAGTCAGGGCAGGTTGTTATCCCTGTGGGGCAGAAGATAAATCTTGGTAACCCAGAGAGTAAAGGAAGGATACAATTAATTTTTGAAGTGGTAAGTGCTAATTATAATTTTCTATTATGTTTTAGTGGTTTGTCTTTAATACATAGAGGTCTATGGTCCATGTCATGGCTGAGCCAGAACAGGGAATCCTGTCACAAACTTCTTTCTTTCTGCGATTTGGATATGAGCCCAAAACGTTTCCTTGGTAGGAGTGTGTTGGGTTTTTTAGTCCATAGCCAAAAATGTCCTCAGGTGGCTCTTGGGAGCTGCTAAACTTAAGAGGAAGCTTTGTCAGGTGTGCACCATGTTATGGCTTGTGCAGAGGAATAACAAGCTCAGTAACATCTATTATTAACATTTGGTAATTGTAAGTAAACTTGGCTATTATTTAGTGAGCTGGCTAAATAGTTTAGGAACTGTTTAAGCAGTGTAACAGCTGGATGTTTTGACTCAGCATTTTCCTGCAGACTACAAGGCGACAGCATTTCCGTACAGATGGATGGCGGTATATTTTTCTTTTCATGTTTTCTGTTTTTCCTTTCTGAACCAGACTGTGGAGCTGGGGTGGTGTTTTTTTCAAGACCTGGGGGAAGTAAAGCTATCTGGATTCCAACTGGGCAGACAAAAAGATGACAGGACTCCATGAGAAAACACTTTAACTCTTTAGCTAACTCTATATGCAGTTACTTTAAAGAGATAACATACTAATCAAAAGGAAATATATGGCTAAGCCTATTTCTTTGGAAGTTTTGTGTAACCATAGTGTGAGCATGATCACAACTAATATCCATCCATACTGCTAATCCTGCTAAAATTAATGTAATTATTAGGATAAGTTTGCTAAGTAAAAGGTTGATAGTGTAAACTCACAACTCAGGCTCAATAGATTTCACATCTAGGGGCTCCACTGATATTCCTGTGAACTTTGCAGTTCAGATTGCATTACATGACTTTTTTTTTAAAGTGAACAATACCTCAATCACTGGATGAAATAGGAACCAATAGAGACTAATGTAGCCAAGAGGGCAGTATCTTGTGTGATTTCAAGTTCTTCATGCCAGTTGTAAATAGAAAAGAATGCTAATTCAAGCAAAACATTAAGGAGAAAGAGGATCTTTTTATGACAGGGTTCAGCAAGGGGAAATAATTTTTTTAACTTTTAGTGGACTTGAAAGAGACCAGACAGGAATTTAGTAAAGCATAAATCTGGTTTTTACTAACAGCTATCAGTAAATAGTCAACTGAGTTACATTTCAGTGTAATTACATGTTAGTTAGCCCCTTTGGCAGCAGACTGTTCTTTCATAGTTATGTCCCCAACTGTGATGGAATAATAGTTATATTGGAAGGTATAACTTGGCCTTACTACTAAAATGCGTTGTTTTTCCTAACACGAGCTGCTGTAGTGAAGTGGTCAGACAAACTGCAGCTGCAGAAGGGCAGACAAACAGGATGATGAAAAGCAACGCCAGAGAGAGACAATTAGAGGAAGTGTCTTGTTTTAACACACAACGTCCTCTGCCTCCTGGCAGCTTCTTTTAATAATCCTGAAAAGATTGGGGACAAACAAACAGGGCCATCAAGCCCTCATGTAGTTTTAATAGTTAAAGAAGTATTCTTAAGCCTATTTTTTAACATAAGGAAATCTGAACAGGTAGCACCATTTCTCGTGATTAAAATGTAATGTAAAGGATATGATTACTAATACGGAAATCGCTCTGTGCTGCCTTTGTGTTTTCCCTGTTTGCCACAATATATTGGTCTCTGGAGTTATTTCATGAGAGCAGCTGTTAAGATCTTCAATTAGATTATTCACTTCTGTTTCTGTAATACAGATTGGTACCCTGTTAATAAGACAACAGGAAGTCCGGGGTCAACTTTTGACACCATTACCCTGCAGTTGAAAAATTTGTTTTTCTGATTTCCACTTAAACTGCCTGTCAATAGACACCCCCAAGAATTGAAGTGCTGTGAATGGCATGATAAAATACTCTTTGGAGTAAGATCGTGGAGGAAACTGAAGGTTCCTGATCTAGTTGAAGATGTCCCTTCTCATTGCAGGGGAGGTTGGACTAGATGATCTTTAAAAGTCCCTTCCAACCCAATCTATGATTCTAAGCAGGTATTGAAAAGGGGGTTAAGGCATCTGGAATTCAGTTCTTGCTATTTTGTTACTTGTCTCCTCAAGTGAGTTGCATCTTTCCTAACTTAATTTCTCTAAAATTAAAATGGGTTGTATTTTTTAAGATTTTAGGGACACACTAATCAGTGGTAGATTCTACAGTGATTGAGCCATGGAAATAGAAGATGGAAGATTGGTATTCATCAGGAAAAATACAGGATTAGATGATTTTTTTTAATTTGTTTTTTTTTGTAAAACTATCTTGGGTACACATAAAAGAACAGGTTCTAGGAATACCGGTGAAGGACTGAAGCTATAAAATGTAACCAAATATTATCCTTAAATATACAAATAAAATAGATGTGATTAAAAGATTTAGACTTTTCTGAAAGTCATCTAGAATTAGTCAGTAAAATGGTGACAGAAATGGGGTATTTCATGCTGTTGGCATAGCTACTACATAAATTAGTTAAAGCTGAAGTTGTATGCTTTGTGTGCTGCATTATAGTACGATATCAAATTTAATCTAGTGGGAGGAGAGCCCTGTGGGATGATTTGTTAGTTGTGATTTATACAATTACTTGAATACCTTCCAACTTCATAATTTCTAGAAAGATGGAGAGCTCCCAAGCATACTGCAGGAACAGATTGGCCGATCAGTATGAAGTAGCATTTATAATTCATGTTAACATGGTGTGACGGGATGAAGTAAGGTAAATAAGGTTATGATTTGTAATTAATACCTAGCTTATAAAGTCTAAAACCATTTTTAGTGCATGTTCCTTAAGACAGATTAGCAGGAGTCATAACTAAGGTCTTTAAGGCACCTAAAGGGTCATTTTTTTTCCTATTCCCCATGATGGAGGCTGTAGGAGGGCTGTAGCAGTATCGCATGGGACAACCCATCACCTCAAACCATATTCTCCAGGTGCTGCCCAGTCCCACAGGCTCTCTCCAATTGATTGATGTGTCTCAGGACAACACCCTCCTTGCCAACACACACACACACATGCACAACAACTGGTCAATGGCCTGATATCTCAAACATTGGGATGTTGCTGACTAGAGGTGTCTGAGAACAGGTGTACAGTCTTTGGGCAAACATTCTCTGTTGTTTTCTCATGTGGTGCCAGCTGCAATGCAGCCCACACCGATGGATGGCATGTGGGGTACTTGGTGCTTCCGTGTAAGAGTAGTGTAACTGTAACTAACTGTATGCGAAATCTTCAGTATGTTAGTGAGGAAGAGAATATAAAAACTTCTCAAGGTGTGGAAGACAAAAAGTAATCAGACTTGAAATAGGATAGATTATTTTCAGTTTCTCTTTTCTGTGCTTTGTGGGTCATTTAGGATATAGCATCAGGATCAGTGGTAAAGTCTTATGTGTCACAAGATGTGCTCTGCATGTATTCCACAACAGACTTGCTTAACTCCCAAACCCGATGATTTAACACTGCATATCTGCATAGTGTATGACAGATCTGCGAAAGTCTACACTCTGCAATTTAAACCCAAGCATATCAGAGCAAGTTCACTGTTAAACAATTCTTCATCAGGCTTTTTGTAGCTGGAATGGTAGCAAGAAATCTAATTCTGTGATCAAAAGCAAAGGGGGGCGGGGGGAAGCCTAGTAGTCCATCTGAAGGACTGTTTGTTACTTTGTGAACAATGCTCACTTAGCACAATGGCCTGGATGTGTCCCATCGAGCCTTTAAGCCACTAATGCAAAATGCCAACATGAATTATTGCTTTGAAAAGCAGGAGTGTGTGAATGAACCTTCCAGCACACTCGATACATTTCTGCTTTGCATAATGAACTTCAGTTGCTCAACTCCATGCTCATGAATGTCTTTTTTTTTTTTTTTAAAAAAAAAAAAAAGGTTTAAATTAACACTATTAGTTAATAGACAACTTTTTGTACTTGCCATGTCCAAGCCAGGCTGTGCAATCAACAGGAAAGATAAGAAGGTCAAACAGGAAGAGCTGTGCTGGAGTTAGTTTTGAGCAGAGCTGAGGAAGGCACGGATCTGTCTGCTCTTTACTGGCATGTTATAGCGAATCTGACTTGGAAAAGGTAGGACAACTCCTCTATATCTACGTGCTCTATATCTGCGTGTCCTTCTTTCGCTATTTTAGGTACTCGTCGTCTGATATTTGACTTTAGGTTTATTATCAACATGTTAGAATTGCAGGCAGTTAAACAGGGGTAATTTCAATAGCGTTCGATACTTTGGTGTGCCCATAATGAAATGCCTGGAAAATATGTGTAAATGTGACCTGTCATGGTTACAAGAATGCGTTAGGAGTTCCTGTGCTGCTCCGTGTTCCCTCTTCTAGGTAGTGTTGTGTGAGATGAGCTGCTGCTCAGTAACAAAAGCATTCCTCTTACTTTATTTCTCTGCATTAGTTGCCACAGGCCGAACTCTGTCAAATCTAGCACTCAGAATGAAGTGTTGAGATGCACAGATGCTTTTTATATAGTTTCTAACAGTGATCTGATTTTTTTTAAATCACCCTAGAGTTTATGCTTATTTTTAAACAGCTATGAAATTGTGAGGTTTTGTCTACAATTTTCACTATCTAAACTTGGAAATTTTGGACTTACAGTGCTTTCAGATCTGGATTGTGGGTGGGAAGTATATTTCAGTGCTACTGAGGTATGAAGAAATTAATCATAAGAGAGGGTTGAAACTTTAAAATTTTTATTGCATCTTTCAAGCTTGCTAGGACTTTTTTGTTTGTAGACCAACTGTGAACAATGATACTGCTTGCAACATAGTTTACTAAGAATTGCTAATTAACCTAAAGTTACTTCAGTGATAAAGGAGTCATTCTTCCATTTTTGGAGAGTACTTAGATTCCTAAGTTTGTTTACTCTGATTACAGATTTGCTTTAACTTTCTGTGTAATACATAGCAGCACTGGAGGAAAAAAGTGTTGTGTTGCCTATACAGTACATAGTATGGTGGTTTTTTGGTCTTTTTTTTTAATTTGTGCCTGTGACAATGTCACCCAGAGATCAAAGCTGTGATTTACTCTCTCTGAGAACAAAGTTTATAATGATCTTGGCTGTAAGATGTTTGTAGCCTAATACAGAAGATGTGAAACAAAAGTGAGTTGAAACTAGAGAGAAGGAATAATAAAATAATTACTCTAGCATCAGTTTGGGAAAATGGGCTAGATTAATTTATGGCGGTACAGTTGCAAGGCTGAGGTATTGTATGACATATGGGATGTACAGGAGATGAAGCAGAGCAGAAGATCAAGGGTATGCACACAGTCAAAGGCCATGCAGGCTTCACTAGCTCTCTTTCCTGGTTTGAAGCCCTGGAGGAACACAGCATGAGGTGAATAAAAATTTGGGGACTACCAGAGTTCTGTTGTCTCAGGTACAGCAGGAGTGGTGGGAATATAGAGACTTTAAATTTAGAAGAGCTGCCCTTGATTGTCTGGATGAAATAGGAATTGATGCACAGAGGAGCAATGGCAGTAACCCTCTACCATCCAGGAAGTTTCCCATATGTATGAATAATCCTCTTGGGGTGAATGCAACTTTACATTCACCTTTGGCTACTTCTCCAGCACTTCTGTATCACTCCTATATGACCACAAATACTCTTTGTCTTGATTTCCATCTCTGTAAAACTAGAATAATCATAGTTACCACTGGTAACATGAAACTAGTAGTTAGTAAATTGTCTTGAGCCTCCTAGAGGGAAGATGAATAAAAGCTAAATACTGTGTTGTGTGTTGCATGCAGGTTTTAGGCAACTAGTTCAAATACCCATTCTTTTATACTGGGTCCTATTCTCATGCTTAGAAATGCACCTTTAAAGAGGGAGACAGAATCTGTTCAGTGGATGTTGTTCGTTTTCGTCTTCAACCCCCATTAAATGGGAAGGAGTTGGTGGGAGACAAAGTATTCCTGTCATCCAGAGCTCAGAACAACAAAAGGCAGGGGGCTGGGGACACAGATACACACGTGCACACCAAACTCACTCAACTTGCATAGTTAGGGTAATGGAAAATGTCAGGCTCTATGTTTTTTCTTCTGGTTAGCTGTGTTTTGAAAACAGAGATACAAGCACTCAATGAAAAGGAAGCAGTAACAGAGAAAAGCATGAGAAGAGAATTGTTCTATTTAACTTCCAGTAGGAAAAAAGTGTCTTATTTCCACCTTATGTTCAACAGCTGTTGCATACAGACCTTTCCAGTCCACTGTATCCTGTGAGAAGGCAAGGGGAAGATGGACTGACCTTCTGAGCCTCATGAGCCTGGACAGGTGCTATCAACGGCTCTGTGTAGGGCAGCGTGTCCAGGGAGCTCAGGCCACAGGGAGGGATGATACCAGTGAATCCAGCCACACTCCTGAAGGAGTGGTTGAGCTTTCAGCATCTGTCTCTCCTCTCTCACTGCTCGTCCCCACTGTGAGTGCCTGCCTTAAAGTAAGGCTTCCCCAGATCAGCGGGGAGTGCCACCTCTTGCCTGTATGGCTTTTAAATAGAGGTTGGCTCCTGGTTTGGAAAAACAGGAAGATCATTACGTTTTATGGCCAATGTCCTGCACCCAATATGAATTTCTTGGTCAAGCCTCAAAGAGCATGAGATAAAATAATTATATCTAAATTATAAAGAAAAGTCTTTGTCAATGCCTGTAAATGTAGATTGTAAGAACTAGTTGTAGAAGACAAACACTTTACAAGGCGAGTGTTAGATCTTTAATCCATTTCTTCATCTTGTATTTGTTGCTATCAACAAACGGCTAGCTTCTAGTAAGTATAATGGTAAAATAACATTATAGGTTTACAAAAAATCTCTAATGATGAGAGTAACTCAAGCACTGAAGCTTAGTAATTTCTAAATCTGTTTTATAGTGGATGAATGTTTTTCTCTGGTCTGGTGCCTCTGAATCTGTTTTAATTCTTACTGGATGGTTCAAGAATTGATAAAGCATCAGCATAATAACTATTGTGATTATAGCATTGCTTGTGTGTTATGGTTTTGGTCCTTGTGGTACTTGTGTGATAGTCACAGGTGAATAGTAAAAGGACAGACATGTGGTGCAGTTATGAAATCTGTCACTTGGGATCAAACTTGTACCTCCTAGGATACATTTAGATGTTAAATAAACATTCAAAAGGGCCTAGGTAGACTAGGAGCCTAGCTACTGGAAAGTTATTTACTATCTTGTTCTCAGTACTTATACAGAGCCACATGGGTTGACATCTAATAGTTAAGGCAAACAAAGGTGGCAAAGGAATCTGTAAAGGAGAGCATGACTGTTAATGGTTTTGAGATTTGATTTTTCATTCTGTGTATCTTGCAAGAGCCAAGAGAAACACTGATAAGAACATACCATTTTTTCTTTCACTCATTCTGATTTTTTTTTATCATTTGTTTAGGCTCTGGGATACTATGACTTAATCTTCTTAAACAGATCATATCCATTTTGATTTGTTCAGATATGCTACTTACTCTTGTAGCACCAAACTTTAGAGCTTGGTTCTCAACCCTGTTTATATATGCTACATTTACCAACATGCACTGGTGCAGAAGACATGAGAAGTTAATCCATATCTCTTCAACTCAACTGGAAATTCTAAGAATTCAAGTCACAGTATATTTGTTTTTCTAAATTTTGTTGAGGATAATATTTCTGCTTATAGAGGGGAGCTGATGGAAAAATTAATATTCTGAACACTGAATTTCATTTCTGGGATTAAGGATAATCCTGATCTAAAAATAGCAACTGGTTTTGGATTCATAGAACAATGTAATTTAAACAGCTACCTTTTGAACTGAATTATCCTTAATATCACAATATTTACATCTTCATCTACAGGAGATACAGTATTCATAAAATATATGCAGAAGAGTGTTTAATTCTTAGGTGTGAAAATTACAATGCATTACATATAATCCTGGTACAGTACTGAAAATAATGGTGTTAGCTACTGTCATTACTTTAAGGAAAAGATCAGCTGTATAAATGGAAATGCATATCCCTAGCAAAGTGAGTTTGGTCTCTGGCAGGTCTGTATTTTTAATCCTTTATAAATAGGCCATCAAGTCTGTCAAGAAGTTTTCAGGGAAGTTAGCAGGAGAAACTGAGATCTGAAGTTAGAACTACAATGTTAACTAAATGTTGGTGGAAATCCTCTCTTCTGAGAAAAATACATCAAAATCACTTGTGTTTGAGTTATTATCTGGGTCATAGGTATATCTGAATTTACATGCATAACTTCATATGGAGAACTGCAATGCTACACCACAAAATACGCTATGAAAATCAGCCTCACCACTCTGCTAGGTACTCTTGAATAAATGGCAAAATGGGACCATGTAAATGTTAAAACAACATCCAGTCTAGATTTCTTCATACTACATAATTTATGTGCTTGTGATAGATATAGTTATGGTTTAATTCTGAGTTGGTCATATGATCTGTAAGTATATTTCATTATTTTTTAATAATTGCATAACACGCTTCTGCCTACATATAGTTTACTGTTTATTTAAGTGCTACATGGGCTAAAGGTTTTGATGACTGCAAAACAGAGTACGAAAGTTGTACAGACAGATCACTGCCTTGTCCTGCGTACCTGCCTACTATGGCAGACAGCTAGGAGATGTTGCGCTGTTGGCATTGGTGCTCAGGTTTAGGGTTCTGTGACATGAAGCTTGGAGGGCAAGAAGTGTTGAAGGCCTGTATGTGAAGAAGCAAGACAGAACAATGTGCTCTGGGAACACCCACTGCATGGTGAACAGAGAAGGGAGAAATTTCCTGACCAGTCTGAAGACAGATTGCAAGGGGCCACTAGGTGATCAAGCACTAGTCTGAGCTTTTGGCAGAGAAAAAGTGATCTTCCATCAACAGCTTCGGTTTTAACCAATTTCTGCTGGAAAACAAATGAGAGAAGAAATGTCACAAAGACTACAAGGTTGTATACTCATAATGAAGGTAGCTCATTAATGAGTATGGATCGAATAAGCACAGAGGAATTTGGATTAAGTTCAAGTGACAGATCCATTCTGTGGCTTTATGAAATCAATTAGAGAGGCATGTGAGAGCCCACTGAGGAAAAGGGTCTAAATGTCAGTGGGGCGTGTGCTGGCTACATGAGTCATGTCCTTTTCAGATGCGCTGGCCGGTGGTCTGACTGCACTTTCTGAAGCGTAAGTAGCTTGTGCCCAAGAAATGGGATTGCGGGATGCCTCAGGTGACTGTACAGGGAGCAGTGAAGCTTGCAACCACCTGTGCTCTACTTCCATGTCTATTCCTTTTTCCTGATGTTTGTGCCAATAAGAGTCTTGCTGCCAGACTTGGCCTCTAGCTTCAGTAGATCACTCTTGTTTTACTGCAAAGAAATCTTTGGATCCTTGCATGCCAGTCTTCCTACACTGTAGGTTCCTGCAGAGGATTCATTCTTTAGCTGAATTAAACAGTGACCATTCAATTCCTGCCACCTTTAGAAAATGCTTTTCCCCTGCATTGCGTCTGTTAGTGTGAGTGATGCCATCCCTTGGAGCCTCTGCATTAAAGCTGGCCAAGAATGAATAATTAGCAGTGTGGGCACAAGTACATTTCACTTCAGGCCTTGGGTTGTTGCTATTTGTCAAATGTATTGCTTTGTTGTTAAAGCAGGGATGCCACCTGATTGCAGGAGCTGTTTCTGGTATGAATTTGGGTGTTACACAACAATTCCTCTGAGAGGAGTCTAAAGCAAATATTTTAATGTGTATTACAATTAAAACCAGCTCCTGCAGGAGAGACAGTTCTTGGATATGTGCATGTATTCTGACTTATTTTTAAAATATTATTGATTTTCTTTTTCCCCCCTCAGATTGTTGATAATTTTAATAGCATCACTGTGAGGAATTGCAAATTATGGAGAGTTTGGCAGCAGAAGGCAGTGCATCCATGCTCGGTGCTAATGCCACCATCCCTGGTCTAGAGGGAAAGCAAGACAGGAACTTGGAGAGGAAAGAAATGGAGCAGAAGAGGTGCAGGTCTGACTGGAAATGTGTGGAGGCCAGTGCTGCCATCAGCACTGTCAGGGATGGGGTCAAGATGGATGTGGTACAAGAGCAAACAGGTAAGACTGATCAATATATCCTGGTTACTCTGCTCATGACTCTTATTTGCATTTAAATTACTGTGTTCTTTAAACACTTCTTGTTGTGCACAAGCAGAGAACTGATGTGTTTTTTCAGTTGATTTTTTTTTTTTTTTTGAAATACATCTATTTCAACTATTAAACGATCTATATTAAAATTCACTTTGGGCAGACAAGGGGATTATCTATTTAAAATAAATTGAGATGAAAATTATCAGAACCCGAGAGACAGAATATTGAAATAGAAGTTCTTTGTCTAGCACTTTTTGCTATTAATCCCTAAGATTCAGAAGCAAAAATGAGTAAGATTATATGTTTCCATTTCAATAAAATTAAGATTCCTGTTTTTCATCAAAAGATGTAATACTATATTTTTCTTCAAAAACTATTTTTCTGCAAATAAAACATACTTCATGAAGTAAATATATGTAAATCAGGAACAGTTTTTGGGTGGAAGACTTTAGTAACATAGGTGGCTGTGTCTCAAAACCTGTGGCCAGACTCTTACTTTAGAGTAGGACCAAGAGCTTTCTGAATGTGAGAATACTTCATGGAAAAACTACTTAATTTTAAATTATATGTCCTATGGCTTAGATAATGTCTTTCTGTTCACAGCTGCAGCTCTGTTGACATCAAACAATATCAGGTATAAGCATCCCACGACAGTATAAAGTTTCTCTTTAGCTTGCCAAGTAGTATGCAAGTCATTCAATTAATTAGGAATGGGGCATGGAGTTCATGTTAAGTCTTTGAATCTAATTATAGCACTTTAAACAGTCTCAATGTTTAAAATGTATTTATAGTAACTCTTGTGGTTTTGTTCAAGTTTAATATCAAACTATTATTTTTAATTAAACTCCCATGAGTATTAAAATGCTTGCTCATAGTTTTTGCTTTCTCCTAAAAGTCACAAAAATTAGGTTTAGTTTTTAAATTAAATACTACCCACTGGATATTCATGCCTTGATACCTTTCAAGGAAAGTCCATATCTGGTAATATCAAAATAGTAATGGCAACTCACATACCAAAACCATATGCTAATTAATTGTCCTTATCAACTGTTAAATGATGATCAAAGCAGTTGACAACATGTTGCAAAGTTTTGACAATTGCTCTGTTTGTACTTCTGACTAAAACAAGAAAAAGCAGAACTACAACTAAGTATGACTCCAGAAGTTGTAGGGAACTTAATATTCCTTAAATACAGTCAGCCTATACTGCAGTGATCTTACTATCAAATTTCTATTTAAAAATATTGAATCCAGATTAAAAAAAACCCTCCCAACACCTCTGTCAAACACCCAACCAAAATCCAACAAACAGGAAGTGCTTGAATTGAAATTTCTGATTCTAGTATATGTTAATAATTGGCCTTGAATATGATGGGTTTAGTGCTTATTTCCTTTTTTTCTGAAATAAGAAAATTCTGTTTTTATGTATCCTTATTTATTTGCATGACTTTGTTCATGTAATATCAACAGATGTACTCAAGGGAAGATGCAGAAGACTTAGAAATTACTATGTCCTACTATACTACAAGTTTTTTCTTAAAAACAGAGCTGCAGAGGAGAATGTCCTAGGATATATGAAAATTGCCTCAGTTTAAAAATTAAGATTTATTTCTCCCACTGCTATTCTAAGAAATAGCAAGCCTTGTCTTCACTGATTTTTGCTAAGTGAACCTTGAGAAAATGGAATTGGCTGGAGTGGGTGTTTCTTCAGCATGAAAATGTATCATTTATGAAAGGCCTAGAAGAATTATGGGCCAAAAAAGAAAAAAAGCAGATTATTATTAACATAAAATATACTTATTCTGCGTTAGTTGTCTAAAACATCAAGTCACTTGTTTTATATTACCTCCTCCCAAGTATTAAGCCTGTAACAAATAAAGAGAAGGAGTATTTTTCTCTGTGTATGAGTTAGTACAAGGCACTCATATCATTGACAACTTATACAACCGAAGTTTCTGTGGAAGGTAATTTTTAGTATAGATGCAAAGAAAAACGAAGTCTGCTCCTTTCTCCCTCCCAAATGGGACTTCCGTTTCCTGAAAGGCTGTCTTTTCATGAACTCTCCATCATCTTGAAGCTTCACATCAAGATGATGAAATCAAGATTTAACTTCCTCCTCAGTAGGAGACAAATGATCAGATTTTTTTTGTGGGTTTTGGGAATTATATAGCAGGAAGGGGAAAAAATATAGTTTGTTTTCTTAGTAATTAACCAATGCATCAGACACTTTGAAAGCGTGGAGTGTTTAGTTGTTTTCAGTGTGATTTATATAGAGTTAGAAATACACTTAACTATTCCTTTCATTTATTATAATAGAGTGTTCTCAAAGTGAAAAATGCATGAATATCAGTTCAAGGACCCTTCCCAGTCAAGCAGAGAATTTTCCAACTGGTAAGGCATTTTTTTTCCATCATATATTATAAACATAATGCTTTTCTTATTGCCTTTTTTTAGTTGACAACTACATCAACAACATTTGGAGTCGTCACTCCTGTAAACTTTATAACATACTGCATGGAAGCTGTGAAGTATCCAACTTCTACATAAGATTTGTTGAGAATGTTTCATAAAAAGAGGGAACAACTGCTATCAGAAACAATTTATGGACTATTGTAATGACTAAAAAAAAAAGAAAAGCAAATAAGTTCATCACTTACTTTATGTATGGGTTTCAATTCTCCAAACTTATTTTCTAAGTTTATGGTCTTTTCAAGTCTTTTTTTTTTTTAATGCTGTATTTTCAAGGATGCTGCAGTTGAGTGCAGTTCTTCAGTAAGTAGGTACAGCAGGCTTCCCTTCTGGAGGGCTCATGGCCTGCCCTGTAATTGAGGGTCTAGTCACATTTCCCTTCTCTTGCTTATGGAGGAAGAGAAATAACCATTGACAAATAACACTGGGATGTGCTCTACTTTCTGGCTTGACCTGACAAATCATATCAATGGTAAACAGTCTCCCCCAGGCATATGGTTATTTGTAGTTAAATTACTTATGTACCTGTTTGTCTCACTCCATAGAGAATTTGAGGGGTTCTTAACTGGGGGTATGGATCAGATCACAGAACCAGACAGGAGAATTACCATAGGTGCAACAGGTTTTCAGACCATGTTTCACTTCCATAAGGCATCACTAATAGTTCTTTTGTCAGAAGCAGCCATATTTCAGTTGTTTTAATTCAATGTAATTATTTCAGTAATATCAACTTCATATAAGATTTAGACATGTAACTATAGAAACAAAATTTAACTTGGAGTCTATTTGATTATGCAAAAATTTTAAGTAATAGTTTTCTCTTGTGCCAGCAACTTTTACAGCTTCAGGTAAAATGAAAAGGACAACAATACTGTTACCTAACAGTGGTCTGAGTAACATACAAAGACTGTAGTTTGTATTCTTTGTACTAACAATTAACTATGACCACAACTTAATCAGAGAGGTCCTGTAACTCAGTAACACTGCTTTATATTTCTGAGCCACTCTTCTTGACCTTAAAGTAATGAGTAATTTAGGTGCAAGTCATCATAAAACTCCTGGAGACATACATAGGAAGCTCTCTGAAAACACTAAGATACAGCATATTAGACTAGAATGTGAAAAATATCTGTTCTACCTGATTAAAAGGTGAAAATCAGAGGAGGTAGAATATTTTAAGATGTACAACAATCCCATTTATTGCTGGAAGTGGAACCTATTTACACACTTGCAATTGAAATTCTTTCTGAGTGGGTATTATTGTGTGCCCATCTGGGTATCTGAAAACTTATGAATATGATTTACTGTTCTTGAGTTAAATTAACATACTAGCAGAATGAAAGCAGCTTTATCAAAGTTCCTTTTTATCTGAGAGAAGCTTGCTGAAACTGTACCCTTAGCTGTAGTGAAAGCTTCTCATAAACAGATGTCAAGATCTGAGAACATGTATCTAGCTTCTTTGAGATGTGCTGGGGAAGTCATCTAAGTGAGCTTTTAGTTGGACGGTTTATCTTGGTACTGCTCAACCAGCTTAGCTGAGAAACAGCTTTTTCAATATTCAATTTATAGAAGCCTTCTAAAGTAGTGGGGGTGACATGTCAGATAACCATGAATTTAAGATTAGCATAAAGAGTTGTTGTAACATGCTGAACTATCTATGGGTTAGGGTTTTTTTTACTGATTCCAGTATCTGCCTTGATTTTTAAAATATGCATGGGATATTTGGAAATCTGAGCATGTTCTCAATGTCCATGGAGCTGTCTAATTTGACACATACCAATCTGCTTGCTTTTTTTCCTCTTCTCTCTTCTCCATCCCGAAGTGTGTCAGTTGTTTCCCAAATTTTCTGCAGACTTTCACATCACTGTCCTTTGTATAGCTATAGCCTTTATTATGCAACTGATAAAATCTTGGTTTTCATGATAGGCTACTATCGCTATTGAATAATAATAATAATAATAATAATAATAATAATAATGCAAAAGAAACATGCAGTGGGTCAATTTCCTCTGTGTCTCTGAAGCTGAAAAAACAATTCTTAATGTGGATTATATGATTGCGAGATTTTTCTGGTTCTCCAAAACTGATTCACAAAACTTGTAGCACTGTAAATGGATATCCTTCTCCAGATATCTCCCTGAAGTTAATGATGGTAAAACGAAAGAGTGGATGTCCTGATTACAGACTCCAAAGACAGCTCAGAGGGCAGCTCCGTCTTCTGGAAAATGACAGCAGGGAGGTGATGGCAGTTTTCAGTGTAAGTCAATTACTTGGGAATTGTTTTATTTATTCAGAGAATACACTCTGTGCTACTGAAATAATCTGAGATATCTGGGAGCATACATGCTGTATGCTTGGAGTCGAGTGAACAGTTTCCCATGGCCCAAAATCATCTAGATAGATTAAAAATATGGAACTATTGAAAAAGACTAGTACACCGAGTGGTGCAAAATAAATAATCCCAGCTACAAATATTGAAGGGTTTTAGTTTAGATATGTTCTGCTTTGATTTTCAAAGGAAAACATGGTTTTCTGATTTATTTTTTTTTAATTTTGCCCTTATACTGACTTTTCACTTCAGTTTCCAGTTACTTTGAGTCATTTGGCACGAAGGTTACCCAGGAAGCCCACTGCTAAACCAAAGGAAGTCTGAAGGAGAATAGTCTAAATATTGGACTTCCTAGGGCTAGATGTCCATAGCTTTAAATAGCACACAGGAGAGTTGGCCAATTTTTATTACTGTTTTTTGTTTGTTTGTATATAGGAAAACTGTCCCCTACAACCAATGAGGTTGGCTACAAATACAACTTAAAGCCTCTTCTTCCCACTTGACGAAAACACAGGAGGATACTATTTGACCCCTGGTGTCCCTTTTTTGTCTAAGCCATGAGTTCCAGCCTCCTTTGCTAGCAAGCCAAACACTGAAAGGCTTTGACTGTCTTGGATGCATGTGTTTCTACACAATTTTTCTTTCACGTGTTATGAACTCATCACCAGCCTGCTGATTTTGTGGCTGTGAAAACAGTCTGTACTCCTGCTACTCTGCTCTGGCTTTTTTTTTAGGGGAGATGGAGAAAGGGAGAAGGGATCAAGAGGAGAAGGGAAACAGCATACAAATAGACTAGATTTGTGGCCTTATTAGAAACAGACTGGAAAAAGGACTTTAAAGGAAGCAAGATTTATAATGATAAGTTTTCTTAGAATGTTGTTTTGATATTCAGCAGTGCGTAAAGCCCTTGAGGATAAGATATTTTAGCATGTGTTGGCAATTTATTAATAGACTTCAGATTCTTGTTAATATTTAATCTAGTGTAGAAAGGGGCATGCAGAAGATCAAAGCAGTGATGAAGCATGCCTATTGGAGGCTTAAGTTGGACTTTTTTTGAAGAAGTAATTATTATTTTAATGTGTTCACGTTGTATGAATTGAAATTATGGAAGTTAAACAGAATTAATTAATAGATCATTTAAAATCATGACATAACAGTCATAAAAACAGTGGATCGACTGACTCCATCTTGCTCAGATCACAGAAAATGCTTGGGGGGCAATTTTTTTTTGGCCAGAGTTAGAATCAGTTTCCTGATAATTCCTTAAATTGGTTTAATATGCATTTCAATTTTGATGTGATGAGAGCAAAGGTAAAGTACTGGGAAATAATACAGTAGCATTATGTCTGTTAGCTTTGCATCTGGTTTATTTTCTGAGATACTGGTTCAGATAGTTGTCTCATAAATTGTCGCAGTTCTTTGTGTTTCCCTGAAAGACAGTAGCCAGCATCACTAGAGAGCCCTGTTTTCAAGCTATTAACTGAAGTGTAGCCAGTCGTATATTACCACTCTTTGGCTAGAATCCATCAAAATGTATAGTTCTTTCACTTATTTGAAGGTTTATGTAGTTCTCCCTTTTAGCATTTCTGAAATTCCTTATAAAATTCATCATTATAATTTAAAGTGATCATTGCTTACCTTTGTGACATGCACAATTTAATGCTACTCTAGTAGTATGAACCAGTACAAATGAGAGTAAAAGGTTCTTATTGCATCTTTACAAAAAAAAAAAAAAAATTAAAAAAAAAATCTCCAGTATATTTAATTGTCTTAACCATGGAAAGAGTGAACTAGGGAATGACTATTTCAGTGTCTCCTCTGGAACAAGACTGAAGCTACCAGGTAGAAGGTTCAAAGATGCATCAGAGGAGGTATGTTTTCATATGTGTACTAAGCTCTGAGGCTAACCTAGAGCAGGATGTTTTTACAGTGGTTCAAGTGACCTAGAGAAATTTTATATGTCAAAAAAATTAAATCAACAAAGAAAGAAACCCTTTTCACTATTTAATATCAATGCCAGCTGTAAACTGTTCTGTGTTAGGAGGGTATTCTTGGAAAGCACCATCAGATGTTTGCCTGGCTTTCACACTCTAAATAGAGAATACTGGCCACTAAACACAGACATGTCTGAACCAGACAGGCCTTTAGTCTCATTCAGTGTGGTCAGTCCTGAGGTCTTAATTCCTCTGTAAATTAACCTCACTGGAACTGTTGGTACATTCAGTAAGAAATAAATCAGATTAAAACTTGGTTCACTACGTTGTAGGTATGTGTTAAAGAACAGATATCTCATACAGGTAAAATTCTAGATAACCTTTTTATCCTTAATGCATAGCATTTTAGCATAAGTGTGACTTAGTGAGAAATTGTGCTCAAGTCTAGTATAATTCTAATTAAAATATTGGCTTTGATTTTTTTTTTTTAGGAACTCTCTGCCAGACTGCTGTCTATTCATAGTGATCAAGATCTAATAGTGGTGACTTTTAAAACTTTTGAAGAAATATGGAAATTTCTAACCTACCATTCACTGGGTAAAGCTGTTATACCATACAACAGTTCAATATGCTCTTTTATTCCTCTGCACACAATTCTGGAAACTTGTTGAACAGGATTTTGAGATTTTTTTTTTTGTATTAACTCCTAATAGCAGTAAGTAATGTTCCTGAACTGGGCACTAATGATAGGGCTGAAGACACCCCCCAACCTCCAGGAGAATCTGCCTTTGTCCCAGAGCAGATTAACAGCTATTGTTCCTGGCAGATATCTTGTCTAAAATACTCCAGATTCAGATCATATCTTCTTTCTAAACAGTCTATTACAAACTAGGTGGTTTTGTCCTAAAGTTTAACTTGTAAAGGCATTTAAGTTGCAGCACAGCTTTTTCTACTCCCTGTAGAAATGTCAAGGTTACTCCTCTTTCTTTGCACCATGCTAATACCTATTTGGAGACTTCTAACCTGCACTTCTACTCAGTGTTGTTTTCACCCTGATTCCTATAATCCTTCTTCAGAGTATTTTCTAGACCTCTGATCATGCTCCCCATTGGACTCTTCTAGTTATTCCACATCTTTCCTGAATAGTAGTAAGCAAACTGGACAGAATTGGTAAGCCTTCAGAGGAAATATTAAGTAAAACAAATACTGCTTCATATGCTTTGCATACTTCAGTTTTGTTTCTAAATCTGAGTATGCCTTTCAGAACAAAATGATAATTTGAGTTCCATTTTTAATATCCTATAACTTCACAGGTCTCTTCTGAAGAATAGTATTTGAATGAGATCTTTTTCTCCATTTTGTTCACCTGTTTTTCTTTCTTCTATATATGGAGAGCTTGTGTGTATTACTATTGAATTCACTCTGTCGTTCAGACCAATTTAAAATAATGAATTTATTTTTTAATTTCACGTTTGTTATTTTCTATATTAAAATGTGCCCTAGAGAACTAGAAAAAATACTGTTTCAATACTATTTTACAGAGAAAGAACAAGAAGACAAAATTTCTTCTTAGGCAAGGCTGTGGCTAACACGGAATTGATTCACTGTCTTCCAAATACCAGAGTAGCACCTTAATCACTGACCTGCCCACCTCTCCTCTTCATCATAACTTTTTGCACAAAGGATTTGCTAATGTATTAATGTTGGTCCTTTAACAATCTACTATCTATAACATACTGATCATGATACACTAGTCCAGGTCTTCCTGTAACTACCATATAGCTTTGAAAGCCCTAAATCCTAATGTAAGGAGTCCCAGTTTCCAAGATCAAGCACTACCTTCTGATTTACATGGCTCTGGTATGCAGCAGCATCTCTGTCCCAAAGAAATTCCAGGAGTGATACGCAGGCACAGTATGCATATACTGGCCCAGCTGAATCAGGCAACAGAAAATGTATAAAGAGATTATTTTTTGAGATTATTTCCTGTCATCTGTTATTAAGTGGTGCTAAGCACCTGTTGCTCAAAGCTTGCTAGTGATTGCCTCTTTTGGACTCCAAACCTCTCAAATATAGCTGAACTATGGGAAACCCTCATTAAGGGGAGGACATGGTCTGCTTTTTCAGTGGGATTAGGCACAGAAATGTTGTGTGCCTTTTAGGTGTAGTTTGTGAGAGCTAAGCATTAAAAGGAGCCGTAATGCATGTGATTTGGTGGATGTAAATTTGCCAGTACTATGTAGTAAAATTAGTTATACATTGTGGGTTAAGCAGTAGGGTAGTTATCTGAATGCCTACGCCAGTCCATGACTTTCTGAAAGGCTATTTTCTTGTATAATACAGTACAGCCTCAAATAAAACAAATGGATATTTTTTTCCCCTAGGCTTTATAAATCATTGCATGGAGAATTTATTCCTAGATCAATCTTTCTGGCTCTATTCTCAAGAGGAGGAAGAAACAGGCATTGAAGTCTATATAAATGAAAAATCATTAAATTTGATGTACAGAAGCCTGCTAGTACAGGAAGGTAAGGAAGACTGTCCATGCTAAGGCTAAATTTAGAGAAGCACCTTTCTTTAAAATCCTAAAATCAAGTAATAAGACCTATTCAAATACTTAATGAAGCTGAAATATAAATCTATTCACTCCAAATGCACCAGAAAAAGAGAAAGGAACAAACAGATTGGGTTCAGTAGGATCATAGAGGGATTAGAGAAATTCATGTGCAACTGGTCCATAAATGGATACCAAAAGGATTAGGGAGGGATGTACATTCCACTTCCTTCATATTAATGCAGATCCTGGAGATGTACTGGAGAGAGGGATTACAGATAGTTGCCAGGCTCATGTGCTTTTCCTAAATAGCACCACCTGCTGCCTCTGTCAAAGACAGAGTAATGGGCTAGGTGGATTGTTGATTACTGCAACAGGAACATGCAAAATCTTGTGGCAGAAGAAGGTTCTACACTTCATTGAACACTTCAGCTCTGCATTTTTTTTACTGAAAAATAGAAAAGTATGAATATCTGACAATCAGAAAGCACTTGTTTTGGAATCTCAGATTTTCAATTTTTAACTGATTATTACTGATGCTGTTGAAGCCAGTTTTAAAGCTCATATGACACTAAAACGTTACCTGTGATAACATCTGTTCCACGGCTTTTGTTTTAGGGGCATTTTTTGTTTTATGTCCTGACAATCTGGTAAGAAAGATAATGGCTACAGACAATGAAATAAACACTTATTTTGAGACTCAGGCTCTCGATGAAGATGTAACAGGTGGATCTGTGGATGGTGACATGACCATGCTGCCTAATGCTTCTCTGGAGCCATTGATACCTTTTCATCAGTAGGTACCTGACTTTAACTACCTATTTCATATGCATCTGTTTCACATGTAGACATGTCTGCTTACATAGATGTGTCTAAATGATAGCTTGTTGTGAAACATTCATCTTACATTAACACTGAGAACAAATACTCTATTTCCTTCCATAACACACAATTGAAATTAATTCAGATGTGTGCAGAGCAGCACTTAAAGATACTGCTTTTCTTCCTGAGTCTGACATAAAATCTATTAACAATTCTATAATAATGCAAAGCGAGAATTCTCATTTTTCAGGATGCTTGGAAATATGGATGATAACAGGCTAGCAGTGTTTTTATTTAACACTATTGACAGGAGCCATCCACCTCCTTAATGCAGTTTGTTTATAAAGCCAAAATTACATCAATGGACTCGCTTCAGGAATCACCAGGAAAACATTCACTCTTGGTGCTCTTAGGAGTTAAAAAGCTGAAATTTTTCTATTGATCTTGGGCAGGGAGAAACAGCATGACTTTCTCAGGTTTGTTTGACTGAAGTAGCACTTCTTTTACTACTAATTCCTCAAAATATATCTGTGTCTGAAGTGTATGGACAGTGCTGAAATTGAAAGGTAATTGTGGGAATGGGTGCATCTGTTTCATATGGATTTAAAATATCACTGTTATTGTCACAACACTTAGTGAAGTTTTATACACTAACTTCTAGTTCTTTTTCTCCTTTCAGATGGTTTCTTAAAAGATATTCTAATCCTATTGATTTTACATTCAAAACTGAATCAAAATCCATGAGGAAAGTTGGTAAGCAATTCCATTCAAACATCAGCATTAAACATATCCCCCACACCCCCATCCCCCAATTTATTCTGTGTTTTTGTTAGGACTCTGAAGGGTTCAATAACTTTTTCTCATTGTATTAGGATGGGAAAACAGCTTTCAAAATTACCTTGAAGTAAAATTAATGGGAGCATATATCTCTGCCTAAGTTGAGTTAAACTCTAAGGGCTTCTCTCCTCTTTTTTTCCTTTTAAATACTGTATTACATAGATGCACAAAGTAGTAAAGAGTAATTAATTTGAGGATGCCTCTGTAGATTTGATGAAAAACTTTAAGGAAATGCACCAATGTAATTATTGTGGATCTTCCACACATGTAAAATTATCTAATTATCTAATACTTCCAGAGAAATAAAACTTAGAGATGGCCTGAGGTTAGAGACTAAATAGGGTTTTGCTTTTTTTTTTCTACGATACATATCTGTTTTCATACTGTATTGACTGGTATGTAATTGCATATTTATCCAATAGGGTTTTTATTACTTGGCTTCAATGTTTTTACTGTGGCCCAAGTTCACAGGGGTGTAAGAATCAAAGTAGGGACTTAAAACATTTCTTTTTGCTTCTTCATGATGGAAATTGCTAGAATTTTGAAAACATTTTAGTCTTTGCTTTCTAGTGGCTGGAAAATGAGGATTTTTATGCTGTTATTTAAAATTCTAATTGCTCAGACCAACAGATTAGCTTTGAAACCTTTAAATCTTGCTACATCATGACTTCCAGGAATGTGTTTTGCTACGTATGTTCTTCTGATGAGTTGCTACTGTATTGTGTATTTGTATTATTAAATTACTGCAAATAGTATTTATTTCCTTATTACACAGCAATGGGATCCTGTCTAGCTGTGATGAATTATGAAAGTATTATGTCAGAAGAGATGAGTTTCCAGGAAGGGGACAAAATTGAGATCCTTGGCTACTTCATTGAATGCATGGAATGGTTTCTCGGACAACATGTGTTTACTGGTCAAATAGGTTTTGTAAAGACAAGTCATGTTAAACTGGACGTATCTAGAAATAAGTAAGTGATGTGTATTTAACTCATGAACAAAAGGAGACTTACTCTCTTGAGCTTTAAAATACTGAATGTTAGAGGGTTTTTTTTGTGCTGTTTGTTTTGTTGTGGTGTTTATCCTTCAAAACAAATGCAAAGAAATTTGAATAAGTCTGCTTAAATGTTGAAACATATTATCAGCCTGTAACCAAGTTTATTACTGGGAAAAAGGATTGCCATAGTTACATCTGGTTCAGCCTCTATTCTTTGGATCACAAGATCCAAGAAGCTTTACTCTCACGGAAGATTCCATTTTTGCTGCTCTCTCAAGATCTCCATTTAAACATCCAAGTTCTGTTTTTGCTAGTACCCTCAATTACAGGCCTTAACTTGCTTTAAATGGGGCTCCTCTTACAAATAATTGCTCATAATGCAGACAGAAACCTGTAAAAAGTGTGCATTTCAGCATGTGTTGGCTCCATGTAAATAGGCTCCTCTTAGTAATATGTCTGGACTCTGCATATTGAAACAAGGGCTTCTTAAGTGTTCTTTGCAGGTCCATTTGATGTGTAACTTCAAGGTTATGTTAGAAAATCAATACCATAATGCCCTTAAAGATTTGTGCTTTTAATAAATTCTCTCATAAAATGCTATACCATGACACAGATAGATATGAAACTTTCTTTGATATTGCAGAGGCTGTTAGATGCTAGCCTAGCTATCAGTTTGTATGTATGTTTATAAATGACTAATTTTGAACACAACAGGACAGATAATTAAAAGATTGTAATAGTTTCTCTAACAAGCTTCGATTTGACTAATGCACTGAGATCCTCAAGCCAAACCTGCTTTCAGACACAGAATTGCTGCTTTCTTTGTTAGACCACAAGACCTGGATTTTCTTGAAGCAGAAGAGCTATCTTTTTTTTCAAAAGAAAAAGATTTAGAAGAAGTGGTGCATTTGTTGAAACAAACCTCCACCACAGATGTTTGCTCTTTTTACAGAATAGGTAAGTATGAGTTTTACTCCTTTTTACTGCACAAGACACGTGTACAGTTCCTATATGCCTGTTATAACGGATATGTTTTTCAGTGAGATTCCAGCCTTTACACTTGCTTTGAAATATCTTGGTATTCAAGTTTGATCATGGATATGGCATGTGAAACCCCTTTATATCATCCTTGCTACTTTCCTGCCGATGGAAGACTTTTCCCAGCAGAGTATTTAGAAATCTTTTGTCCTTTTTTTTGAGTGAATTAAACAGCAGGGTTTTAAAACCTCTCAGGTGAACAGATCTTTAGGCCTCCAAATGCCAGTGCTGGATTATAAAAGGCTGTATGTTCACCCAAATACTGCTGGCTTTTCATTTTAAGAAAGGTGGCATAATAATTATTGACAGCTAATGTAAATAATACACCTCTTCATACTTGATTTGACTTTCAAAGGTATAGAAAAATTCATGCAAAGAAAAAAATATATACTTTTAGCTGCATCATCTCTGATACAGCTGTTATTTCTCTAAGCACTCATGGTTTACATAAACTAATTTGGATGACTGGGGTTTCACTTTTATATAATTGTCTTGCTGAACAGGAGCAGCAGTTTCTTATCCCACTACAGGCTGTTTTGTGGCGATGTGTATGCTTATCAAATATCTAAAGAACTTTTAGCTCCATTAGTGCCACCTTAAGAGACAAGCCCACAGGCTCCTATTTGGAACCAGCTGGTGTGTAGGTTACTCAGGTGCATTGGCTTAATTCTGCAAATCAGTGTGTGTGTGTGTGTGTGTGAGAACAATAACTAAGGCACATCAGACCTGAGTTGCAAAATACAACTCATCTCAATGTGGAAAATGACTCCACATCTCACTTTCTCAAATGAAAAACCTGGGAACAAAAGCCCCGACCTCTATCAGGTACTAAAACAATCTAATGGCCTTAATGGACATATGCTATTTTGACCTGTTGCACATTTTTCACATCTCATCTCCTCCTAATTTTTACAATGGCCAACTTCTTTTCACATCTCCCCCAGATAATAGCACCACCTTTACCACTCTTTTCTCTTAAACTGCACAATTGAGCAACATGACTTGACTTAGCCAGAGCGTTTTCAATATTCACTTTGTTTTGATGTGTGATCTGAGTAAATGAGTGTTTGATTCCTTCCATCTACATCAATCTTATAAGAAGTATTTACTTATGAGCACTTCTCCAATTAGATATTCAGAGAGTTAAGTTATGACTGTTGTAAACTTCTGTGGCATTTGTACACCAAAGTTAGGAAAATATTTAAAGAAAGAAGATCCAGAATTAAACAGTCAGTGAGAGGTCATTCTTGAAGGCTAGTAAAATAGCTTTCCACCTGCTTAAACAGACCTAGTTCTGAGTGCTTCTGCTTTTAGATATATCCTTTATACTCTCAGTATGTTGCATCTAGTGTATGGAAGACAGTGAATATATCCTGAAAATGCAGCATGACAACTGAAATAACTTGAGAAATATCTTGTACGTAACACAGTAATTCTTGTACAGATGTGCTATGTTAAACATTTAAAACTAGGTCTATAGTAGTAATGTCTGAAGAATTTAAAGATAAACCTTTTAAAAGACTAGATACAGGGATTTTTCATCTGCATGCTACTGAAATGGCCATGAAAGTCTGATGCTTATCTACACAAACTACCCTAGATAATTATACTCTTCTCCACCCCAGGAGTGATACTGAAACTTATTTCAGTAACATTTAAGGCTTTTTGTTACTTCATTTTAGGGACAGGTTGTGGGGAATGATTGCATCTATACTGCCCACTTGTATTTTAATGCAGCAGTGATGCATCCCTCACGCAGAACACGTTGGCTTTAATTCTAACTGCTATATGCAGATGTCTCCCCACCTTACTGAGCAGTAGTAGGTGCATCATGTAAAAATCAGTGAATTGTATCAGTAGGAGGATAAGTCCCTAGTATCTGTTAGCTTCAGGTCTCACTTAAAGATTTCTCCTCTTTTAATTTCCAGGACACATCCAATTCTTCTGAATAAAGAATTCTGAACCAAAAAAATATCCTTATTTTAGGATATTTAAAACTGCAAAAGAACTAAGATACCATAACTAACATGGATTTTTTCTTTCTTACAGACCAGTTAGAAGAACCAGAATTTCATAAAGCTCGTGAATGTGGTAATACTTCATATGTATACAATTTTTATATAAAATTAATGCTACTTCTGATATTTTTGGTATCTTTGTCAGCTTTTCTCTTTCTAATGTCTTGTCACATTCTAACTTTCTTCTCTCATTGTTTGGTCTCCTAGGTTTTGCTGTAACCCTTTCTCACTAACTTTTGCTGTAAGTCATTGTGTGTTTTCACTAATATCAGATGTCTTTCTTGGAACTTGCTGTCCAGTTGCAAACTGTATGACTTGTACTGCTGTGACACACACACACACCCCACACACACTGACCCCTCCACATCGTTTAACAGGGCAAAATACTGTTTATGGGGCACCTAGCAAAAGCTGACTTTGAATTCCAGCAGATTTTCCATCTGCTAGAAAACTTCATCCCATAAATATGTTTCCCAAAGGGGATATTTTGATGAGGATGCGGAGTTACTTCCCTTTGGCGTTTAGTCGCTAAACTGTCACTATATTACTTGTATTGTACTACATTTTTCTAAATACCAATTTTTGTATTTATGATTCTGCTGAACAGTTTCAGAAATGAGATTCTAAGGGAACTAAGCCCTAAATCTGCAACTTCAATAAGCCTCTGTTGATATGCAGCTGTAAGCTTTATACGTACTATGACTGAAAGCTGCACCCTAGTCCCTGCCCTATTGTCTTGGCTGGATAACAGTGGGACAACTAAAGAAATAACGGCATGTCAGTCTCTTTTATATTTGTAAGACATTCAACAATGTCAGTAACAGGATAATTTAGAGGTAATTTTGAGAAAGTTAGTATGTGCCAGCAGAGAATCAGGGTTGGTATTTGAATGAAAGAAGAAATCTTATTACACATTACCCAAGCATGGCTGGCCACACAGAGACAATGTGGACAAGAAAACAGGACCTTTACAGGTACCCTCACAGAACCCACATGGGACTTCAGCAGCTCAAATAACTCCTGCACCCCCCCTGGCTACCCTGCCTTAGTTTTCCACCAGGACATAGGCATACCCTTACTCAACCCTCAAGCATGCACAAATGTGCAGTTCTCTTAGACTTCAAGTCCATCCATGCCCTGACCTTGGGTTCTTTATGCAGCCTTCAGTTCTGACCTTGGGTCTTTCCAGATTCTGGTTTCCTAATCACAGAATCAACTAGGTTGGAAAGGACCTTGAAGATCATCTAGTCCAACCGTTAACCTAGCACTGACAGTTCCCAACCTACTAGTCTGAAATGTAATTCACTGGCAGATGTCTCTCATATATACAAAGAAAGAACAGAAAATATGCACTCACTGTATACTCAAAGAGTACATATTCTCTGTTCCGTGAGTGTATACACTTAGACAAAAAACAGTTTGAATTAAGATTGGGCTTCAGTTGGATAACTGCTGGATCAGGCACAGGGCTTGGCTAGACAAGTGTACTAATCAGCAACCTGTTTACATGGGGCTAGTCCCATTTATCCCCACTCCTCCTGTATCCCACACATGTACCTCTTCGATCCTTCTGGATCTCTGTTTCCCCACCTTAGACTTGTCTCCCAGATATACTATTAAGAAATGCAGTATGTTTACATAACATTTTCCTAACAACATCTTCTACTGATAAATGTTTTTGTTGGTCTATCAAAGATCTTTGTGTGCATTCACACATGAAGTTGTGATCTGAAATTTATTTTTGAATTTCAGAAATTCCATGTTCACATTCTAGCACTAGCAAAAATGGCAAGATAGAAGAATTCCTGAAGAACTTCAAGAATTTGGAGGCCACCCAGGCAGAAGAGCCAACTATTGAAGGAAAGAATTCCCCTAGCTCTCCAAATGTAGAAATCTTTCCTCCACCGGAAGGACCTTGCTTCCATGTACATCAAGATGATGCTCAAGCCTCTAACATCTTTGAGTCATTGATACTCTTCTTAAATAGGAAAGAGTATGACATAAACTTCAAAAATCTGTATGACTTCTCTTACCCATTTATCAATAGCATGTTTTATGGGTTTTCAGAAGAAGAACAACTGGTTAGCTTTTTTACATTAGCAAGGGAAGCAGCAAAGAAGGCAGACATGTCTTGGGCGCTAGCAAGGCTATGCTTTCTCTTAGGCAGGCTCAGTGTTAAAAAAATGAAGTTTTCCCAAGCTCGGGTGTATTTTGAGGAAGCATTGGGAGCAGTATCTGGAGGGTTTAGTGATTTGTACTTTGTAATTGCTCTTTATACAAATCTAACAGTCATCTACTTGACACAGAAGAACAAAGAAAAATGTGCTCATGTCTTTGACAAGGCTACATCTCTTCTCATGGGAATTCCCAACTACATTTGCAGTACTGACCTGGAGTCAGAAATTCTAAAGTATGCTCTGAAGAGGACAATTTTGAGCCAGAACAAACATGCAGAGGCAAGGGCATGCTTCCTATTGGCAAAACATTACAGTGCATGCAAACAGCATGAAGAGGCACTACCATTCCTGGAAAGGTTTCAACTCTTGCTTAATGACTTGGGTTTACAAAACAGCTTATCAAAGAACTGTTATTTCAAACTAGCCGAGTCCTACAATGAAAAGTGCTTGCCACACATTGTGCTAAGTTGCATAAAGGTGACCTCTTCTCAGAGTCCAAATACTTTAGCGAATTCCTTGAAAAGGATTGATTTAGTCATCAGAAATGCTCCCAAGCTAGATGGCCTGAGAAAACTCAGACAAATACTCCCATCTCAAACTGCACCTTACCTCATACAAGCACTTTCCTCTGTGTTTACTAAGGAGCAGAAAGGACTACGCAGCATTATCTATCTTAGCTTAGCAAAACTGTACAGCCACCACAAATGGTATGGAAAAGCCATTGCTTACATGATGAAAGCACTGAACTCTGTTTCTGCTAAACCAGAGGAAACTATTAACTATTTGGTTTCACTTGCCTGGCTATACATTCTTTACAGGCAACATGATGTGGCTTTAGCCATTTTAAATGCTATTGTAGACTCTTCATGGAGCAATCTTCAACAACTAGGCATTGCTTATAATATGCTTGCTATTGCTTTGAAAAGAACAAACAACACAAAAGAAGCTGCTGAGAGCTATTACAAAGCACTGTGTCTTTCAGAAGAGACTGATATGACCCATAACCAAGCTATAGCCCTGGCTAATTTTGGGGGACTCTGCCTGCACGCAGCAGCCAGCAAGCTGGCAGAACATTATTATATCAGGGCAGTGAAGCTATTTGCCAAACTTCCAAGTATGGACTGTGGCCAAGACTTTATCCAAGTCCTCCTTCAGCTGGGATGTTACTATGTTGGTGGAACTCAAAGAGAAAAAGGAAGATTTTACTATGAATGGGCTTTTTTAGTTGCAATGGAGACAAATCATCTTGAAAGTAAGTTTGTTGGGGTTTTTTTCTCTCAAAGTTGTGAAATATACCCTGTTTGGGAATGTTTGTTGTATAGGTATGTTATAGTTATTCCTAAAACAACATTTTGTCCAGTTATGTGAGAGCTATTGAAGTGATTGAAATCTTTGCTCTGTCCTGTAATGGTGGAGAAATAAATACATATTGGCTTGCTCTTCTGGTGGTATTTAGGTTTGTCAGAAATAATACAGAAAATGAAATATTTAGAAAAAATTAAATTAGCAAAAAGTCTTGAATTTTCTATGCTCAATAATATTTACAATAGCTGTGATATTGGTATTACAAACAGCACCAGATTCTAGTTTAAAGGTATGAAAACAATTAGTAATCTGGATACTTTTGCATAAAATAGTTGTATTTAGAAGACCCATGCTTTACTTGTTCTTGCTAACATGATTAAGGCAGCTTTTACAAGTAAGGTGACTGGTTTATTATTTTACATTGGATATCAAGTTTGAAGTAACCTCTAGCCTTTGTTAACTTTGTGGGTGAAGAAATTGGCAGTGGAATCCTCTTGTTATGATTTTATATTGTTAGTTATTGACTGGCTGTGATTTGTGAAACAGTAGGAATTAATTATTTAAAAGTAACTTAATTTTCCTTTTAAAATAGAGAGTCATGTTAGTATTTCCAATCTACTGTCCTAGGTCAACTGCAAGCAATTAAACTGCTGTGTCAGTTCTACAGTACAGTTGTTCCCAATGAGGCTCAGTGTGTCATCTACAATGAATATCAACTATCTTTAGCTAGAAAGATGTCCAACAAAGTTCTGGAGGGACAGATTTTGGAAACTATTAGTCAGCTGTATTTATCTTTAGGAACAGAAAGGTAAGACATGCTGCATGACTTTGCTTTTATTCTGATCATAACTTTTCTGTCATGCTAAAGGATCTCAATTTTTGCAACAGCTGGATATGAATGATTTTTTTCTCTCTTTTGCCAATATACTATCAGAATTCAAAGGTCTAGTGCTAGTGGATACTTCTGTTGTTTTTTTTATTTTTTTATGTAATTGTTATCTCTCAAGGCAGACAAGATGTTCAGCAGGGATTAGCACCACTTCAAGAGCCACATTATTTTTAAAATCTATGTAAATGTGTTTTAAAAGTATTATATGATCACAGAATCATTCAGGTTGGAAAAGACCCTTGGGATCGAGTCCAACTGTCAGCCCTACTCTATAAAGTTCTCCCCTACACCGTATCCCCCAGCATCTCATCTAAATGACCCTCAAACACATCCAGGGATGGTGACTCCACCACCTCCCTGGGCAGCCTTTTCCACTCTCTGACCAATCTTTCTGTGAATTTTTTTTTTCCTAATGTCCAGTCTAAACCTCCCCTGTTGGACTTTAAAGCCATTTCCTCTTGTTCTGTCACTAATCACCTGTGAGAAGAGACCAGCACCAACCTCTCTTCAATGCCCTTTCAGGTAGTTGTAGAGAGTGATGAGGTCTCCCCTCAGCCTTCTCTTTCTCAAATTAGAGTCCCAGCTCCTTCAGTGGCTCCTCATAGGATTTATTCTCCAGGACCTTCACCAGCTTCGTTGCCCTCCTCTGCACTCAGTCCAGCACCTCGATATCTCTCTCATATTGAGGTGCCCAAAACTGGACACAATACTCCAGGTGTGGCCTCACCAGTGCAGAGCACAGGGGGACTATCTCCCCCCTACTTCTGCTGGTCACACTATTTCTGATACAAGCCAGGATGCCGTTGGCTTTCTTGGCCACCTGGGCACACTGCTGGTTCATGTTCAGCTGCTTGTCAGTTAGAACCCCGTGATCCTTTTCTTCCAGATGATGTTATACACCTCTTGATGACTGCTACAGCTCTAGGACTATTGCTGGCAGGTGACTTGGTTGTGATGATAGATTTTTTTTTACAAGAGATTTTTTCCATTAGGAACTAAATGACATATTCCAAATGTGTCAGACATCAAATTGTCTCTAAGTGTTTCTCTTTGAAGAAATGCGCTTTTTCAAAACATAAGTAGAAAGCCTATGTGCAAAACTGCATAGTGACAGTCTCCAGAAATTTCTGTATTGCTCTTACTTTTAGAATACCGATCTTTTCCCCTTGCTTTATTGAAAAAACAGACTGCACAAGTTAATTTAGAGTAACTAACAGGTGTTGGGGAAACTTACAGGTTTCTTGAGACAATTTTTAAAGTGATTAAGGCAGCATTTTTTTTTCTTACTGTATCTCACTTGAGGGAGTCACTTTAGATTCAGTTATTTTCAAGCATGCCTCAGTAAGGATAGAAGAAATATCCTCAGTTGTGGAAGGAGAGTAGATGCTTATTTTAGCTTTAAGTGGCTGCAGTTCAAGCGTCTAACTTTCCTAGTACACCACCTAATTTATTTTGCTTTGTTCATTGCTGTTTTATGATCTAGCTTGTGAACCTCCTTTGGTGAGTCTGAAGACAGAGGAGTTGGTTAAGACTTCAAACTACCTGGAATATGCAAAAGGATTTCACTAGCTGGAGAAGCTGCTGCTTTGTGTGCATGTAGTACATGGAATTTATGTATCCTAGGACCCTGTCTCCCAGATGTTGGCTGTGTAAACTTAGCAGACTACCAGATAATAACACATATTCAGTATGATGTTAGACCATAGTATCACAGTATTCTTTGAGTTAACAGCCCTGAGATACAATCTGTGAAGTAATGAAAACAGTGATGTCCTTGGTGTCACCACCTCGATTGTAAATTACTGTGGCCACGGCAGCAGGCACAGCCTGACCTGTTCCAGCTGCTGTGCTGGGTTATGGATTAGTATATGCTTCTGTCTGGTGTAAAAGAAAAACTCTGAGGAGGGATGGAAGTGGCATTCAGTAATTGGGCAGAGTTGGGCCACTTCAACTACCTTGCCTTTCCTCATGTTAGCAGCTTGTTAGCACTGACAACTGAAATGTCAGGCTCGTTCAGAGGATCTTGACTTTCTCCCATGAGTATAAAAGGAGTGACAGGTCTCTTCAATTTCTGGAAGAATCAGAAAGGGTTAAAACTTTTTTTTTCTTCCTTCAAATGAGATACCTTGTTGAGACGGAACTGAATTCTTGATAGTGTGAAATAAGAGGGAACATCCTACTTTTAGATTTGTTTTATATCTCTTTGGAGGTCTAAGTAGGCTGTTCTAAAGATTTACTGTGTAAGGATACAGTATAACTGCATGTTTCATGTTATATTTTAATATGTTTGTGTCTCGGAGGAAAATGCATCAAGTCAAGGTTATGGGAATTTAAAACAAGACAGAGAAGGATTTAGTAAGCTTGGGGTTTGTATGTCTGGTATACACTTGCAGAAAATTGCACTGCCCAATGATGTGATAATTTAGGTGCTTCTAGAATTGGTCTTGTTAGTGTCCTGTTCTCTTCCCTCCCTCCTCACTCCCACACCCCCTGCCCTGTTCTCCCATTTTTTCTACAATTGCTGATTTTAGAAAAAAAATATTTACAGATGTAATTCCTTCCTGAGGTTTCTAGGAAAAAGCCATAAATGATAGAAGACCTAAAGATGAGGGAAGATTTTTATTTTTTTTTTTCTAACTGTCAGTAACCTGAGGTAGGGGAAAGACAAATCTAAACTATACTGAAATAATTTAATGTGATAACAATCTAACAGGAAACATAGGTTGAACAAAAAAAAAAAAAAAAAAAGGAAAAGGAAAAAGTTTGCTAGTTACTGGTGTAATATAGTTGAAAAAATATCACTGTGCATTGAATAGAGGAAACAGATTGTCCTTTACATTAACATAAAGCTTTTCTCACTATAAAAAAAAGCATTTGCAATTCTGAAGAACCCCTCAGTGATAAGCAGTCTTCCTTGTTTCAGGGCTTACAGGTCAGCTCTGGAATATACCAAAAGAAGCCTTGGAATATTTATAGATCTCCAGAAAAAGGAGAAAGAGGCATATGCTTGGCTACAGGCAGGAAAGATATATTATGTTCTGAGGCAGAATGAGCTTGTGGATCTTTATATTCAGGTATGTTGTCAACACTTAAGAGGCATGCACATGTTGTCAACATGGTGCAGGTGGCATGGTAAGAGTAAGTAATTCAATATAACGATCCCAGAGATTTTGCTAACTGATGTTCTGAACATAAAGTAACATCATCCATGTAATGCTTAACAGCTGAAAGTCTCAGCATTTTCTGTTGGTGCTCTGTTTGAAGCTGTTGCTTCACTCTGGAAAGATTTTTTTGGGTAGTGACCTTTCTCAGTGGCTGCTCTGTTGTAAATTCTATTTCTTCATTATCATCTACCAGCTCTGCAGCACCACAGCAATCAAACTATGTATGCATGCTACCTGCTGGTGGTTAACAGATAATCATCTTAGCATGCTGGCTTGTGGGCCAGATCACCAGGAAAGGAGAGCAGCTTCTTTTGGAAGCATTTCCAAAGCATCTAAAGCTTTCTGTGGCTGTGCACGGCATGGTATGGAGCCAGCTGGCGCTGCTGCTGCCTCTGCAACAGTGAGACAAAAGGCATGTGGCTTGCACACCTTGGACACCCCCTCACACCCCTGCCCCTCCTCTGCAACCAACTGGGACCTGCTGCAGATTCTACTACTGTGCTAAAACAGACTGAAAGATGACCTGAAACAGGGGTCTAGCCCTTGTGGCTGCTGAAACTGGTTAATCTGGAGTCTTTTTCAGAGCTGCACT
Organism: Athene cunicularia; assembly: GCF_003259725.1. Lineage (NCBI taxonomy): Eukaryota > Metazoa > Chordata > Aves > Strigiformes > Strigidae > Athene > Athene cunicularia. Next base: position 11,198,316 of record NW_020799098.1, on the reverse strand, counting down.
GCAGCCCAGATCTGACACTGTCATCTACATGGCTCCTAGCCATTTGCTGAAGTATTTAGGGAATTAGTTTCTTGCTTTTATAAAGTAGTTAAAAATACTTCTACTGCAAGGGAGAATGCTGCCTTACAGCGCAGGATGTATACAGAACCTGATATAGCAAGATCTGAGTCTTGGCTGGTGTATGAGTGGTACCAAAGTATGATCCCTAAAATAATCAGACACCTGTTGTTAAGATGTTTTGAAAAAAAATACACAAAGCAGGAAAACATAGGAAATGTTCATATTTAAAATGTACTGAGACACAATATGTGGGGCCACTTGAATGAATTTTTATCTCAAGTTACATTTCTGAATACTTACCAGGAAAACTGAAGAATGTGTTTACAAGAGGGACTGTTATTTCTTTTTCTTTTACTAAATTTTAGCTGATAGCCCCCAAGTCAGTCATCTGGTGGTACAAAAGCCAAATCAGAATATGTGGTGATTTTCTCCTGCTTTATTTCCTCCAAGAAAAGTGGGCCAGGGACATGCATGAATATTTCATACTGTGCATGTATGGAACCTGGTATTTAGAGAAGACTGTGCCTGTCCATTGGAAGTCTCAGAGCAAGAATCTGTCCACTAAAAGGTTGACTGACCACTGTGCCACTAATTTGTGCAAGTCATCATGTCTTAACTTGCATGTAAAACACAACTTCCACAATGAGATGACTGAAAATGAAATGAGGTGACTGAAAACAAAATAGTTGGAAAAGGATCACGGCCTCTGTGCTTAGAGCGCTGGACTTGTATTCATTGAATGCAATTTGAAAACTAAAGGTCACAAAACCAAAGATTCTTAATCTTGCTTCATGTAAAAGTCCCATTTCTCATTACTACTTCTCCTATCAGTAACTGAGTATCCTGGTATTCTTGCTTTGAGGAGGGTGCATGCTGCCTTTAATTAAATCTTTTTTGCTAACACAGCATATATTTATTTCAGAACAGGATAGTGGAGCTGCATTTATTTACAGAATTAACTTCACGGGCTTTTAAGTCTGCCCTATTGGCAATATCTAACTTGCAATTAGAATTTACTTCTATGATAAATTCAATCTAATCCGAATTTAATTTGTGGCAGCTATCAAGTACATTACTGTTTTCAGAGTGTCATGTGCTGACAAAGGTAGCATGATACTATTGCCAGCAAAAGGGAGACCATAACACTATATCTGCCCAGGTTCTTCTGTTCCTTCTTAAGCAGCTGCCACTGGCCTGCTCAAAAACAGGGTACCAAGAAAGATGAGAGCATGGTCTCATCAAATATAACCTTTCCTATATTAGAATGAGAAGAGAGGCTTTAAAAAGATCTTTTTTCAATTGGTAATATTTATGATTTTTATTTTTTTTTTACCAAGAAGTAACCAAGATTTATTTTCTTTCTTTACCTATTCCTTGTTTTATTTTCAGGTTGCTCAGGATGCTGCTCTTCACACAGGAGATCCAAATTTAGGAATGGAATTGTTTGAAGCAGCTGGAGACATATTTTTCAATGGTACTTGGGAAAAGGAGAAAGCAGTGACTTTCTACAGGGTTTGTGCAGTTTTTCTACTCCATCAAGTTATGTACCCTCCCATCATACCAGCTGTTCTGCAAATGCTGAACCAAAAGCTGATCCTCTCAGCAAACAGTTTATAACCTACTGCAGCTGAGTACTTTGTCATGGTGTTAATAGATATCACCTGCTTCAACTCTTCTGTGTGTAAGATATGTTACAAACAAAAAGCAAAATGAAACCAGAAATTACTTGACATGACATAACTGGAGGCCTGTCTGTGAACAACTTGGGGTTCAGCTGTACCTACAATGCTGTTACTGTTTCAGGACAGAGCTCTTCCACTTGCTATTCAGACTGGCAACAAAACAACCGAACTGAGATTATGCAATAAACTGGTGGAGTTGCTCGTGAATCTGAAGGTTTATGAGGAAAGTCTGGAATATGCAAGAGCATCTCTCATGCTCAGTGTAAATTTAGGTAAGACCAATTTCAATCATATCTGAATATGACTGATACCTCTAAAATATGTCAGAACTCTAAAAAGCTTTCTTCCTTTGAATTCAGGCAGCTTTTTTCCAGGTTTTCATAACAATACTATCGTTGCTATTTTTGCCTCTGTTCAAGAATGAACAACTTTAATGCTGCATCTTCTAACTCCGGGTTCACATGGAAAACCTTTGGCAGAGCACAGAATTAAACCTGGGATTCCAAGTCCAAACTGAGTGTGCTTCTAACAGCTAAAATGTAATACTGATGAAAAATATTGTCCCAAGAGGTTTCTGAGTGTCATATACTTTCAGATTAGCTCATAGCCTTGCTGGTGAACCAACCTAGGATAACCAAAAATGATAGGGCTAGTTTCAAAAATGACTGTTCTTCCAGTTTTGAGAGCTGTTCAACTGATTAAGAACCCTCTCACCACCACAAGCACAGACAGGTCATTCTGATCAGTCTGAAAATCATCTTTTTGTCATAAATTTTGATGTGAAGTAGGTAGTGGGAGGGGCAAGGGAGTCTTTATTATGAAAGTAATGAAAAAAAAGCAAGCTAATGGGATTAATCTATTTATCCTTTCTAAGTATGCACAGGGTGTATGCCTTCATCCCTCATGTATAGCCATAGTTATTTCTTAGGAAAATCCCAGACACCATAAAATTTTAGTGGGAAAATCACACATTCTGTGGGATTTTTCTTAAAGGGCATGTTTTGGCTATCTATCTCTTGAGCAAAATTAGTTTTGTTCAATAAAAGCTCAGCAAATACCATATAGAAATAAATGAAAAATAGCATAGATGTATTCTGATTTGAGACAGTTTGACTACTTTGTTTCTTTGGTTTGATCCTGATTCATACATTATCTCATTAGGAAATCAGCTAAATGAACGAATAGCTTATCATCGGCTGGCTGCCATCCATCATCATTTGGGTCACTGTGAACTAGCTGAACACTTTTATTTAAAGGCCTTGTCCCTCTGTTCCTCTCCTCTGGAGTTTGATGAGGAAACACTGTATTACGTCAAGGTGTACTTGATCTTAGGAGACATTATATTCTATAACCTTAAGGTAAGAAATACTAAAAACTGCTGCAGAAAATCTTTACATTGAGTAATGTTTCATAACACGTTATGAAATATTTTACCACATTATTTTTTTATGCATTTAGAATGTAAAGTGGGAAAACCTACTGAAACTCAGAATCTATATTATTTTTGCTTGATACCTAATAAACTGAGCTTCGATGTGCTCTTACACTGGTTGTACTACAGAGGGTACTATCTTTGTGTCTCTTATTTCAGGATCCCTTTGATGCAGCAGGCTATTATCATTTGGCACTTGCTGCTGCCATGGACCTAGGCAATAAAAAAGCTCAACTGAAGATTTACACAAGACTTGCAATAATCTACCATAACTTCCTTGTGGATCGGGAGATGTCTCTCTTCTTCTATCAAAAGGCAAGAACCTTTGCAACAGAGCTGAATGTTAGGAGAATAAATCTAGCTCCTGATCACTGTTATAAGAGTTCATAAGCATCTTTGGAAAACACAGTCTAACAACTACAGAAGTACCTAGAGAAATACTGCACTGGCTTTGTAAGAAGATGAAGAATGCATTCAGTGTCTCATTATGCATGTGCTGTATAAGCTGGACCTCAGCATCCCAGACTAAATTACCAGTTTATACAACAGTGAACTACACTTCATTGTCTCCAAGATATACAGTCTTGTATTTGTTGTTTAAGGATCAACCTGTGAGCTAAAAGCAGAACCCAATAGTATTTTTAATTGTATTTTTCTTTGCTATCTGTTTCTGCCTAGCTGGATACTAGAAAATGATCAATGCGTAGATATGATGAAAAATATTTAATAAAGTGATCGAGAGGAAAAAACTCCACATGGATTGTTGCTTTCTTTGCATGACCTAGCTCTATTTTTGACACCAATACATTTGCACAAGCATGTTAAGTGGGGTCTTTGAGAACTGGTTTGATCCAGTTCCCCAGACATCACCCCACATTTCCTATCGAATTTATCTACTGCAGTATTTATAGGCCCTAGCTAAGATTTATCTTCTAACTCCTGAAAACACTTCCGTACATGTTTCCAGAACTGAAGTGCCTAGTAACATGTAAACTGTAGTTTTGTGGATTTCAGTGGTCATGTGAAGGCCCTCCTTTCAAAGACTATATTTTTTGATAGTCAGTGTTGTCTGCAATGACTTATTACAGCATTTCCTACTGTCTTACATAACTACATTACATTCAGAAATATGTACTACTTTTTGTTCAAAAATTCTAGATTGTTAATTTTGATAGTTCTAAATCTTTGCCATAAAACATTTGCATACCAAAGCTGTGGTAGAAATGACATATTAGATCATACTGTATATTTTGAGAAGGAGTGTCAGTGTCTTAAAAGTCTGAAACTTGCAATTAAATATTCAGATACATTTTTGAAATTATGCCTTTTCATTCTCTGCAAGAACTTAATTCAGAAACTCAGAGTTTATTTTTAAGAGACACTATAAAGAATGGAAGTATGGAAGTGTCTTTACAAGATGCACACAGTCTCAGAAACCAGCTTGGGGTTGTCAGCAACATAGTATATTTCACTTGCTTACACTGTCAAACCTGGGTAAAGGTGCAAAAACCAAACTTTTTTCTTTTTCTGGTCTCTATAGCTATGTAATCACATCACTTTGCTTCTTTGCTTAAGGATCTTTCTTTTCCTAAAATCTGTTGTTCACAGCATACTCTGAACACTTTCCATATACACATTCAGATATTGTCTTTTTGACCTTGTGAATTTTTCATTAGTTTTTTTTACTAGTTCCCTATGGCAAGAGAAGATACTTGGACGGATACTTAGGATACTCTCCAGGGAGGCGTGAAGTGCATTATCTTCCTTGGTGAGTGCTGTAAGCACTAGTCTATGTAACAGTGTTGCTGCTACCAAGATAATTGTGACCTGTCAATTACCTTGAAGAGAAAATTTGACTACTTAAGTAGATAAGGTAACTCTCTGCAGTCCTGTATTTGTCCAGAAAGTGAAGTGGGGCTTCAGCATTATACCTTTTAACTTCAATACTTTGTATTTGCTGTTTCTAGAGGGCTCCTTGCACAGCAAGCTTTTTTTCCTCTTTTGACACTGTAAAAAGGCCTTAGGTGTTCCTGTGTTGGTCCTGTCCATGACAGTGCACTGCTTGTAAATATGAAGCGTTAGTACATATATCTCAGCATTTTGCTTTTAAAAAATAAAAAAGCTGTATGTTGGTTAGTGAATCAGACCTCTAATGTCTTGACTGTAGGAATGTGTGTATCACTCAAAGCAATTCTGCACACAAATTGTTTTGGATTATCACAATCAGAATGTAACTAAATATTAAAGTTGAAAGTTTTATTGTTCTGGGTGTCTTAGGAAGTTACCTTAGACTCAGATTCAGATTGGTGTCACACTGTCCCACTAAGCATGGGAAATTAATTCTCCCACATACTCTTCCTTGTCTTGACCTGAAAACTCAACGGAATTCGTGTATGATCTCTGCAGAGCTTGGGAAATTGTGGATGCTGCTCTCTGGTCATCAGCTTGGTTTTCAGTGCTTGGCAGTCTATTTTCCATTTCATTTGGCTTTCAGACTAGATAAATTTATAACCTCTATCTGGTTCTGATTTCTGTAATCACAGGCAGTCTCTTTGTATTCTGTGAAAGGAAGGTTCACATCCTCATCTGGAATTCAATTCTGCTGATAATACCTATCTTCTTTCATTGTTACTTCATCTTCTTGTCTTAATTCCAGAGATTTTTTTGCTTTCATAGCAATCCAGTAGTTTACTATTAATTCACCCTTTAATGTTAAATTGTGCTTGGGCAGTGTATAGCATACTGAAGTTCTTGGCCATTCCCTTCAAGCCAGTTGAACAGCATACAAAAAATGTGCTCAGCTTTTGAAAAGACAGCACATGAATTCTCTCCTCTGATGACAAGGAATTCTGTGTTTTACTATTTAGTGTGGTTAAATTGAGTCATAGGCATAGAATTTCAAAGGACTGAATTCCTAATATATAAATGGTATTTCAGGTTTTTTAAAACTGCTTCAAAACCTATTGACCTTTAAATATATCTTTTCATCTGGAAAGAATGACATCATTTTATGATTCTGTCATAATGAATGCAATGAACTTGGACAGAAAAGTTGGAATTTACAAATTTGGGGGGACTGAATCTGGGTTAAATTCTGTTCCTGTTGATCAGGAGTGGTAGGATTCATCTTCCTCTCAGGAAACACCTGTTAGATGGCCCTAATCTCCTCAGCATCAGAGAATGGTCAGCTGTCTACAATGTAGAATTCTATAGGTGGGTGAGATTAATTTTACCTGGTGCAAGTCTTTATAAATGGAAGTCTGATTATTTGAGATATTATAAAACTCTGTTTTCCCATAGCTGTTATGTAAATGAGCAACTGGCTAGAAAACTGATAGAACATTCTTCTAGTTTAATGAAGCAAGAAGGCAGAACAGCATGGGGTCTAGATGCCTCCCAGATAGGGTATAAAAAGCATACCTCTGCAGAATCTGTTTGTGGGAAAAGACAATGAGGGATGGGATGCTTGAATGATAAATGAAAAACAGACATAGGAAGCAGATGTAGATTCAGAGGGCTTCTACCCAGAACTAGTTACATAGCTAGTCAGTAGCAAAAGTTTGATATTCTTAATGAGTCAAAAAAGCCCTGCTGAGCTGTTAAAAGCTCTGCAGGCAATGACACACTGTAGGTATTTCTGCTTGATTTGAAATAATGAGGTTCTGCTTCCAGAAAGGCATGAACTGGTCCCTGTGAGCAGCTACACTTCTAGAACCTTTTCAGATAGCGAGCCAGATACTTGTGGTGGTTTCTCATCCAGGAATTACATACATTGCCACATGTCACCCCTCCATTTTTAAAATGGGATTACAGAGAAGGGAATAATAGTGATGCCATCATGGTACAGAATACCTAATTACCAGGAAGGAATGACCTCAAACCCTGTGCTTTCCTTAGCCTGTAGAAGCTCACATTTCCAAAAAATGAAAATAGAGTGTAGCCTACTCAGTAGGCTAAGGGCCCTGTCCTCCTCTCCTGGTTAGATAAAAAGACATGCTAAACTCTGCATGCTTTCTGGGTGTGTGTAAAAGGGAATGCAGCCCTGTCCTCTCATGGTTAATTAATTCACTTTGGAGTAAAGGAAGGCTGCGCTCCATCACCCATGCTCTGAAAGGCTTGCATTAAGCACCTCCACATAAAATACGTCTGGAGCAGAAACTGGCACACAGCATTCCTGGTCACTGGGTATCCATTAGTCTCTTTTTTTTTCCCTAGAGTAAGAGCTCCACTGCTTTCTCATGTCCCTACTTTTGCAACTTTGACTTCCTCAGAGAAGTTAAATCTGCTTCATACTGTTTTTTTTCAGGACTTAATCCAGTCAGGACGAAGCTATACAGTTTGCCAGCCGAGAGAGGCTCTAGCCACGCGGTGGCACTCTGTAGCTTTGCATCAGTGGTCTCCAGTACAGAAGGTAAATGAATTCAGAAACCTGGAAAAGCAGCACACTGTTCCTCCATTACCCCTCCTTTCGAATAAAACCTGATACCTTAAAAAAAACAAACCAAACCAAAACAAAAAAAACACAACAACAAAACCAAGCAAAACCCTTCAAGGCCCTTTACCTGGACAAGTGAAACACAGATCTTCCTCGGACAAGCATCTGTGTGCTCTGTCACAAAGGAAATATGCTCCAGGGAAGCAATTGAGCACTTTCAGTGAGTAAAAGGAGTTGAAGATAATAATTCTAAGCTACTTTGAAATGCTTCAAGTTCTGATAATTGACTTGTCCACAGACAACTTAGAGATTGACTGCTCTGAGGTAGTACACAGCTTTATTTGGTAATAGGAAAACTGGAGCGCATCTACAGAATACTGTGGGAGAGTAGAAAATTAGTAAATGAGGTTAGAGGCAGGCACATGCTGAAAACTGTCTTAGTTTAAAATTACCATCTTCTGGCAGCTACTTGTTTTGTCAAGAGAAATGCCAGATTAATTGCTTTGTATGAGCCTGGTGCTATAGTTTTCTAGACATTGACATTCAAAATACTTAACATACAGGAAAAGCACTTTTTCTGAAAATGTACCAAAGATATTAGCTGAGTTAATAGCCATTTTCCCACTTAATATAAATTGCCTGCCTCATGTTCTTGTCTGCTGAAGTGTAAGATGTTCCTCTAAATATTTTGCCCTTTCAGATAATGAAGGGACGAAAAATAATGTTTAATTTCCCAGAATATTAATCTCTATCTGGCATTTTAATCACTGAGGGACAGGTTAAGTTGCCTTTGCAGTACTAAATGGATTTCATCTTTGCAAGAAAAGGCAAACTAAACAAGATTATTCTGACTTAAAATATCATAAAACTTACACGCCATTTAGATGCTGAATTACTTTAGAGAGTTACGTGCTGGGAAACTCTTGAAAATTTTCAGCAGGTGTTTTTCCTGATGTAACAGATGTACAAAATCTGCTCAAAGTACCCTTTCTTTGCCAAGTCAACAGAAGGGAATTTCACCATTACATGGAAAATATTTAATTTTTTGGAAGTTGAAGTGAGTATGATAAATGGAGCATCTTTGCTTTTCTAAAAATAACACAGATTCTTTCTGAATGTTTCCTGAAGTATATCTAACACCAGTGGCTGGTGTTAGATACTTGTGTCATATCAAGTCAGGTTATAAACTGGGGGAGAGAGAAACTTCTCAAGCAGCCAATCCATTCCCAAACTGGGAGAAGACTTTACCAAGACTTAAGAGACCATTATCCACCTGCTCATAGTTTGCTTAAAGTGTAGATACATTTCTGTGTGCCTGTCTTTTCTAATATAGGCCATAGTTACATGTTTGAGACACAACACACAAGTATGTTTCTCTCTCTTGATCAGATTTAATATAGTATAACTGGGCACTTTTTTGTTATAGCAGAAAGCAACAGCCTATGGGTATTAGGACATACAAGCAAGCACCTAAGAAGTGACCAAAAGTGACCTGGAACTAAAATATTGCCTCCTTTTCTGGAGTTTTACATTTTGGCCTTTGGTCATGAATAACTGGAGGTGGGGGTGGTGTTTTTAGGAGAATCGGGGACTTAGGTTTTAGTAACGTACTGAACCCCCAAGTTAATTTCTGCATTCTTCCATAATTTCTCTTTAGCAATTCATATTTATTTCATAACATAACAACATACATAACAAATTTCCAAACACAGGTACACTGCTGTTGTTCAGTGACAATGCAGCAAAGTATCCATATTTGTTTGATATTCAAATGTAAATTGATTACTTTTAGTCTACCTTCCTTTTAAAGACTATTTTCAGCATTAAACAACCTATTGCTTATTGAGGCAATTTTATTCTCAATTCAGAACTGAATTACTGATCATCATTGTAAAATGTGGTAAGGATGTTTTGTCCGTTTTCAAAGTTGATGTTAGCACTAACTATGCAGAAGCATCCAAATTATAAAGAAACAGGATAGTAAAATAAATACATCCACTCTCTCTATGGAACTATTCCCTAAAAGCTATTAATTTAAAAATTTTTAATTCTTGGTATAATTCTGTACTTACTTCTTTGGTAGATTAAAGTGATATGCACTCCAATTTTCTTTAAATCCTGAAGCTTTGTCTCACATTGGTCAAGAATTTCATGGTATAAAGACTTAAGTTAAAATTCATGCATTTTTGTACCAATGAATTGAACTCAAGAGAAAACACTTGTAAATTGCTTACTAAGTAATCTGAAAAGTGTTTTTCTTTTATGCTCTGCTGTAGGTCTGTCAATTATACACTGTATAAAAGTTCTTCTTTCTGTTCTTCCTGCATACCAGAGACAACAATAGTCTTGCATGCAAACATACAGCTGAATAAACATGTACACCATGAAGTCATGCTAATTACAGGACTATAATATTATTTTTTCTTTATTATCTAAGAATTTTCTTTAAGTTTCTCATTTTATTTTACTTGATACCCACAGATTTCTAAAAATCTTGAAAGACTTGTAACTACAGGAAGTTTCAAGAAAATTGAGGTGTGTGTCATCAAGTCTCTTAGCCTAAAAATCTCTCATGTACTAACAAATTTGAACTATATATCTTCATTTCTGACATATATTTTCTTCTTTCACAGGGTAGAATCACTTTGCCAGATAATCTATTTCCTTTTTCTGCCTATCAGCTGATCAATGTGTATAAATTTGCATCTGTGATTTTCTGGGTCATTGAACAGAAAACAACACTTTCTTATTAAATCAGAGAAAAGTTGTCTTTCTTGCAATGTTTTGCCAATTACATTTGGTCTATTGATTTCCTTTTTTAGACAACATTTTTACTTTGGTTTAGGTCTGCCAGGCTTTTCATCACCCTTGCTGGACCTTGGGTGTCTGCCACATACCAGTTAATGTGGGGAAAAAATCAATCCTATTTCTAAGAATGAGTCTAGAGAAAAGAGCACTAATTGGTCAATGTTTATTTTAAACTAAATGAAGGATGGTTACCTGTTCTCTATGAAGCTTTAGTGACTTTAGCTTTAGAAGCACTGATTTATCAGCCAAGTGGGGTTGCTTTAAGAATGGACTTTCTCCTATTAAATGTATTCCTGTCATAAGCTTTTAAAAAACTGCAACTTGTGTAGGAATTATGTTTTGACACATGCTACCAAAATTCTATGTCTGCTGAGTAAGCTTGAGCTGCTTGCATCTTGTGGGGGTAAGCAGGTTCTGCCATGAGTATGCTTCATGCTGTTATGAGGCTGAAGCAAATAAACCTATGAGAATTTCAATAGAAAGTAAGAGAATAGCTTTGGGAAGTATGAACAAAGTTTATCCTCGGCTCAAAATGAGGAAGAACGGGAAGGAAGCTACTTCTGAAGATGCCGTTGCATCACATCCAGTCTCCCATATTCACAGCAATCACATATTAGAAGCTTCAGAATTCTCTGTTGCTTTTTGTCCAACAGCCCAAAACACACCCTTTTTAATTGGCAAGAGGTAAAACTTAAAGCAGTGCACTGAATATGTTTCTCTATGGTTTTGGTCTTTGTAGTGCAATGAAGACATTTCTCTATAGTTTTGGTCCTTGTAATGTGCAAATAACTGCAATTTTGTAAGCTGATTGTTTATTGCTTCTGAACTTTACTTTTAAAATCTATACTTGGATTACCCGAATGTATTTGTTGATCTTTTCTGAACTCTCTTCAATTTTTAAATTACATTTGATAAACTAATCCTGTACTAAATATACTGGAAATGGTTTATAACAAATTAAATCTAACATAAACTTAGATTGAGCATTTAGAACTATTTAGATTGCTGCCTTTAGACCTCCATGTTCACAAGTTAAGGTTTTATTTTACTCAGATCCTGAGACATGGAATTCTGATTTGGACAATATGCAACATTCTCAGTTCACATAAATCAGCTAAACTCCATTAAAATAAAACCCCAGGTTTGGGTCAAATTAAGAATTTGAGATTTGGGTAAAGGTCCATATCTAACATGACATTCCCTTGCCATGGGAGATTAAAGCTAAGTGCTGAGGTCCTGCATAAAGGCCCAAGTTGAGAGACTGAATCTTCCTCCTGTCTGATAGCTGTGCAGCTCTGGTGTGTGGCTGTTTTTCTGTGTGAGTCTGGGTGAGCAGGTTACATGGCCAGGTACAAAATGGAGAGACTTCCTCAGCATTGTGTTTGCACGAAACTATGAGGAGCACTTCTTCACAGAATGTAGGAGTTCTGGCACATTCCTACACATCCTTCTTCTTGGTCGTCCTCTCAGTGACTTTCCCCTCCCCTGTTCTACTGGAAAGAAGGCTGTGGAGTAGGACACGTTTCACAGGATTTGGTTTATAAGAGAGGTTTGATTCTGGAAGAAGGTCATAAGTTTATGCTCTAAAACGTATCTCTCACTTTCCTTATAGTTCAAGATCTTATTAAACTTTTTGTCTTCTGAAAAAAAAATCTATAATCCTTCACTGACTGATTCATATTTCTGTAATTGAGTCTTCTCCCATTTCACAATTTGTAAGCCAAAACAGTCTGCTTTGTTTACATTTTCATGAAGCTAGTATTTGGCCAGTTTTACTGGAGTGTGATTTTGACAATTTCTGCTTGGATTCTTGGTCACTTCTTCTGTCATCTTATGCAGAAATCTTGCACAGTTAGTCTATCAGTTAGACTCTGTGAGGACTATCAGTGACATAATAATTTTATCCTGCATTTAATTTTGAATAGTAGGAAGACAGGAAATTGTAAAATTGAGCCTTCACTTGCCCTGAATTAAGGGAAAATATAAGGGAAACTATGAATGGTTTTTATTTCTCAAAGGCCATATCAAGCATATTTTCACATATTCTTTTGTAATTTCAGAAATTTTAACTTAAAACTGAAACAGCTTAATATAAAGGTTCAGATTAAGCAAGCACATATATTTTCAATGTTACACAGCTAGTTTAATATAGTCTTGTGAGCATCTAACAGAATATGCGTCTGGCGTTTTATTAAAGTAACAATGCGTGTGGGATATTCAGCAGTGTTTTTCCATTGTGGTCAAAGTAGTTTGGAGAATTCAAACATAACAAAAACAGTCTCATGACACTTGGAGATCGTCTCTTTTTTTTCCCCATTTTTATCTAATACAATGTTACTACACTGTTCTTAATGACTTTATTTCTACTCCACAAAAAATCAAGCATAATCTCTAGAATAAATTATGCAAATTGTTCCTTTCAGACTACAGAAAAAAAAAAGTGCATTGGACAAGCACAGGAGAACAATGAAACTTTAGTATCTTCATTGCATCTTCAAAAGTAGTATAATTTTTTTTCATGGTATTGATTAGTTATGCCATAACAACTAATGAATAAAGACATTACACCCACTCCTGTACTACCAGTAACAAAGATTAAGCAAAAAGGCTCAAACTGGGAACTGAAGACTGTGTATGCCATTAAGATTCAAGCATTCATTGGCTACATTCCCATATGAAGTTCTTGGTGAAAATTACATGTATCAAAAAAAGTACAAAATGAACAAGGAAAAATACAAAAAAATACCAAAATATCCCCCCAAAATATGGAAAGTTGCAGAACCAAGATTTGGTGTAATATGTCTATTTTCAAGATCTTAGATATTCTTAGGCCTTCACTCCAGCTTAGAAATCCTTTGTGTTTATATTTTTGCAAACATACAATTAATGTTTTTTTTTTTTTTTTTTTGTTTAAAGTGACTGCAGAACTTATTTTCATACAGAGCATTGGGACACTACAGAATATATGTGAAAACGAAGGTAATGGTTAGATGTTAGGGAATAAAGTACCGGAGTTAGAACCCTTGAGTTCCCCGGGCCTACAGGTTTGGTCAGCCAAGTATAAATGTCTCAGATATGCATACAATCTTGGCCAATGTCAGAATTTTTACTATCATGCTTAGTTGCTGTATCCTATATTATGGGGTGTGGTGGAATATCAGTGTTTAAAATCATCCATATCCTGAGGGAATACTTCTGAGTAAATGGTGGGAAATAAAATGGATTAAGTTCATTCAACTTGAGAAAACATCTGAAAATAACCTGAAGCTATTTTCCTTCCCTTTGAATGCTCAATCCATTAAGGGGTGGTGGCTCTTCTTTGCTGGGTGGAGTCAAGTATCACTTTTCATTTTATCCATACTCTACTGTACATTAAAATTATGTTCATTCTTTAACTTCATCTTTCATGAATAAAAACAAACTAATAAAAGTCTCTGGAAGAACTCACCATGCAAATAAACATTCATTATTATAGAGGCTTAAATCATCACTTAGAAATAGGTTTATGTGCTTATAATTGAACTTATTAAAATAAAAGATCTTTTTACAAATCTTTTTCAAACACCCTTTTCCAAAGAATTTACATACAAATTTGGTTCAATCCTGAGAGCCTACTCTTGGATGGACTTTTATTATAAAGAGTCCACTAGAAAAGTGCAAAGTCTCTGTGGTTTGGATTTGACAGCCCCATTGCAATTCCTAGATTACCACTGCCCTTATACTTTGTGAAATCTGTGGTGGTCATTCAGGTAGCCACCTTTATTCTGGAACCCCAAGGACCTCAGACGTGGGATTTAATAAAAGCAAGGCATAATATATGCCACTGGTGTGAAACTGGCAGTAGGAAATACCAAGATGATGGTAAACTGCATTAGAGCTCACGTCAGAATTTGCCAGGATAAGTACTTTAATGCGACAGTGGATGAAGATGAAGTAATAAATGCCAAACTACATCATACATGCTCTTGTACAAGAATACATGTGATTTGAGGAAAGCTGGCTGTTTATAATTTGCCAATGTTGTCAAATTGAAAGAGGCTAAATGTACTACTGAGGGTAGGATCAGAATTCAAATCTCTTTGAGACAGGAAACTTGTGTTAAAGACCTGTGTTATGGAAAACAAATGTGTAATGGGGAATAGCTGATTGGGTGACAGAAGAGGATGAAGGTTTGTTATGGGTGACAAGTCAGACATGAATAAACATTTTGGCTGTAGTGCGAAAATGGCAAGCTTCAAATCAGTAGAAGTGTCACAGACAACATGCAGAGAAACTTCTTCTCTCCAGTGAGACCTTGGATGAAGAACTGTATACAGTTTAGGCACAACACAAGAAAGATGTTGACAAATTAGAGTACAAAGAGGAACAATAAGGCTGATAAGTTTAGAAAATATGAACTTTGAGGAAGGGTTGAAGGAACAATGTTTGTTTAGTCTAGAACAGACTGAGGGCAGATATAATAGTCTTCACAATGTGAAAGCCTTTTATGAGAAGATAGCTCTTCTCATCTGCAGGGGAAAGGAAAATAAGATTTATATTGTGTATTTTCATAATAGTAATGAAACACCGGGATCTGTTACATAAGGAGAGTCTTCTTCATTGTAGCTTTTTAAAAACAAGTTAGATAAATATTTTTCTTTAATATTTAGTATCGTGGTTGTAGGTATTTCTGCCTCAGGACACCAGGGTTGCACTGGATCCCTAGAGATCCTTCTGATCCCTTGCATTTGCATGCTTTCAGGATTTAATTTGACAAAATAGAACAGCTTAAGCTATGGAGGGATCAAAAGACCTCCATCTGTAAATGTCCCAGAGCCTAGTGGATGTAAGTCAAAGGAGATGGTGATTCAGACTCTTTCATGTCTAGCTGTCCAATCACTAACTAAAAAGACATTATTTCATTTGGTTGTGTTCTGTATGGACAAATGATGCTTACATCACTGGAGTGAGAGATAGGGGAAACCTGTTTTCTTTCAATTTTGTAAGTGTAGAGCCATTTCTTTGGCACTGTCAGTGCTGATGTGTATGTCACCAATGCCAAAGCTGTAAGCATACATGGGATTTAATCAGGCTGAAGAGTTCAGGAGAGATTTTGAATGGTGGTCATACCAAAACAGTGGAGAGATGCTTAGTAAGGAATCCCATATCCTACAGTGACTGAATGGGCTTTGGTCTACGTAAGCTAAACAATAAAAAATCTTTTTGGAAGATTTAGCTTTTTCATTGTATTATTCTTATGCTCAGACAAGCTTAGTGCTTGTGAATGAAAGTAGATATGACAGCAAAAGAGACAGACATCATTTCTTTATCTGCACAGGCACAGCATGAAATACAGTGGCAGTGCTGATGCTAGAAGGCTTTCTCAGTTTATGGGAGGATAGTTTAGTCTTCAGGCTGATGCAGAAACAAATACTTACCAAGACTGACAATTCTGGTATGAGTGCCTGTCCACTAGGAAATGAGATTGAGAGAGGAGTGTAGGTTAATGAACAGCAGTCACTAACATCTTGGACTTTAATCTAATAATTTAGAACAGAAATGTAAGATCCGTTGCACTTTACTGGTCTGTTCAGCAATCCATTTCCACTACTAAAACATTTTTTATAAGCAGAAATGTTTTATACACACAGCTTTATTTCAGCTGCATGTAAGACTGCCTAATTTTAACTGAAAAATGCAGCTACTTTAAAAATTTTACAGTATTTATCAGGAAGAATCAGATTCAATAGTAGGTCAAGCATGACACAATCTTTTCCAGTAGTTTTTCTTATGTATGTGTTTCTGCTGGCTTACATCTCTTTTCCATCCATCATCCTCAATGAAAATACTTCAGAGTACTATTGTGTGGGCTAGACAGATGAATGAATAGGTCAGATATTAGGCACCTGACACCAAAGCTCCAGTATTCCAAACTCATGCTTAATGGATGCTTAAGGCAGTAGGAAGTCCATAGATAGTTATACTTTTGGACACTTGTCTTGACTAGATGTTCTTCCTGCTTTATAACCATAGTTCCAACATCACAAGTAGCTCAAACCTCGTATCTAAATCCCATCAGGATCTGCTAACCAGACGTTCCTTTGCTTATTTTGGTTGACACCTCAATCCAGAAGGCAGTTTGAAATTTGCTTAATACATCACTCTTTTAAAAAAGAAGTGAAAGAGATTGTTCTTCCTAACCATCAGACACTGTTAATGTTGGGGAACAGGCAATAGAAAATGGAGTAAGTTTTATCATTATGTTCCTAATAGGCCAGTATGACTGAAATCACACGGAGACTCTGTGGCTTTGTGATTTACCATAAACTGATGGGCACCACTACTGAATATCTTAGTACTTAATCCTAAATCCCACATAATCATAAGTGGGCTTTGCAGTTTCAAAAGCAGGTTCTTATTGGAAGAAAAATTTTCTTTCAGTAGAGGAAGCCACACCAGTAAAACAGCAGGGCACTGCCATATGCTTACATTTCCTGGGTCTCCGTTGTGTGGAAACTACAATGATCCCAGTGTTGTAAACTTCCATTACACATCCAGTTGGCTTTGTTGACTGACCTACATTGGCCTTTCAGCTTTGGGCATTGTGGTTTGAAGCTGTTGAAAACTCAGGCAAACACCACAAAGACTAAAAGACAACTGCTTTTTCAGTGACTACAGAATTATTCCAATGACACTGTGAAGTTTACAAAGATACAATCAACCATTACATAGTATCAAATCAATACTATGTGCAATAAATTATCTGTATCGCTACATAACTCCAAAAATCTAGACTAATGAGAGTTTTCTTGTGTTTAATTGGCAGAGTTCATGCTACTGTACTAATTTTGCCAGCTGAGAGATTTGTTGTCATTGAGTCTGGTGTCCTATTTCGGGTATAAACCAAGAAATATACCCTAGAAGTACACCATTTTTAGCCACTGAGTTTATCAATTCAATTGCCAAGGAAAATATTTTCAAAATTGAAAAACATGAAGGCTTTATTTTCATACTTGTTGAAAAAAAATTTCCACTGCTACACAAACACACCCGTGAGCACAAATCCCAGTGAGGTAATGGCAAAGCTCAGAAGCAAGTCTGCAAGAACTGAGACTTGCTTATGTGAACAAAAAAATATTAAATTTACAGGCTGGGTGGCTGACTGCTATCTTCCACAGGTGCTAGACATAATTTATCAATAGAATTTTTTAAATTTCTGCATTCAGTTTTTATTTGTTTGCTGTCATTTATAGACTCTGTCTGTCAGAAGCCTTTAATCCTAATTACTATCTTCTAATTACTCTTACTGAGCTCCTTTAATTTTAATGGATATGTGTATTTGAGCCTGAGACTAGTGGACTGAAAAGGCAATACTGAGGCTATGGTTTGCAACCATTATGTTTGCCCTTATGTGCCAGAATGTCATCCTGGTTCTGTTGTTAAGAATAGCCAGTCTATTACTATAAGCAGTATATTTGATCTGAAATGATTTGGATTTTTTTTTAATTAAAAATTACTTTCCTTTTGTTGAAAAAGTTAAATGTATAAAATATTGGGAAAATAAAGTATTTAGTATAATTTTTAATTTTAGAAATGTGCAGAATTTTTTGCCTTTCTATAGAACTGGTGACTTAGTGAGGACAGAGGAGCAAAGATTGATAAATTCCTTTCTTGCCCCTTCTATTTTCACTGAAAATTCACTCTTTTTAATTAAGTTGTAACCTGAAAATCCAACAATTCTAAATGTACCCTCAGGCAAAAAGGCTATTACCGTGCATATAAAAGGAGATGACTTCAAGAATATTTTTTCTGTGAGCTTCATAAAAACAGATTCCCGAGGACAATTTGATCTCTCTCCAATGGAAAATTTCTGTGGACTTAGGAGCCATTTTGAGTTACAAAATTATACCAGTGATGACTGTATTTGTCCATGGAAAATCTTAACTTACGTGATGAGGGCTAAACCAAAACAAAACTCATTTTTGTAGGATAGAACTATGAAGCTGTTTGTGAGCATAACAGTTTATGCAAATGAGTTTCTAACCTCTCAAATAAACAGCTTCTGGGATCAACCCCAGTATCACCTAGACTGTAACAGAGCAGACACAACACAGAAGAGAGATCCTTGAAGCCTGCAAAAAGAACCAAAAATCACCCCTAAGAAGCTCTGCAGAGAAATTCCTTAACACATATGTCTATGTAATCCTGGGTGTACCCACAGAATTGTTTCTGTAGAATGAAGATCATAAACCCCTTCCCTAAATATAGTCTAATAGCAAAGGTGACGCAACTACTAAGAATTAGAAACAACAGCTAATGATAGATGTGGGCCAAAGAAAAAGTCACACCATACTGAAGCTTCTAACAAAGATACAGAGCCACCAATGAAAGCAGATAGAGCAAGGAACACATCATTAAAAAAAAAAAAAACCAAACCA
>NW_020799098.1:11161250-11179432 GCF_003259725.1 Athene cunicularia | reverse complement strand
AGAACTTTGGAGCTAGTAACCTGAATCAAATTTAATTTATTGTATCATAAAATATGAGTCTTGGATACATATCTAGTATCAACTTAATTGGTTTTATTGTGGATGTAGATATCTATCTACAAGACTGAGATACCAAACAGCCATTAGATGAGAGTAAGTTTTGTTTCTGACTAGCTTCACTTTTATTTAAAGGAAATAATGCAGTCTGGATAGTGTCAGTTTAGAGGGCTATTCAGTCTCCCAAGCTGTTACCTTTATTACACATAGCTGAGCTGATTCCCATCAGAACCCATGGAAAGACTGCCAGTGTTTTCCATGAAAGATGAACTAAACCCTTTTCAAGCCCTCAAATGACCATCATAAGTACCATAGCATGGACTGGAGAAATCACTATTTCACAGAACTTTATGCCCAGAGATATTGAGAGCTTTGTTCTGTCCTTCCATTCAACAGTCTGGGCATCTTTGACATAAGTTATGCATAAGGCAGCTTTTTTATGAGCTATTTGAGAAGGCACATGCAGTCTCTTTCCCTGAGACCTTACACAATAATGTCCTAAAAATGCTTACTATGAATAAAGCTGTTACCTCCTATGATTCTTTGGGAAATGATACGTCTTAGAGTGTAAGAGTCTGGGAAACAAAGGGCTGTATTGCCATGTATACATATCTGATTGGTTTTCTATCTACAGGAAAACAAGATACATTTTGACTTAGATATATGTTTAATAAAGGTAACACACTCCTGAGCCTAGCTGAGCACTTCTTTATCAGTCTCTGAGAAAAAGACATTTTTTTTTTAGTGAAGAACACATTGGTGGTAAGTTTAGAATAATGTGGTTTAATTTCTTTTTTAGATAATCTCTGCCTTCCTATGAAATATATAATGATAGAACTGGACTAAGGGATAATGAGCCTAATGTGAAAAAATAGAGAGCATATTGAAAAACAGCTGCTTGAGCTTATTTAAAACTATGTATACAATCAAAAAGTGGTAACCATTTATCTGTCTGTAGCATGTCAGATAATTTCTAGGTCAAAACCAAAATGAAATACCAGAATTCCTACTACAGCAAAATTCTCCATTATCCTCCACTGTAACATGGTAATTTTTGGAATTATTATTGCACAGAATAAATATTCTCCTATCTATCAGGGTTTCAAACTCATCAGTGAAGAGGCTTGGTCCAATGCCAAATGGAAGCAATGGAAAAACTAAGACAGACTTCAGCGAGAGTTGTAATAGTCCTGGAAGGAGGAAGCCTGTTGTGAAGGTTGCTTCCTTATGTTATTGCTTTCCTTGAATGGATGCATATTTGCACAATTAAAACTGTTTTCATAAGTAAGGTACATTAACTGCCACGTGCCTTAATAAAGCAGTCAAACTGAAGGTCCTGTATTACAACAAACTGGAGATCCTGTATTACCTTCTGTGCTCTGTGGCAAAAGTATAGTTGCTACATCTCAAGTAATTTACTCACAACTACTTCCTGAAGGGCTTTTAGCAACATTCTTAAAAGAAACAGTGAGAAGAGAGACAACAAATATTTGGAATTAAAACATATCATATGAATCTCAAACTAGGATATTTAGGAGAATGTTGACAAAAATAATGCAAGTCACAGAATCACAGAATAGTCTAGGTTGGAAAAGAACTTGAAGATCATCCAGTCCAACCATTAACTCAACATTAACAGTTCCCAACTACTCCATATCCCTAAGCACTATGTTGACCTGACTCCACCACCTCCCTGGGCAGCCCATTCCAAAGCCCAGCAACCCCTTCTGTAAAGAAATGCTCCCTAATATCCAGTCTAAACCTTCCCTGGCACAATTTGAGGCCATTAACTCTTGTCCTATCACTTACTACTTGGTTAAAGAGACTCATCCCCAGCTCTGTGCACCCTCCTTTCAGGGAGCTGTAGAGGGCGATGAGGTCTCCCCTCAGCCTCCTCTTCTCCAGACTAAACCCCCCCAGTTCCCTCAGCTGCTTCTCGTACGACCTGTGCTCCAGACCCTGCACCAGCTTCATTGCCCTTCTCTGGACACGCTCGAGTCATTCCATGTCCTTTTTGTAGTGAGGGGCCCAAAACTGAACACAGGAATCGAGGTGCGGCCTCACCAGTGCCGAGTACAGGGGTCAGATCCCTTCCCTGTCCCTGCTGGCCGCGCTATTGCTGACACAAGCCAGGATGCCATTGGCCTTCTTGGCCCCCTGGGCACACTGCTGGCTCCTGTTCAGCCGGCTGTCAGTCAACACCCCAGGTCCCTCTCTGACTGGCAGCTCTCCAGCCACTCCTCCCCAAGCCTGTAGCGCTGCTGGGGGTTGTTGTGGCCCAAGGGCAGCCCCGGCATTTGGCCTTAGTGAAACTCCTCCAGTTGGGCTCAGCCCATGGCTCCAGCCTGTCCAGATCTCTCTGCAGCCTCCCTGCCCTCGAGCAGATCAACACTCCCACCCAACTGGGTGTCACCTGCAAACTGACTGAGGGTGCACTCGATCCCCTCATCAGATCATCAATAAAGATGTTAAACAGGAGCGGCCCCGACACCGAGCCCTGGGGGACACCACTCGTGACCGGCCGCCAACTGGATTTAACTCGGTTCACCACAACTCTTTGGGCCCGGCCATCCAGACAGTTTTTTACCCAGCAAAGTGTGTGCCCATCCAAGCCGTGAGCAGCCAGTTTCACCAGGAGAATGCTGTGGAAACGGTGTCAAAGGCCTTACTGAAGTCAATGTAGACAACATCCACAGCCTTTCCCTCATCCAATAAGCAGGTCGCCCTGTCGTAGAAGGAGATCAGTTTTGTCAGGGAGGACCTGCCTTTCATAAACCCATGCTGACTGGGCCTGATCCCCTGGTTGTCCCACATGTGTTGTGTGATGGTACTCAGGATGAGCTGCTCCATCAGCTTCCTGGGCACCGAAGTCAAGCTGACAGGCCTGTGATTTCCCAGATGATCCTTCGGACCTTTCTTTTATATGGACGTCACATTGGCCAATTTCCAATCTGGTGGGACCTCCTTGGTCAGCCAGGACAGGGGAGAGATCAGAACAGTTCAAGGTCGTTAGTTTCATACACGTACACTGAAATACTTTTAGGTTCTTTCTTTCTGAAAGGATACTTTTTTCTCTCCCACAATCCAGTTGGTATCATCAGTTTGGTACTGGTTCAGTAGAATGGAATTGATGACACAGGATTATCTTTGCCCAACCCAAATGAGTCTATGTAACCAATTTTTTAGCTAACACAGATTTTCCTACCTCTCTGGTAATCCTTGCTATGAAGGATATGTTCCTTTCATAAGGAAAGAGATATTCCTTACATTCAAAAAAACACAACCCTTTGAATGCAAATAAAATGACTAATACTTCTTTAAGCTCATCGTGGTTCCATGCAGTAACTTAAATGAGAGGCTATTAGTTCATCTGTGACTGAAAACCGAAACCAGATGGATTAGCTTGTTAGAGTTCTCACAAAATATAGCTATGAATTATGGACACAGTGGGAAATACATTTTTTTCAGTTGTCTTCTTTTAAGCTTCTCTTTCCGCTGTTTCATTATACTAGGCTTTTAGAAAATTGTTGCATCTAATCTCTTCTAAAAAGTCTTATTGAGTAAGAGGGAAGGAACAGATGATTTTTTTGAATGTAAAATGTAGCTCAAAGATGAAACACAAGTTTGCTGGGGACAATTCATAAACCCTACATATTCTACTACTCTCTCTTCTGTCAAGGAGAAAGCAAATTTGAACTACAGTTACAACAACAGGAAAAAGAGATATTGGTCACCTTTTAAAAGCATATTTATTTTGAGTCTTTGCATGAATTTAGGACTAATTAATTAATATAATGGTGCCTCCTCTTCATTGTTCTTTGTACATGAACATGCCTAGTGAAACAAGTTCATCAAATTTGACATAAAGATACCAAGAGTGTGAATCGTAAGGAACTTTATTGGGTAACAGGCAGCTAGATATCCAGCTTGGTCAGGACAGTACAATTGTATGCATGCCAAGAAACACAACTTTATATGCGTAAGGAAGTTTTACCAGGAAAATGACATGTATTGCATTTCAACTCATAAATGCACTTTTTTGGTTGTAAAGAGCTTCCGCTCTGAGAGTTCTGGCAGCAGAAGTGTGCTTTTGAGTCCCATTCCTGTTCACACTGGAGTCAGTGAGAAGGCCTCCACTGCTGTGAGAGAGAGTGGATTTGTTGGATTGCTCAGCGTATTTCAAGAACACTAGGCCGTCTCACATTTCTTTGAATCCAATAAATAGTGTGGATGCTCAGTGCCTGCCAAAAATTCCTGAAAAGGTTCATCAGGACTCATCATACCAACATCTTTCTACTATACAACATGCCTCAACTGTAACTGTTAGGGTAACTGTCATGCCTCAGCTCTTAGCTGTCAGGTTAATTGCCATGCCTGTTTGGCCTTCGCTTGGTCTACTGGGACTATCAAGTAGTGTACCACTATAGAACTTTGGAGCTAGTAACCTGAATCAAATTTAATTTATTGTATCATAAAATATGAGTCTTGGATACATATCTAGTATCAACTTAATTGGTTTTATTGTGGATGTAGATATCTATCTACAAGACTGAGATACCAAACAGCCATTAGATGAGAGTAAGTTTTGTTTCTGACTAGCTTCACTTTTATTTAAAGGAAATAATGCAGTCTGGATAGTGTCAGTTTAGAGGGCTATTCAGTCTCCCAAGCTGTTACCTTTATTACACATAGGTGAGCTGATTCCCATCAGAACCCATGGAAAGACTGCCAGTGTTTTCCATGAAAGATGAACTAAACCCTTTTCAAGCCCTCAAATGAAACAAGACACAATGCATGTGATTCTTCTCACCTAACTTCAAGTATTGAATTCAGCTGCCTAAGTATCAGTGCAGATTGTGATTTTTAACTCCTTAATGTATTTGAGACATCTGCACAGGGCTGCCAGGACCAACAGGAGAGAGTTATGCCTTTCTGGAGTGTCAGTGCCCTTTTGCAGACCAGACGGAATACCCTGGAGCCGCTCAAATGGTAGCAGATCCATATGTGTGCAACCAAATTGAGTCCTAGGTAGTTGTAATGTACACATCTACATGTAACTCGAGTGTCCAGGCTAATCTTAACATTGATAGTGTTAATATATCAGTAAAATACAAAGAATTATTTGTCTAATCTGAAAGTAGACATCCACATTTAAGCAAATGAATCGCACCTTAATCTTAATTGACGATATTCATCAAATTAACTAAATATTCCACTCTTCTATAACTCGAAGTTTGTAACAGTAAAAATAGCTGAAGAGTCTTTGTTTTGTGGTTGACCACCGACACTGTACTGAAGTTTTCGCTTCTCTGATAGTGCCTCCAGATTGATACATAAGGATTTTCTCTCCTCTGAGAAATGAGGCTCTCCAGCTCATATAATTTTCTGTATCTCCCCCAAATCTAGTAAAGCTGTTTCAGTTTAGGCATAGACAGAAATCTAAGAGGGACCTGTCAGACTGAAGAAACAGACATTTTAATAAGACATCTAAGTTCCCTCTACATTGTGCCTTTTCACTAGGTAACTCGGTTTGATATTTCTAGATGTGTCTTGAAATCTGTATTTGTATTGTGGAACTTGTACATACTGTGAAGATTTTGGCCTGGATAATAAAGAACCTAGTTATCAGCTGTTGATTTGAAGGTTTCTTAAACTGTAAGGCATTTTCTTCAAGTCAGCCACTATACAAACTTGGGTTATGAGCTCTCCAGATCTTGTAAAGAAATGCAAGCTTGGAGTAGCCAAAATCTGAATGCAAGCTGTGATCTCAAAGAACTCCCAGCTGCTAGTGATTCAGAATATGGCAGTCTTCCCTCCAACTCAGCATCAAACCAATGCCTGATGTGCTTCAAAGAGGCACTGTACTGCTGAGAAATATAAACCTGATTCTTGGTGACATGTGGTCAGTTAAAGATCTCTTGGAACATTTCACAAGGGAAAAGACATTAACCTTGGTGTCCTGGCCAGATTATATATTATTAATAAAAACGAGTCTAGAACATTTGGGGTCTAGTTTTCTATTCCTCACCCTGAGTTGGGTGCCAGGATCTCTCCTGGTGCCTTCAATTCAAATGAGTTCCACCAACTAAAAGCTGCATTGGATTTGGCCCTAGAATCAGTCCCCTTCTAGATCTGCTGTCAGCTGGGCATTGGGAAATTCACCAGAAGAAGATGGGCTTTTTTTCTACTTTGGTTTTGATGCTGTCAGGTGAGTAGGAGTTATTTGAACTCCAAAGGCAGAAGTGGAAATCAATCATTACAAAAATGGGGAAAAAAAATTTTAGTGTTGCTAAATCATATTTACTCACTAAATATTGATACCAGATAAGTTGTCATTTATTGATAAAAACTTTTCAACATGATAAATGTTTTAATCTAAAAGGTTTTGTGAAACATATTATAAGATGTGGAATACTTAGGAGGAGAGAAAAACAAAAGGAGGACAGGTTGGTTTATATATGAACAAGCACAATTTTTGAAAATATCTTGAGTATGATATGTAGGGACAAATATTGTCAGACTTGACTGATTAGTTTGGCAAACTTAAATTTTGGGATACTTGCACCCAGTGTCTGAGATACCCCCGTAAATTTGCATTGAAAGGCACAACTTGTCCCTAAGCAATCTGATATACACCATTAGGAACAGGTTTTTTATTATTCTGTGGAATATTTTGCCATTAAAACAACTTTTCAGCCTGACATGAAACAATATAAAATGAGATCCTTTTACAGAACCCTTGAGAAATATAGTTATAGATTGAAAATGGACTGATTTAACTTGGATAAATCATATAATTTAATTATTGTGAAGTTCATCACAACCAAGTCAGACATCTGAGATAAGAGTTACTTCTTTAAATGTGGGGGGTAAAGGAGGCAGAGGGGGAATGGAGACACATGAGGAGAGAGATACTTCAAGAAGCCAGATGAGAAGACAAAGGTGAGGTTAAACAAAGTAATTCTGATGAGACAACCTCTCAAGAACTTGTGGAAGTTGCTAGTGATAGATGAGATGGGAGCCAATAGGAGCTGGTGTGGGTGAGGTGAAAAGAAGTAACAGTTATTTCCAGAGACTGGGATGAAAATAGGAAGTTTGAATTTCAAATGAAGAGAATGAGGGGCCTGTGGTAGGGAGGAATCAAGCAGTGGGGCCATCTGGGAATATTTAGAGGAGAGAAATTAGGGAGTCACACTGCAAAAATGGCAGAGTTCTGCACCAGCAGCAAATATCTCTGAAATCCCATATGAGGATAGTCTGAAAGATACCTTCCATCTCCTTCTTAACCCTTGCTGTTCCGTACAAGTGAAATTAAGCCATTATTGCCATAAATTACTCTGTGATACACAGTCTACATAGTAGCTCCCAAACATCGGTCTTTCTGAGGATTCAACTCTGCTATGATTTTGCAGCATGGAAATCTAATTCTTCATTCCACTGAAAAAAAACAAACCAAACCAAATAAACCACAACCAAAACCATTGTCTTGCACACACACAAAAATTAGCAATATAGTGGAATTTTATAGTATCAGTTGATTTTAGAATTTACCTACCAGATAGGGTGTCACAGAAAGGGCTTGTAGGGACATACCCATTTTTTTAAAAAATCCTGTCCCTGAAGGAAGGATAGTTGTTCAGCAATGTTAGACTGCTGAGAATAAATAATGTGTAGCAGCAAAATCATAAGTATTTACAGGACTTTACTAGTCTTATCCCAACCACCTCCCATCTGGACCCTTGCATTTTCATGGTCAGAGAAAATGGTTGGAACTGTAAAAGGCAATTGTCAAAAGCTTGTCTAAAAAAATCCAAACAACAGAGACAGGCTAAAATCCCCCCTGTGTGAGAATGGTCCAGAATTCTGTTCCTTGCTTCCAGAATGAGTCCTCCAATCAGTATATTGCTATTTAAAATATGACCAAATCTCTTTCTCCTCCACCAGATCTGAAGAGAAGAATTAGGCAAATGTGCAGTCAAAGATGACACCCAGATGCCTCAGTGCAGAAGCAATTTCAGTCCTGATTTGGTTTCACTGCAGTGACTGACAGACTGCCATGTTACACTTGGCCTGTTTCTAAAATGTTCAGCTACCTGGTTTTGAGGAATTCCACCTCCTCTCAGTTGCCTGTGTCTTTGTGGCACTATGTAATGCCAAGCAGCCCCTCTACAGCCTTTGAAAGCTGAAACTCACCCTAAACCTACTAACAGAGGATTTGTGGCTTAGTGCAGTGCCTTCTTCCTTCTATAAGAACAGTAGGAAGGGCTGCAGAGAGAGGGACTGGAACAGAAAGCTTTGAGACCCTTTGAGCTGACTGAATGGCAGCTCAGTGGAGAGAGAGAAGAGCATGCCATTTGGAACCTGACTTGTTCACTGCTGTTTTTCCTGAATACCAAGAAACTGGCAGATCCATAAAAGAACCTGTCCTCCCAACTCATCCTGCCAAAACCATCCAAAAATAAAAAGAAATAAAATCATCCAAGCTGCATGAGTTTGTGCACTGATACTGATGGGCTTTTTGAATCCTTGTTTTCCCTTGCAACATTGAACATCATGCTATTTAAGTTTCTTTTCAGATTTGATCTCAACTGCAAACACTGGTATATTCATCTTGGACTCTTCCATATGTAGTCACTGCTCTTTCATAAGAACTCTGAAATGCAGCTGCTCCATGACAAGTAAAGGATGAGAAAACAGGCATGCATGACTCCTTGACTAGTAAAATTTTCCAAAGACTGGGCCAGGCTCACACAGACGTCCTGGGGACAGCAGTAAATATACATTCCCTTGGGTTCTTTGGAGTGGAGAGAAGGCAAGCATCTCATCTTTTTCCTTCCTCATGTAAAAAAATACCCATAAGGTCTGCACGTCTCCAAATATATTTTATGCTCTGATTTCACTGTAGTAATATGATTCAGTAATTCAATTATGCAAATTCCTCTAACTTAGAGTGCCTATTATTTGCTCTTCTTTTATCCAGTCATGACCAAAAAAAACATGACAGTTTTAACCTATTTGGTTAAAGCATTTGGTAAAAAGAATTTGGTGAGAATACTGATTAAAAATTTTTTTCATCATGAAAAATTGTGGGAGATTTCATACGCAAGGCAGCTCTTGGCCCTGAATAGGAGTGTGAAGCAGACGTGAAAGAGGTATAACACCCATCTGTCTTTCAGTGTGGCTTCGATAATAATATGCAGAATTTCAACAGGCATCTACATTGAGGGGGTGGCAAGCAGAAAGCCTTGTGACAGCTAGTGAGTTTTCACAGATACTCATCCGTGGAGACAAACCAGAGAAATGTGATTAATGGGCTGGAAAAACATGATCTTGATGGGCACTGTAGTTTGTGCTACAATGTTTCTTCACACTGCACACATCTGTCACAAACGGGCTCATGAAATCATTTGCCATTTGCTTTATCTGCAGAAACATTCTTTGTGTGCTGACATCATCCAAAGCGTGCCAGGGTAAGCAAATAAATCCCTATGGCAAACAGCTTGGTCTAACAGTAACACCTGTCTTCTTAACTTGCTTTTGCCAATTATTTTACAGGGCTAAGCTGATAAAAATGCCCATAGCTTGGGTGAGAAGGTCTAACGACCATCTTTGAAGTCTAGTCCTTTCACTCAAAGTTAGTCTGAGTCACAGAGTTAGGCTGGGAGTTCCAGTTTAAAATACAGTAGTGGTGGCAGGATGTGAGAAAACTGCTGCTTCCAAATCAGAAGCACCGTCTAGTGTGAGAAGTGTCAGTTCAGACTTTCTCTATTCTTCTTCAAGGATCTGTTTTAAGTCTTAAGTCACCATAAATGAGAGGACGATGGCCCTATGGACTGACCCAAAAATATCACACTTATGTTCTTATCTTCTTCACTTGTTCTCCACTTCATGGTTTCACTCATCCTATCAACGTCTCTACCCTGGCTTTTGAGTTCTACTAGCTGCTTTCTTCTGCCATCATTCAGCCTTCAAAAGGAAAACTCAGGCAGTGTTATACTTCTCCTCATTGTGCTTATGTTCTCTCCTCAGAAGTAGTTCTACTTACTTTCAAGTTCTAGGCCTCTAACTTAAACCAAAGTTTCCAACTGTTACAATTTCATGGCAAGTCTTGAAAATGTGTTTTTCTTAAAACATTAACTACTGCAGTAATTTGAGAGTCTCCATTCCATAATAAAACAATTTTCTAGCTCTTATTTCATGGAAGCTCAGAAATACAACTCCCAGGCTTATAAAAAGAAGACAATAAAAAGAAACAAAATATAGATTATTAATTCTTAAATTTATAATTAGAAAAAGGCTCAGGAGTTTGAAAACCTGAGGTTGGCACTTTCTTCAGCAGTCTTCCTTTGGACTGATTGTTTAATTAGATAAATTTGATGAGAAAAGCATCATGTACCCTAGGCAGGCACCATTTTTACATTAAATTCCCTAATTTTTCCTAAGTGAAATTGAACAATTTATCCTTTCATGGATTAAGTATCATAAAGCTTTCTTCATGAATTTAAACTTTCTACTCTAATTTATAGAATTAATTCTATATTTGTTTCTGTAATTAATTTTAGAATTCTGTTTCAGCTTTCCAGTCCTCATCCCTCTTGGCACCCACTGTGCAGACCCTCTCACAGAAAGACTGGCGGATATCCAGTGACATCCACACCACCCTTCTACAATGCCAAGCCACCATAAAAAGAATCATAAAATCTGCAGGCCCCTGAACCTTGTTACTCTGCCAGCAAGGAAAAAAACAGTCACAGAAAATGGGATGGTAACAAGAAAAATTAGGGAAGAGATGGAAGACAGAAGGATGTTGATTTTGTGACGTTTTAGAGAATATGCATAGTTATATCCTAAATACCTAGTGACACCAATAATGATAGTACAAAGGGAGAAAGTTACATTTATACATGGAATTTGCTCATTTGAAAGAGTAACTAATTTGCAAGAAGTCTTTTCTTACTTGCTGAACAGAATTTAATATAACACACTTGGTATACCTCTATTCACAGCACATCCTCCTCTTGGCAAGATTCTCTAATCTTGCCAATCTTTCCATGAGATAATACATGCCATCTGGAGGAAATGTTTCTCTTCCCCCCACCCTCCCATCTGCTATATATTTTTCTTTGATCTCCCCACCCTCAGCACTTTATCCTCTGATCATCCCTAGACCTCAAACTCTAGCTCTACAACCATTTTCACTTTCAATCTCGCTATTTCTATTTGGGTTTTGCCTTGTGGTTTTATCACACTACTGAAACTACTAGTCTGCAATAGTCTTAACTGAATCCTTCTTTATCTCTAATTCTAATCCATCTTTTTCTTTTCTTTCTCTTGAAATTCTGAATGAGCTTCCTAAATTCATTTTAGGGCTTCTGCTCTCTCATTACATACTCTTTAATCGGGCAGATTGTCCACATTACGATCATAGAATCAGAAACAATGTAGGAAGGGAGTTAAAGATCCTACCTACCCAAGGCAGGATCAGTTCTTTCTGGAGTAATTTCTGAACAAGAACTATGTAAGCTTTCTTATTAAGGCCTTAAAAAACAAAGATATTCCACATTCTCTCCACAAAACTCATCTCTAGTGCTTTGCTCTTTAATTTAAAAATATCAGTCCCTTTAAAAAGATCTTTGTAGTATCAGCCCTAAAGCATTTTGAGCCTTTTCCTCATGAGCTACCCCAGTTAACATGGAGAACAGCTTGTTACCCTCTTTTTACAGCAACCTTTTACATATTTGAATACTCTTATCATGTCTATTTTCTGTCTTCTTTTGTTTTAGACTAAACAATTTCAGATCTCTCAAGCTTAGCCTGAAGGAATTTTAAACCTCTAATGATTTTACACTCTTGAGGATCCTCTCAAACTGATTCACATCTTTTCTGAAGTAGTAAATGCAAACCTAGGCATAAAATTCCAACGGAGACCTTATCAGCAGTAGGAAGGAGGAAATACGAGGGGTGGGTTTGGGTTTTATTTTGTAAGATATACAAAGGTTCTGTGTATTTCAACAAGGGGGAGAGGCTTGGGTAGTTTTGGTATGTTTTTCCCCCTCGATGTGTAGGCTGATGGTCTCTCATAAGCTTGAAAATTTCTATGTGGAACTGTATTGAACCAGTCAGTTCCTGTTTCATTACCGGATTGCTCACTACCTGCCGAACTGCAGTACTTCACACTTTTCCTTATTGAATTGCATCTTATTTACTGGAAACATTTCTCCATTTAAAAAAAATCTTAAATTTCAGTTTTGCTATTATTTTGTCTTGCAGTCAGATGCAGTTATAAGAACAGTGCTGGACTCAAGATATGTTTCTGTGGAAACACCTGACATAATTTCAGGTAGACTATGAAAGATTGATGACTTTTTGGACCTCAGAATACCAAGAAGTTATACATCATAAAGTTTCACCCAGACTTTCACTGTTTACTTACAGAAATATTATCAAAGACAATATAAGAAATATTAGTAATGGCAGCACATACTTAGATGACAGCCACCACTTTTACTCAGTCTACAAACCCTATTATTCTGTTATAGATGAAATATATGTGAGACATGGTATATTCTTAATCATAATGTCTGTTAAATATTACTTTATAGTCTTCTGGAGGCTTATAAGCTGACTTTATTTTTACTCTACTGTGAACTGCACTTCTAGGTTGCTTCCGATAGTTCGTTAAGAGCATCCTAAGGTAAAACATATTGGGCCCAGCCAAGTAGGAAACTTTTATATAAAACTTGCTCTTTCCTTTTAACTTACGGCATTCCAATTCATTCCTTGTTCTTTAACGCACTGTATCCTTTTTGCATGTAGCAGGATCTTGAAGGTTATGTATATTCACAGGGACATATGGGATGAAGTTATTTGAGATTCTAGGCTGTTGTTCAACGGCAAAGCAGAGCACAGAGCAGAGAGAAGCAAAATCCCATTTACGTTTGCATGTTTTCCTCTGATTCACTATAGCCATTTATTAGAAGAATAAGGAGTTTCTATGACTCACGATCATTTCCATGGGACTGTTGGTTCCACAAATTCGAATCACACACACAAGTCTGTGAGTCCTAGAGCAGATGCAGTGTGGGTCTGGCAACATGTCTTGTCTGAGAAACCCACAAAAGTGTGGTTTGAATTGAACAAAATTTATCTTTCTTTCAGATAGTCCCACACATACTGAACTGATAGCAGTTGGTGTCACTGTATCTCTCTTTGAGGAGCTAATAGGAGGTAAGGAACAGTACAGCCATATTTTTACAGAACTACAAACTTAGGTATCCTGCTGAGCAGTGACTTGGCCTTAGTTCTGCCTGTCCACCTAACCCTTCTCAGTGTCTAGCTGAGTTTGCATGTCGGAGCTTCAGACGTGGTAGCTCTTGCCAAATGGCCCTTCATGCAACGTTCGTGTCCTATTAATGGAACAGCCCAGAAGCCCCTACAGGAGAGTGGGACGCAAAGCAGGAAATTTGCATATGACAAGGAGTTTGGTATTTCTTTTCTTTTTGCTTCTGCATAAAACTAAGGCTTCCAACAGTGTATATAAGAAACTAAATCTTCCAGAGTAGATATTTACCTGCAACACCAAAACATCAAAGCCAAGTCCCTGCTCTTGACCAGAAAGATCAGAGAATTGAATCTGGATCTTCTACGGCTCAGGAAAAAGCCGTGAAGGTTTGGTTCTTGAATCTCATGGAGGGGGAAAAAAAGGGCTCTGTTCTTTCCATCTTTCATTTTCCATTCTTCCTTCTTCAAACACACATTTTGACCAGATCTATCCCTGTCTCACACACAACCTCAGAAATCAAACAGCTCTTCCAAATACAAGTTGTCATACTTTGTTCCTCTGGATACCTTTCTTTTTTATGAATCGGTATTTTCTAATAAAAGAAGACTTACTTTTTTTCTTTCTGTTCCCAGACACCTGCTCAAATATACACTTACCTTTTCACTGCAGACCTTATATTTAATGATAAAGTATGAGATACAATTCCCCCTTTTACAGCTAGAAAAAGGCCTGTTAAGAGTGTGACAGAATTTAAAGCATATGATTTCTAGGCCAGTTCTGTTATTAACGGTCTGAATTTCCTTCCCTTAAACATACCAACACAAACTGTTCTTTTGGCTAGAAACAGAGTGAAGAACAGAGCAGGCTGTGGCATTTCCTTCAGATCATCCTGTCCCTGTGCCAAAAGCCTACCTTTTTTCTCTTGCACCAAATGCAATGAGTTCAGAGTAGCTGTGTCTTACGTTAGAGGAGAACAAGCTCTTGATTTTTTAATTTGCTTTCAGAATACTGAGAGTACTTCTTGAACACATTTTTTTGACTCATTAATGCTTCCTTAAGTTATTTATTGGCATCAGTTTGAGCAGAACACAAAGAGAAATGACCCCTGCTTTTCAACTTCTGTTAGAGGATGGGGGAAGAAGAAAGAAATTGTCCTTTAAAGTATATTTCTAAGGCACAGCCTGCCCGGCTTATGAAGGCAGCTGAGGAAGTTCTCACTTTGAAAAGATGTGTTTGTGAAACTCTTATTTCTCCTCCCACCCCTTCTTTTCTTCTGCAATGTCCAGTCTTGAAAACAAACTGACAGATGTTCTCTTGGATCAGCTTGTGAGACTTGCAATGTCAGGAGTGCAAACAGACTTGAGCTGTTCAGTTCAGGAAATGAGATGCAGACAATCTGATAAATAAACAGTGTTTATTACTCCAGTTTAAAGTGTGCTTTGGATTTCTTTTCAAAATAGTCCTGCGAGGAACTGAGGATTAATATTAAACATGTGCTCCTAATTTAGAGACCTCAATAGCAAGGTCGGAGTGGTCTTTAACTTACACAATTGATATAGTAAGGTTATAACAGAAGTGAATGTTTCTGAACCTTAACCAGATTAAAGAAACAATAACAATAAATTTGAATTACATAGAAATTCACTCCAAAGGAACTTAAAAGGCTTATGAATACACAGAGATCAATCAGAAAATAGGATTTAGGACAGTGTGTGGATTAGAATACTTTGTGATTTAAACTGAGAGACACAGAGATTTAAATCAGCTGATACATAATTACACGATTTGGATAGGGACAAGACAGAGTGGAAAATATACTCAAGCAACTGTATATGCATTTCAATGCTTATGGAGTCATAAATTTAGATTTAGATATCATCCAAACGGCACTTCATTTACAAGCAGCATATAAAATCACCAGTGCAGCACTAAGACATCATTTCATTATTAATTCTGCATAATGTCATGTGCCACCCTACATCCCTGTCACGGCTACGTGGACTACACAGCACAGAGGAGACCAGCATCCACGGCTCCAATGATACATACGCAGCCAGGCAGAAGCTGGAACAGCCAGGGACCATAAACCTGACCTGATCTGACCCGGACACACAAACAAGCAGGCACAACAGGACAAGTAACTTCAGAAGAAGGCAGCAAGGACTTTTTTTCTATTGTGGGAAAGGGAGGAAGAGGGTTTAGAATGCAGTAGGTGAGTTTTGGAGCTGACTCCTGATATCCTCTTAAGGAAATGGCAACTACATGCTCCACTGTCCTTTGGGACGTAGACAAAATCACAATTTGGCCCTCAAGAGAGAAGACAGATACCCATTGAGTCACTAGTAACATTTCCTGCATTGCTTTGGATTTGTCTTGAGACACCTCCCTTCCAGCAATGCCATAAGCATCATTTCCAGCAGACTGAGGTGATTCAGAACCCATGAAACAGTCATTTTTCCAAGTGACGGAGAATTATTACTGAATGGGTTATCATTTAAACAGCTTTAAGAGCCACATTTGAATTTTGAATTAATTCAAATTCTAGCGAAGAGTGTTCAGTAAGTAGCACTGAACCATGAAACCTCTTACCGTTCCCAAGAGGAACATCCAATACTTGGTGTGACTGTGATTTTTTTTTCCTAGCCTTACTCTCTGCATCACTCTCCTTTCTTTTGAATAATGAATTTTGAAAGTAAAATAAATGGTTGCAGAGACTGAGATATCCCTTACAGTTCTTGCTTTTTCTCCTATAATAAACAGGAGCCTGATCAGTACCCCTCAGAATATAATTAATACTGAGTCCTAGAAGTGGCAAGACTACGCATATGCTTATCTGAGAGAGATTATGTCATCTGTTTTATTTTGGCTACAACACACCAGTCAGCAGAAAACATATTTGAAATTTTTTTTATACTGAATTAGTGAGATACATACTAATAAGCCAGTTATGAAAGATTCTGTGGAAGTCCTTATACTTACTTTAGAATGCAAACTCTCCATTCAAGATTGCTGTATTGACCTGTCCATATTCACCCTGTTTTCCTATATCCTGCTTGAGGTACCCAAGTGTGACTACAGAACGAGATAACGAATAGGAATACCAATACAACTATGAAAGATTCTGTAGTCTAACAGCAGTAATTCACAGACCGCTATTTGTAATTTGAAACATTTTCCCCAACCTCTTCCTTGTAACTGTTGTCATAAATAATGAAAATATTCACATTACCTACACACAGAGCTCTTGTTTCTTTCTGTTCCACGTTTCAGACCTAACACTTTTCATGTTTATTAGTCTCCTGTTTCCTTAAAGGGCAAGTTTAAATCAAAACACTGACATTTTTCATATTTTAGATATTATTCTATAAATAAAGTTATTTGGTAAATCTTACCTCTTCAAAAGTGTGTTCTACAGCAGATTTTACAGTCATGTAGTGTCTTTGGCCATCACAGAAGCCTTTTTTTGCCGTGAAACAGCAGCTGTTTGGAGAATCCAGTCATGGACCAACTCTCCCCTGTAACAGAGAGAACAACAAAACACTAACTGTAGCAGGGGATTTTGGATGCTGCATTCAAGATGTCCTTAATTAGAAGACAGGATTGTAATTTTTCCCTTCTTATGACCCAATAGACAGATGCAGCTGGTCAGTAAATTGTGCCTACTTAAACCTGGTTCATGGGATCTCATCAGGAAAAACCCTCAGGTAGTATCTTACAGGAGTGCATGAGTTTTATCCCTTGCATGAAAAAGAGGGAAGAGGGAACCGTAGGCAGAAGTCAAGGTTGGAAGTGTCATATGCAGCAAGTAAGACTTGCCCAGCTTGGTATAGTCTCCAGGTGAGATATGTCAGGAATCTTTCTACTGAAGTCAGATTAGTGTTTCTGGAAGCCAGCTCAACCCATACCTAGATTAATTTGAATGTTATGACTAGTCACTATCTCAGAGCAAATGTGTTTTGTTGATAAAGATGGCACACATGGGCAAGGTTTACTCTGCGTAGTATGAAGACTATGTGGGTGACTAGTTAACAGAGCTCAACAGATGCTGTTCCACTTGACTGTTACTGAATATTTTGTGACTAATAATCGATTAAAAAAACCGCAAAAGTCAAGAATTAAGGCTTTGTCAACACTTTCAGATATTATTACACAGAAGATACCAAATCTTTTGTTGAAATAAATGACAGCGGGGAGCCCAGTGGATCCCCTTTGGCTGCTGGAAAGCATCTTGTACAACTTGTAGTGATGCCATGTATGAACAAGCAGCTACCAGGGCTGGGTTCAGCTCCAGGTGTCTCTGCTTTATCACCCGCAAAAGGGATTCACATCCAAGTCCCGTTGTGTTGAATATTACAAGAGGCCAAACCTTGACTACCCCATGGTGGCAGTGATGACAACTGTCCTTATTAATGCTGACAACATTAAAGACGAGCATGAGGGAAGACAAATTGGCTGCTAGCGTTCTGCCCCACGCATCACTAAGATCGCAGCTGCTCTCTTCACGTACGTTCTCTTACACATACACATTTGTACTTTTTAGCCCACGCCGCACACCCACGACTGCTGGCGTCCAGTGGATCGCCGCAGCCGGGCTCACACCGGGCCTTTCCCCGCTCGGGGTGGCGATTTACCAGCAGACGGCGGCATCTGTGCCGCACCGTGCCGGCTAAGGGCAGTGGGCCCCTCCGCAGTCCCCGCCATGCTCCTACCCGATTCACAGGCTCCCTTCTGGACCTGGGCGACGGCGGGCAGGCCGTGCTGCAGCGCCTTGCGGCTCACCGCCTTCAGCTGGCAGATGTTGTCGTAGGTCCGGCCGTCGCTGCCGCACACCTGGGCGCTGAGC
>NW_020799098.1:11042159-11161200 GCF_003259725.1 Athene cunicularia | reverse complement strand
CCCGACCGCTGCAACTGCTGCCTCATCTGCGCCGCGGGCGAGGGGGACTCCTGCGGCCGCAAGGAGGACCCGCCCTGCGGGGACAGCCTCGACTGCCGCTACCCCATGGGCAAGCGCTTCGCCAAGGGGGTCTGCCAGTGCAAGCTCAGCGCCCAGGTGTGCGGCAGCGACGGCCGGACCTACGACAACATCTGCCAGCTGAAGGCGGTGAGCCGCAAGGCGCTGCAGCACGGCCTGCCCGCCGTCGCCCAGGTCCAGAAGGGAGCCTGTGAATCGGGTAGGAGCATGGCGGGGACTCCCCGTGCCGGGACGGCCTCCTGGGGCGGGGGACGGCGCGGGGTGTGCTGAGGGGAGCTGTGATTTTCAGTGGCCTGGGAAGACCTGGGTGGCCCCGGTGACTGTAAGAGGTGTCGAGGCCAAGGCACCTTACCCTGCGGCTAGGGATGGCTTTGGTGTGGGGAAGGGGTGCTGGGGGCCTTTCTGAACACGGACATACCCCTTGTTGGTCCTCAGTCTGGGCTAGAGGAGTCAGCTGAGGTTTGCAGAGGTTTCCCCTCGGTAGCATGGCCACGGACACCTTGGCGTTGTGTACATCACTGCCACAGCAGTCCCGTGAGCGGGAGGCAAACGCACTCAGTATGGAAGTGAGCTCGGTGGAGGCACTGGGCTGTCAAGGTGGGGCACTGGTTACACCCTCGGCCGTCGCCTCTTCTCAAGGCAGGGTACACTGGCTGGGCAAGCATACTGTCATCCTGCCAAGGCTGCCTTCGTTTCGTAATGTCAGCACTCACTGCTGAAGCGTTTTGGTGGCATCACCCGTGCAGGTTGCGTTGCAGATGCAAGCAAAGCGGAGGTCAGGGAACCCTCATGCTCTGGCCTTCCCTGGTGGTATCTGGGACATTAATTGGATTCACCTGACAGGCATCTCTAGGCAGAAAAAGCCTCTTAAAGCCATGTAGCTCGAACAGGCAGAAAAAGCACCGAGTAGTATATAAACCACCTAAAACATAGTCTTATGCCTGTTTTGTTTTCGCAGGAAATTTCATAGTCTTGTAGAGTCTAAAGTGAGAGAAAATGCCTGCAAACCTCCTTTACAGTTTAAAATTTTGACACTTAAGATACTGAATGATCTTCTGTTTGCAGTAACATGCTGAGGCCTTTGCTTGGATATTGTGATATGCTATGGCACCTTCAAGCTTAATGGTTTAACTTCAGAAAGTTTAATGATCACTTCAGTTAGTAAACTTTTGTAGTATTAAAATGGGTCACTTTATGGAAGTGTTAATGCTGCTAATATCACGTACTTACCGATAGGTTATTTTAAGGGTTTGCTTCTGCTACCTTTCTCTTACGTGTTCCTGGAAAGCAAAGCCATATCCGTAGTGGAGCTTTAAATCATGCATTAGTGTTTCCATTATGTCAGGTGAACCACTGACTGTCCTGTTTATTCATAGATAGTGAACTTGCCAAGATTATTGGGAGGGATTAGAGAGAAAAGGGCTACAGTAGTAGCCTTTCTGTGAATATGGGATCTTTCATATATCCTGCTCTTGAGAGAAGGCAAACTGTGGTGTAGAGGGAGGAGGTCAAATTATATTTCTGGAGTTCCTTTAGGAGTATCTTGTCAGAGACAAGAATTGCTCCAAATGCCAGCCTGGAGCTGCAAAGATCTGTCTCTCCAGTATTTTGTAGTCATGAACTGCTGTTTGCCTGTTCCTTTTCACATCAGCATCTGTTAGCTTTAGTACTCCTAATATTGGTTGGATCTGATCCACATGAAATAATTAGAATGTTTAACCAAAATGAGTGAGCTATAGGCTGCATCTAAGGGCTTACTGAGTACCTGGGGTTTGGTATATATGACATTTTCTTTAAGGAATCTTCTTGAATCTATTGTTAACAGGCTTAGGAATTTGGACATATGTAGCCATGAGGTGGAGGTAACTTTTTCTTTTTTTTTTTCAGGCAACTATTTTAGTGTTCATTTTATTTTGGTTTTATTTTTTTTGCCAGAAAGCCTCAGCTTAGATGAAGCATCTGGTTCTCTGTTAAGTTTTAATTTACTTTTTTTTTTATTCAATTCTACAGCTGCACAAACTGAAGCTCAAAGAAACCAAGTGTCTTCCCAAGGTCAGACTGAGTTGGTGGTTGAGCCAGGAATAGAACTCAATTATAGTATTTTTAAATTTTTTTTAAAACAATAACATTCAATGGCTGTAATGAGAGGTTTAGAAGAAAGTCAACAGTTTAAAATTACTGTCGAGTTTCTCTCTTTTCCCTGTTCTTGAAAGAAATCTGGCCTCAGATGACTCAGAGTTTGAAGGGCTAAGTCAGTTATGAAGTAAATTCAGTTCTACTTAACCATACATATATTAAAACAATCTCAGATAACAGTAACCTTACACAGCATGATTTAGGCCATTTTCAGAATGTGCAGTGACCCCGAGGAGCAGCTTTTGAAATGTCTGATTCTGTCCATTTCCAGTTGCTTATGTCACTGCTAAGTTAGGTTCTGGCTGTGATAAACCAAGATAGGCTGAGAAAATTTAGCTGTGGTTTCCTAGTGACAGAATTCTGGTGAACAAGGATGCATGAAAAAGGAGTAGTAAAGAATAGAAAAGGATGCAGGGAGGGAGGAAGAAAACAGGTGCTGAGGATAACTGAGTGGTAATTCCATAAGTGACAGAATTTACAATATGTTTTTACTTGTTGAAGTCCTGGATTAGGTTGAAGAACAGCATGCCAAATTACAAGTTCTAGATACAGTGTACTAAAGGGGGTGTGTACTGCATGGAGGTACTGGAACTCTTTCATGGATATTCTTCAATACGCCTATGCCCTGAAAAATATTACTCATACAGTTAGCCTTACGTGTCTCAGCAGACCCCTGGACTTCTCTGAGATACTAATAGGAACAGCTGGCAGAACTCCTAGGCAGATTGAATCTATATGCTACAGATATCCTTTTTTTTCTCTTCAACACTAGATACCTTAATATATGAGAATCTTCTGAAGCAGCTAGCTTTTTCCTGCCTTCTGTTGTCTACTGTGAGAAAGGCAAGCTATTACAGGCTAGTGTGTAAGTAATGGCATAAACATTTACAGAAGATGACCCCTAATCAAAGACCTGTTCTTACAGAGCCCTGCTTTTCACTGCAGCCAATTTAAATTTTAAAAATGCCACATATCAATCTATTAAAGTGTCACACTCCTCAGTCAAAGGATTCACACGGTCACCTGTAATCTATGGACATTTTATGTCAGGCTCTTTCTTTCACAAAGTGCTGTTTGTGATCTCTCTGTACAGATTTCTTAGTACAGTTAATAATTCCCTGCAATATTATTTTGCTAATGGCTTCTGTGAAGACAGTTCAGATGTCAAAAGATTTATATTTTCTCACCTAGGATGTGAAAGTGAAAAAAAAAAAAAAAAGTTTTTGAAAAATATGGGTGCTGTCTTGCCAGTGCAGCAAGGAAAACTAAAAGTTTGATTAGAAAACCTTTGGAGGAAAGAAGTTCCAGAAAACAAGTTCATTGGCTTTGACACTGATCCTTTGCAGGGTTGTGCCTGAGAATGTCTGTCCTCTGTGTTGTTTAACTGAAGTCACTCTCAGAAAGTGGTCATGATGTACAGCCTCGCCCATGTCAGTCAAATCTTTGCAAGATATGGGTCTAAAAGTGCAGTTCCCTAAATGAAATGTGTGAAATGTCATTAATGCATGAGCAGAGTCATTGCATGCAGTTCTACATGGGGGTGTTTGGAGTGTTCCTGTATGTAACCTTGAATCTGTAGAGGAACAACTGAGCATATCATTACTTGCATTTCTGAGAGATTGGCCCAGTAAGAGCTACCGAAGTCTCCTAGTGGTATTGTCATCAAAGCCTTACAGCTGCCTTCAGCTGTATTTAGGGAAATGCACAGCAAGGTGCTGGATAGAAAAGCAAATTCTAGTCACATTCCTTTACTTGTTGTTTTCCTTACGTCTGAGTTTGTTTTGAGTTCCCGCAGGTGAGGATGGATATTGTACAGTGTTTGGTGTATATATATAACACAAAGCATTAACACCTCACTGCTTTGTATAGGATAGCTAACAGGAAAAAGGTGTTCTCATTGCGTCTCTGAGCATCTGAAGTCGGCAAGGCAG
This sequence comes from Athene cunicularia, assembly GCF_003259725.1. Taxonomy (NCBI): domain Eukaryota; kingdom Metazoa; phylum Chordata; class Aves; order Strigiformes; family Strigidae; genus Athene; species Athene cunicularia. Next base: position 11,157,055 of record NW_020799098.1, on the reverse strand, counting down.
TGAGGTGCCTGTGCTGGAAGGCTTATGCCAGTCTGTCTCCATCTGACCATTGTGATTGCTGCACTGCACAAGAAAGCCACTTTGGTGTTGGTTCACCAAATTGTTTTCATCTCTGCACGGTAGACATCCATTGTATAAACAAGTCGCCTGAACCATAATGTGGCATTAAACTCACCAAGGCTTTATGGTCAGTGCACAGCTATGCAACTTGATCTTAATGCTGAATTCATTGGAAAAGCTGCCCATGAACCTATATATTCCAGCAGATGTTTCTGTTTTTTAAGCAGAGACATTATAATCTTTTATTTGTCTTTCATTTCTTTCCATGAAAGCACAGTAGGGACAGTGTTTATCCCTGGTGATCAGATCTGCCAGGTTGCAGTCTTCCCTTAGTCATAATAATTTTGCTGAACATACAGATCTTTTCTGAAGCTGGTTTTAAAAGGGAGATGGGGGAACAGCCTTGAAAGAATGAGTTTCCCAGGCTCACAAAATCTTAATGAATATAAAATTGTGGATTTTAATACAATGTATTGTCTTTAAGAAGCCATTGAAGGTAATTTGATTTAATTCTACAGGGAGTAAGTTGGCAGATATTCAGAAACTTTCAGTCTTTTGCAAATGTAAATTGGTCTAGCTTGTCTTCAGTGGGATTATGATGATTTATTTCTGCTGAAATTTTTTCCAGTTCTCTGCATGCTAGGTTAGCTCTGCAAATTTGTTGGAGTTGTTCCTGATTTATGGCAGTGTTAATGAAATTGGAGTGGGTCTGTTGTCTCTACCAGAAAGCAAATAAAACACTATTAAATTAACTCATAGCCTGTAGATAACATTACTATGCAGGCAAAGTCTTAAGCTGATAATAAGGATTCTCCTACCTGACAGTCACTTTAGCCATGTAAATGCAGTGTAGTTGGAGCCCATAGAACTGGAAATGTAAGTTCACATCTTACAAAATAGGCTGAACATCTTGAGCTCCAGTTCATGTACTTACATCCAAATCTGGATTTTGAGTGTGTGAAAGGAACTGGATAGCTTTTGAAAATCTAATCACTTAATTGAAATGATAGGATGGGAGTTCAGATCTGCTGAAAATCTGGTTGATGTGTGGCTATGGAGCAGACTGGGAAAGTCTAGTTATTTTGATTAAGAAATGTTTGGACAGCGAAAGACTCATACAGTGTAAATTTGTTTTTGCTTCAAGTACAACCTGGTTGAAACACCTTTGATGTCTTGGTTATGCAACAGATAGTTAATTGGATTAAATTATGGCTTTTTGCCAAGATAAATTAGCTTTGGTTAGTGTGAGATTACTTTGAGCATGCAGTAATAACATGGAAAATAATGATGTTATTGAGCGATCTTTGAAAAAATATGTGGCAAATCTCACTAGGTCAACAGGTCAAAATACCCAAAGCTGCTGTAAACTCAGAGCTTTTACATTCGCAGTCCAGCAGAGGTCTGAGAGCTGCATGAAACTGCAAGACAGCAAGAGTATCGAGGTGGGGGGGAGTTCTTACTGGGTTTAGTAAGAACAGTAGCAGTAACTAGTGTCTACCAACTAATGCAAATTAAAAGATAGATTGAATGTCTGACATAAAGCCCTGACTCTGTTACTACAGTTACAACACTTCTTTTCAGGGTGACTTTATACAACTTCTTGTATAAAAGCTTACACACCTTCTACAATGTTGGATGTTGCTTCCTTCTTCAGCTTCCCAGGCTGCAGTTCCTCCCTTTTAAAGTATATTGAGAACTTCTGGTGAAAACCAATAGTTTAATAGTTATGCACTAAAACGTTATTAATATTAAACAACGTTTCAGTTCCCTTAAATAGGGCTATATGTATGCGAGTAAACGTTAGTTTGCAATTACATTTTCCAAGTCCACAGTTTGAGCTCCTGGCATGTCATATAATGTGTTTAAAGGTTTTTATCACACCCAGCTTGGAGAAAATTATTCCAATAGATCAGTTTCAGTGAAGACCTCTCAACTTTGTAAGTCAGTTTTCACCAGAGTTTAGTCTCCGTCAGAGAACGGAAGAAGAGCTCATCTCTAATCAGGCCAGTAGATCTTCAGCTACACCTTTCTTAAAAAGTTTGCATGTCTGTTATTGATCCTCCTTTGTTTTGGATTTCCCTTTAATATATAGTGCAGATTTGGATTAGCCTTCAGGCTTGAGTATTCTTGTCTTCTGACCCTAGCAGAGGTTCTAGACTCCTGCTCAGCCTGAGAAATGCTTTCACTATGGTATGGAAAGAAGACAAGGTTAGCTTCAGTTTTACAGTCTCAGCTCTGTGTGGCTGCATTTTATTTTCTTCAGGTCTTTCCATGTTTGCATTCATCCAATACCTCTTTCAGACTTCTTTCTGCCTACCTCAAATTTTACCTGGAAAGCCACTGCCACACATGATGTTTCCCTGGTGGCTAGTCAGGAGTGGTGCAAAACTGAGTTCCTTGGCAGGCATCCTGCTCTGCTTTTGCCCATGTGCAATGTTGTGACAGTTTGTCATGGTCAGAACAGTTCAGCACTCAGCAGCTGCAAAGGGGTTTAATTGCCCTGGCTCGCACAGAGCTATGTTCATTTACACCACCTGAAAGCCTGCATTCACTGTGCTTTTTTTCCCCCCAAGTCTGTTCTAGTTCATCAGCTGAGGAGCTAGCCAACTGTTTTTCATAGATGTGTCATCATTTCTATTAAGATGAATGTGATAATAATGTTTTATCCTGTCAATGAACACTGCTGTGTATGCAAGCATTCAAAGTCATGTTAGTAGACTTCAAAGGATATACTGCATAATCAAGCAAGCTGCTTGTGAACTGAAGGTAAGATAAATCTTCAGTGTCCTAGTAAGCAAAATAAATAACAGTATATTGTGCTTACATTTGACTGTCCTCTGTGATTCTTGTTTGCGGTGCCTCTTTTAAACTAAGTGCTGAAACAAGCATGTTCAATTGATTAGAGAGATTTTTCAGTGTGTGTGAGAGTGTACATAAAAATAATAGACTTAATCTAGTCCTGCCAAGTTGTTCCTTCTGTTTATACTGTATCATATAAATCTAGCATGCTAAATGTAAGCATGGTTTCTTTCCTCTCAGAAGTGAACCCTATGCCCAGTAAAAGGAAAAAGAACTCATGGACTTCTATGGAGAAATACCTAATTGTCTTGGTCTGGCTCCTTCAATACTTTTTTTCCTTGGTACTAACTAGAATTGGGTCCATTCCATAAGTTCCTGACTTTGCTTCAGGTCTTTTGGATACTGTGGTAATGTAATGTAATCTTGCACTTTCTGACTTCGTAGGTCCTTTAACACTTTATTGTGAAAGCTTTCTGAGAGACTGTAAGAACTATAACAACTAGTTCTGTCACCCACTATCATATGAATTTATTCAAAGAATAGAATAGAGACATCTTTTTTGTAAATAGGTTAGACTTCATTGGGCTGTAATCTTTATATTCATCCCAAGTAATTTACAAGTTACAGTGTTTAATGATCAGTAAAAAAACCTGTAGGTAAGGATTGGTGAAAATGATCTTTGAATTAAGAACTATACAGAATACCAAAATGCATAAGACATCTCTTAAACTTCCCTCTTCTTTCTTTACTGTGTATCTTTTTGTGGGATGACTCCTGCCTACTTTCCTTTTAAAGACTTGGGTAAAGGGCAGCTGATGAAAGAAAAGAGTATCCTTTCAAAAGTCAGAATCTGTATCTGGACTTGTTACTATGTTATGTGATCTAGAAATAGGCAAATCTAGAACCCTTAAGATCAGTTGTTGACTTGGTATGCAAGAGCTGCTGTGGAGTTAGTTCATCCTTCAGCACGAGTTGAACTTAGAGCAAACTACGATGGTGTGAAGCATCACTTCTGAAGAGTTGACATTGTTTACAAATCAGAAATTAGAGCGCCTCTCTCCTGACTAAATGGCAGAAGAAGAATTACATCCCTGGCATAAACTATGTGCTATTGCACCAGATTTGAATAAAGCCAAAAATGTTATTGCTGTATCTGATTACAATTCATTTATTCCCTTCCCTAGATCCCATAGTTAATTTCGAAGCTGAACATGAAAGATTGCTATTTGAGTGTGGTGTTATGTCCCCTAGTATACGCTTAACATACGTGGTGATATGTTCCATGTATTATGGATTGCAGAAAGTATGGCATTGTAGCACAAGCAGTATTATTTGTGATGTTGCAATGTTAGAATCCAGGATGTTGTGACATTAGAAACGAGGATGCTGTGGGCTTTTTTTCCCCTCTCTAAGTAATCTTCATTCCACAGAATTATATTCAGTATTCACAAATGCTATGTATACTGCTGTTTAATGTAGTACTTCGCTGGCTTTTATCAGAGCACTTAGCATTTACTAATCTATTGCTATGCCCAGTTGCTTGTGACAGCTTAAAAGGGAATTTTCAAAACATTTTTAGGTGCAAAGATTATAATTTACAGCAGATTTCCAATGTGTCTACTTCAGAAGAACCCAACTTGGGTTCTAAATGTGATTCCCAAATGCTGCAGCTGTATTAATCAGTACTTGTTAGGCCACATCTAGAATACGGCATCTAGTTTTGGACCCCTCCATACAAGAAAGGCATTGACGAACAGAATTGAGTTCAGGAGAAGGTCATGAGGATGGGGGTGGGATTGGGGTCAGGACTAGATGTACCTCCTGTTAGAAGAAGCTGAGGGAGCTGGGCTTGTTCACAGCCTGGAGAAGAGGAAGATTCAGGCACAGCTAACAGCGACCTTCCTGTACTTATGAGGAAGTTATCAGGAAAATGGAGCCAGGCTCTTCAGTGGTGCATAGGATAAGACACAATGGGTGTAAGTTGAAACATAAGTCTTAGCAAGGGAGGTTCAGACTAAATATAAGAAGAATTTTTACCTCATGGAGGACAGTGAAGCAGCGGGAGAGATTTCCAACAGAGTTTCTGGAGTCTTCATCCTTGGAGATTTGCAAGTCCCAGCTGGACAGAGCCTTTGAGCAACTTGGTCTTCCTTTGTAGGTAACCAAGTTTTGAGCAGGAGGTTGAAGTAGACATCCTGAGGTTCCTTCCAGCATGACTTACCCTATGACCTGTGCATTTTCGATGATAATTAGTAGTTGTCCCAAGAAATATACTCCAGACAAGGCTTGTAGACTTCCAAGAAAGACGAAGAATTTATAGTCAAGTGTTGATGTTTAATTTTCTACGGATCAAGCAAAATGCTGGATGAGTTTTGAACAATCTTGATGACTTTGATTCCTTTTCCAATATCTGTTTGGAAACTATCCCAGTAGGAGAAACAGACCAATTCAAAGCATACTTATCTCACCTACTTGGTACAAAAGGGTATTGTCTTATTAACATATCCAATTCTTTCTGCTAGTATAGGTCACCTACAGTCCAGCAGCCCAAGATACAAATTCAACTTCATAGCAGATGTGGTGGAAAAGATTGCACCTGCAGTTGTACACATTGAACTTTTCCTCAGGTAATGCTTCCAATTCTTTGTGTTTCAATTGCATTGTTTAACAAGGGTCTACAAAGACTTTTCCAGTGCAGTAACTTTCAGTTTGAATTCTTGAAGTCCACAAAATACTCTGAAACATTACAGATTCATTTATCTAGAGAACCACCCATTTCTGTGTTTTGTTTCTGTTCAGTAGATCTATTTTATCAGGCTTATGGTCTTTACAGTTCTTTACAATGCATATTGTCTGCCATAAAATGTCTATCTCATTTTTGGAGGTCTCCTCAGCCTTCACTAAAATGTGTTGCTTGTATTGTGCTTATTATCCCAGTTTAAAAAATAAAAGTCCAGAAGGTAACCTGGAAAAATATAGCTCCTTGTTGCACTCTGTTTTCATTGAGAGGTGATTTTATTTTGGCAGGGAGAACATTAAGAAGTAGCATGTTGACCAGATGTAACCTATCTAAACACAGAAATGATTTCTGATAGAAAAAAAAAAATGTACTAAATTTGCTGACCAACACATACCAATATTCAGTGTACTGAAGCTGGAGCTGAGGTGGCAAGTTTAACACTGAGTGCTCAAAACAACCTGGGAGGCAGGTTTAACATTGAGTGCTCAAACCAACCTGCTGTCAGAACAAATCACTGCAAATATTACATGTACTCCATTATCTGAATACTTTTCTGCTTGGAGTACTCGCATTTTGCATAGGTTTAAACATTTCTTGGAGGAATTTATAGGCTTTTTTAATATGCAAAATCGAGATGATCAGGTTTTCTAAGACATAGCTTTATGCACAGTGATCGATCTTCTGAGAGAATGTTACAGTTGGAGATGTTTAAGGTCTTTGCATATGTAGTTAAGGTTGTTTGTTCTTTCCCTATAAGTAAATGTTTGTCCAGCAGCCTGCTGGGTGCTAATTGTGATACTGTCTTTTGTCTGGGATTGGCTCCAATTCTTTACTGCTGAATAGCCCAGAACTTTCCAACAATTTCCTAATAAGGACCACATCTTGGGAGAAAGATGAGTTTGTGGACCTTTTCTCATCTACTGCCCAGGCACTCTCTGTTCCCCTCACAAATCTATGGTCATTACAGCAGTTGTTCATAGAGAAAAGTCATAGTACTTTAAACAGTTTATGAAGTCTTTTAACTGTCTGTATTGCATTAAATGTTTTCTACCAAGTCTTATATATTGGTGGTGTTCTTTATTTATTTTCTTTCACATCCCAAGTCTTTTCAGTTTCCAGACATGCTTCTTCCTGCCAGTCCACACCTGGGCTTCATTACTCCCTGAGACGTCACCTCTTCCTTTACTCCTCTGTCCAGCTCCAAGGTTCCTTCTTCCATTTTTCCCATTAGAGGACCAGTCCATTTGTCAGCCCTACTATTTCCTGTCATTGTTTTCTTCAGGTATAGAAGCAGCTACTGGTGGCATCAGATGGACTCCTCCTCCTTCCCTTTTTGTCACCTAGCCTCTTTGCAAGGAAGCCTCTAAAAATAGACTTGGAAACCAAAGGAAAAGGACCCTGCATGCTGTCTGAAAACCTCAGTTCCTATCACCCTGGCTGACTAAAATTAGTTGCAATGTTCAGCAAAGGGTCCTTTGTCAGTTTTTTAAGTTTAATTTTTGTAAGGGTTGTAACATTGGTCACCAAATGTTTTGCTATTTATCAGGGTGAAAGGTGGTAAATGATTTCCAATGTAATCTTCTCAAGTTATGCTTCTCTTATTGAGTTATAATTACTTGCTTTGTGTACAGGCACCCTCTCTTTGGTCGAAATGTCCCACTTTCCAGTGGATCTGGGTTTATTATGTCTGATTCTGGTTTAATTGTCACCAATGCCCACGTGGTGTCAAGCACCAATGCTATATCAGGGAGACAACAATTGAAAGTACAGCTACAGAATGGAGATACCTATGAAGCAACTATCAAAGACATTGACAAGAAATCTGACATTGCAACAATAAAGATTCACCCAAAGGTGAGTGGCATAAGCAGATGAATTAACTGAGAACCCTATTTCAGTTTCATTTAGTTTGGAGTGGTTAAATGGAATATATGTTTAGGGATTCCTTGGAAATATATCTGGGGAAAACAATGTACTGTAATACACGCCTGGAGATTTTTCGTATCTTGGAATTAAATTACTTTTGTCTTCTGTGCTAGGAACTGCTAAAAAAAGGGGAAAAAATGCAGCTCAGGTAATATGTGGCCATATTCTGCTATCTTTACCTGAAGACCCATGCTATTTTGGTTAATCCTTCTAGTTTTGTGCCAGTACATAGATGGCAAGGTGATACATAGGATGGGGAGAGCAGCAGGTTGGTCAACAGCTGCTTTGTATGCTGTTTCTAGGAGCTGCAGGGAACAATCTGCTGGAAAACAGGGAAATCTTGTTTCAGAATCTTGATGGCTCTGTTGTCTGGGTGAAATTGCAAGGTACTACTGCTAGCAATCTTGTTTCTGAGGACAGTTTAAAGCAGTAACACCATACAGTCTCCTAATTTTACCTGGCATTAAGTTTTGGGTATATGAGTGGCTCTTCCATTAATGTAATGGAAAGTATATGTTCCTAACTTCTTGCTAGTTTTTGACCTTTCCAATCAGGTTATTTTCAGATATAAACTAATGCTTATATCTTTCTTTCTGTGTTTACTTAAGAAAAGACTACCAGTATTGTTACTGGGACATTCTGCTGATCTGAGGCCAGGAGAATTTGTGGTGGCGATTGGAAGTCCATTTGCCTTACAGAACACTGTGACAACCGGCATTGTCAGCACTGCTCAGCGAGATGGCAAAGAACTTGGCCTGCGGGACTCAGATATGGATTACATTCAGACAGACGCTATTATCAATGTAAGTACTGGGAATGTGAGGACCTGAGCTTCACAGTCCTGGGACCTTGAAATCCCCACCTGTTCAGCAGAGAAGTGTGTGCTCTGAAAGGTGAATCCACTAAATACAAGCAGCTTTGTTTAAAATCGGTGATAGGCTCTTCTTTTTACAAAAGATTATGCAGCGTCTGCAAGTTGCGTTCAGGCCTTAGTGTTGTGAGATGTATGATAAATAAAACTACTGTCTTTGAGATTATCTGTGAAGACCCTTCTAATTGCGTAGATCTCGTACAGTAACAGATGGTTGTACATACCAACAGTAAATCAATACATTTGTCTCTGCTTGATCAGCTGATCTGTCCAAGCAAGCTGTAGAATAGAGCCAAATCATCTCCATGCATTAGAACCAAATGGAGTAGTCAAGTTGATAGTATCTGCTTCAGTTTAATGACAGGACACCCAGGTAAGCGCTTAAGGAGAGGTCTGGGGGGGGGTGGGGAGTGTGTGGTGGTGTTCTTGTTTTTCTTTTGCACATCACATACTCCAAGTAAGAATTTAGATGTAAAATAACATAAAGTTTGAGATACAGTTTGGAGTTAAGGGCCCTAGCACTGCATGTTATATAGAAACACATGAAAGTAATGTCCTTCAGAGCAGCTTGGAGGGATCCAGAGAGCTTAAGTAAAGTCCTTGGGTGTGTATCTAACTTGTACTGATTCTAAAAAGAGCACTACAGGCATATCCGAGGTAGAAAGTGGCCTGAAATTTTACGGCTTAATCTTAAACATTGAAGGGAAATATTTTCAAAATTTCTTTGCTGGACCTTGATGTCAAATTTCACATAACAAGTCATAATGCATAAGAGTTTTACACACAAAGCACTTCACAAATATTCATCATCACAGATCTGTCGAGAGAAATTGTATGGGGGGAAAAAAGAGGGTAATTACTTTTGGTGCCAAGATATGTCATTTAAAAAAAGTGAGCCTTTTGAAAAAGATTCTATATGATCCAGGAGCTGAACCTCTTAAGACATTTAATTGGAATTACTCTCTTCAGTTGCCTAGAAAGAATAGGAAAACTTAGGGGAAATTGGTTACTTGGGAGCATACGCTGAATTGGTGGCAGAGACAGAATTAGAACATGGGATTCTTGACTTCACGCCTATATGCATTCCTCAGGATCAGACTGCTTCCTTGTATATACTTAGGCATTCACTGCCCTCAGAAGCTAATAAGGAAGTATAAACAAGGTTAGCAGAGTGTGTCAGATAGTGCTAGACTAAATGGAATAGTGATAGTAGAGGAGGTAAGGAAAATGACAATATATTTGAATTACTTTGCAATCGGAGACCACAAAACATGAAGATAGTCACTGGCATAGGGATGCTTTGTGCTTAGCTAATGCACTAGTTTTCTCTTGAGAATGGGAGGAGTTTGAGAGCTGGTCTAGTCAGAGCATTCCTGTGGCTCAGCCAAGAGTTTCCTGCAGGAATGTGCATGCAGCTGCATTCTGAGAAATGCTAGGACAGCAGGAACATGGAGCAGGAGAAAACAGGGCCATACGTTCCTAAATGGATCTATACTGCATGTGCTGAAGGTTGTCCATTATCACATCCTTCAAGCAAAGGACAAGTCAATGAAAGATCATATGCTGAGGAAGGCTGAAAAATCATTATCTTTGTTCCTTTGTGTCAGTCAGACATAAAAATAAAGTGTGTAGCCTCTGATCACTGAAAAGATAGAATGTAAGAAACAGATCCCTTTGTTTAAACTTGAACTTCAAAGCTATTTTAAAAACTTTTAATGTCTGTTTTATTCTTCTGAGAATCTATAAGGTTTGCCCAGTGCTATCTAAGTGTAAATAGTTTATATGGCTCATATTGCTGTCATGCATCACTCAGCTTTTGTTTCTTTTGAGTGGTAAGTTGCTGCTCTTGGCTGTGCAGTAGACCTACTTGAAAACTCTGGCCTTGCTCAAAAACAAACTTGTTGAGCCAACATGTGGATGGACAAAAAACTTCTCCAACTTTCATTTCCTGTAGTCCTGTTGGATGTTTCCTTTGAAGGCCATTAAGTATTAGGCAATTTTGGACTGCTCAGAGCTGCTATATATCCTCTCTAGAGAGGGCTACATGTCTGTGGTTACTAAATCAATCCTTACGTAGTAGGATTTACCTCATGTAAAGCACTGTGTTCTCCAGTGGAGAATAAGAGAGAGAATGACAATGTTACAAACCAAAGTGACAAATAAAACTACTGAAGAATTGCATGGGCACCTCACTGAAATACAACTTCAGATAGCAATTAATTATTTCAAAACCTTCTTCTGACAGTAGAAGAATCTAAATACTTATTTTAGTTATTTAATAATCCTTCTTAAACTTAGGGTCTAACTATTTGGAGTGTTAAGTTGCCACTCCTAACTTAAAGCCTGTCTCTGAAAAGAAAAAAATATCATAGGAGGTATGAACTGATAGGGTAAGACCTACCGTAATCTTCTGCGATCGGTATTGCGTCCTTACTGTGCCTAAGAAATGACCTGCTCTTTTTTATTTACTTATAAAGAAAATACTGTTTGAAATAAATATTGTGTTTCTTACAGTGAAGCACCAATTTATTGTTCCCTTATGTCATTTTTACAGTACGGCAACTCTGGAGGACCTCTAGTTAATCTGGTAAGTCCAAGTGACTTGGCTTCTGTTTTGTTTCAAGAGCTAGTTTGAAAGAAGTGGGAGAATTTTTTTTAAAGATTCATAGGTCATACCAGTTTCTAGTCATTCAAGCTAGTGTTAGGCAGATAGTCTGAAGCTAATTCAAACTGCAAATTAAGTCTCAGTTCATACAGCATAGAACATTTCCCCATAGAGCAGAGGAAGCTTTACACAGAAATGAGGAAAATGGGCTCTGGTAGGAGCAGTTATGCTTGTTCACACTATGAAACCTGGGATACATGGCAAAGATGGGACCTGGTTAATTTGCACAACCGATTTTAAAATAGATTGCTTTAAACTAGCACTGATTTTGCAGGTTGGTGAATTGTAGCTGTAGTGGTAGTAGTGACTCTACTACCAGCTCAGTGGAGGGAATCTTTTGCTGAGTGGTAGGACGGACTGTGGATGAACAAACTGTACTGTAATCTTTTTGGCATCACAGTTGAATGCAGAAGGGGTTGTGAATCAGAGCCCAGATCCTCCCTTACAAGTAATGTTTATTTCTTGAGCAATGACAACACTCTAAAATTTCTTATACCAGCTTTTAACATGAAATGCTAGGCAGTGAGCTGAACCTAGTCACTTAGGAGCAAATTAATTGGGTGCTGTCTCTCTCAACAGGATGGTGAAGTGATTGGGATTAACACCTTGAAGGTCACAGCTGGAATTTCTTTTGCTATTCCTTCAGACCGCATCACTCAGTTTCTCACAGAGTCACATGACAAACAAAGTAAAGGTAAGGTCTGCAAGAAACAGTGACATCTTTCAATTATTATCATGATCTGTTGGTGAAGTGCCAAAAGACACAGGTCTGGGATCTTAACTGCTAAAAGAAGCAGCATTATTTTAGTGTAGAACACCATAGACCTGGAAATAGAAAACAGCTTCACAGAAGTGGGAGAGATGTTTTATTACTCAAACCCCTGAAGAGTAGACAGTATCTGTATAAATCTGTGAAAAAGAGCCTCTGGGGATAGTGAGGACACAGATGAGTCATTACAGTCTCAAGTAATCTTGAGAACAGATGGTGACTGGTTCAAGGAGTCTTACACTCCTCTTTCATATACTGTCCAAGCAAAAAGGAGATTAAGGTGTACTATGGAGAATAAGGTAAAAACTTTTAAAAACACTTGTTCACAGGTGAAATGTAGTGTGTGCACTGTTGTGGATAATCTTTATATTACTGTGGTCATCTAAGTACTATATAATGAGATATTGTGATAGACTCTCAGATCCTGGTGAGAGAGCTGTGTGCTAATTCCAGAAGGAATACATGGGGAAGGAGGGGAGAGGCAGAAAAAAAGAAAGGCCTTTGCACCAAAGAGCATATAAACCTAAATATACCAGCAACTGAAAAATGCAGTACTCAGGACTATTTTTTATGTGCCTGCCTCGTATCTGTCGCACTGTACAAGGTCTCATACTGTGTGCTGCACAGCCAAAGCATATCTAGTAATGCTTCATCCAGGCCAAACCTTCCTTTCTCTTTTGCTTGCCAATTTATCTGTCCCCACCCTGCTCATCTACTATCATGACTGTTGGCTGCTGCTTCTCTTGAATCTTTTTGATATTAATCTTGTCTTCTGAGTTCATCCAGCCTCTCATGTCAGGGTTGTTTCTCTACACCATTTTCCTCTTAGTGTTCTCTCAGATAGTGTTATTTCAGAAACTTCCTTAGTCAGAGGTTTTTAAGTTATGCATCTGCTCATATATTTGAGACCATGTGATGGGTCTCCTGTGTTTTGCTGAATTCTCCATAGGTTGTTTTCACTTGTTGATTGGAGAGGGGTGTGTGGGGTCTGTGTGATGAAAAAAGTTATTAATTATGTACTGAAAAGTACATTTCAAAGTAGCTGACTTAATTTTGTTCCAGCCAACAAGTCAAAAAACAGGTTACTTACTGTATGTTGACTTCTGAAAGAAGCAGGTCTGTACCCTTGGTGATGTTATCCTTCGGAACCAAACCAGTCATCTCAAAACAAAGGAGAGCAACGGCTCACCCTGCAGGCATGGCTCTAGAGGCATGTGCTGAAAGCCCATCTTCTGTCAGGGGTCTTGGTAAATGGGGCTGGAACGTCAGTGAAGGCTAGAGACACCACCACTGAAATGAGCCACCTTGCTCCTTCAGGCACCTTTAACTCCAGAGAACAATGAACCTGCTGAGCCCAGCTGGAGGGCCTAGAGATAGATCTGCCCGTGGAACCCTAAGAAGAAACAATAATGAAAGATTCAAGTTCACTTCTTCCTAGCATCAGTGCAACTGTCATTACTTGGCATACCCTGGAAATGGTAGTTTAAAAAGTTGTGGTTTTTTTTTTTCTTCACTTGTCTGAAGTACCTCTTAGCCTTTTGCTGCAGGCAAGAGAACAGTCATTTAAAGCCCTTGATACATAGAGAAAGATCATTTCTAGGATATAATTTTTCTAGATTTGAGATTTAGTTTGCATTGTTTAGGCCTTCAGTAATAGTTTTCAGGTTTTTTGTATAGGCATTATTTCTTGACATAAAGAATTTATGTAAGCAGAACTTTTGGGATGTTTTTATCATGTTTTCTGTTCCTCTAGTTCCAGTAGCTTCAGTGGGATCCACCCTTATGGTACAATTAGGTCATAAGAAATAAGTTTAAGGTTACTACCATTTTGCTCTAAATATCGGATTGCCTAAAGATGATAAAATTCCCTTAGGAAACCACTCTTTCCAGTTTTACTCTGTCATATGGGAAATACTCAAAATATTGTTTAATAAGCTTGACTTTAGTCTTTTAAATTTCAGTTGATCAGATAACTACCAGTTTTACATAGAAGGCATGTATTTTTGAAGTCACATGCATTGCCTATAACTGCAAATATATGATCTACTGAAGTACAGGAGGAGGAAAAAGGAGAGGATAGTAGTGGAATGAATTACTTGCATTGATTATTATTGTCTAAACATTCTATATTACCTAATGCATGCACAATACATAATATGTAATGTATTTCGACAACAGATTTGCCACACTGCATAGAGACAGTTATCTCTTGAATGGTCCTGAAGGCCTTTGCTAACTTTGCATTTTCACTAGTAATGTCAACCTACTTCTGTAGTTAGGAATTCCTAAACTTGTGGATGAAGTGAAGTATCTCCATCTATATTTAGCCATCTCTGTATTCTGTCTTTACTTTTAAGTCATCTATATTCTTAAGCATTGACTGATTTTATTTATTTAACTTCAGTATCTTTTAGTATCCTATAGAGAATTTCTTTCAGCCTTGGCTCTGCTATCTATTCCTAGTTTAGACTTGAGCAGAACAGTAAAACTAGAAAGTGTTTGAACATGTATCATCTAGGACAGAAGACAATAAGTTAGCAATTTGACAAAATATTAAAGAGAAAATCCAGCCTAAGAGGTCAGTCTGGTCTCTCATATAATGTTAGCAGAGAAGTGAATAGACCTTGTTTCAGATGAGTAAGGAAAAATGGGGGACCTCTGCATTGGCCACACCCAACAGGTCATTTATATGTACCCTTATTTACATCCCCAGAATGCTTTTTTAGTTGTGTTGAAACTGTGTGCTTACCTGTGTATTTGATTATTACTGATAATTATTAATACTCATGAGGGTTTTCTGAGTATACATTCAGACTACTGATTAACTTCAGCTATGCTATTTATATGGAAGGTACACTGCACATAATTCAGCATTATAGACTCAAGCTCTTTTTGTGGTTTCTGTTTGGCAGTGGGGTATCTTTCTTAAATGCTTTCAGAACTACTCATGCAATCTGCAAGACAATCTGAGTGCAAGAGGGGTGAGCAGAGAAATAAGAGCTTTGCCTGTCACTTGAATAAAAAGTGCAGGATTCATTTCTTCACTCAGAGATCTTGGTGATATCCTGGCACCACTGAAATCAACTGCAGTGGGGACACTCATGTGCCAGAGTTTATTCATGCCCGTAAGAGTGAGTACCTGACTCCTTAATTTGGATTTGTCAGTTCTTCTTGCCACAGTTTATAAGTCATAAACACTTTTGTCTTCAGCCTGGGTTTATCTGTCTGGTTTGTATCGCTATTGTTACAAGCATCAACAAAAAAATGCTTTCCTTGCTGTGGAACAGAAATCTCCATAAATAATGAACTGCTTCTAGATACTTGGGGTCAGCTGCTTGTGACTTTCTATTAACACAAAGCAGATTTAAGTTTAAACTAATGGTCGAGGACGGTTTGCTTGACTTTGTACGACTGGAATCAGTGTTTAATGTGGCCTGGTGTTTACAAAAATGAAATGTAATTTGAATAACCTTCTCTGCTGTGCTCTGCTCCAGCTTTAAGCTGTGATGGTTTCACATTTGTTCAACCTTACTCTTTCAACATATTAACCTTCTTTTAACTACTGCTGGGATTTCACCCTGGTGACGCACTTAGATTTATAAGCTCGCTTTATTCCAGTTCTCTTAATTATTTTTTCTTCTGCTTCATGATTGCACAAATT
The DNA here is from genome assembly GCF_003259725.1 of Athene cunicularia. NCBI lineage: Eukaryota > Metazoa > Chordata > Aves > Strigiformes > Strigidae > Athene > Athene cunicularia. The sequence goes on along the minus strand of NW_020799098.1, from coordinate 11,141,564 downwards.
GCCAGAATGACAGGTTTTGAGACTTTTTATTCCCAGAACAGATGTAAGATGACAATGGTAGTTCCAGGTGCCACATACTGTTCTGCCAGTGTGACTTAACCCTGACATCAAAATGCCTGTCCTTTGGGGTGATAAAACATCACAACTGGTTGATTGTGCCTGTTCAGTCTCTGCTGATACTCTAACAAATTGGACAATTATATTACATCTGATCATTGTTGATGAAAAAATTGGGGTTTTGTGTAAGATGTTTGATTGTGAATGGAACAGACTTTTGCAAAACAAAAGGCCTGCAGTTTCTTTACCTGTATTCTTACATATGAAAAGGCTCAGAGGTGGGAAGGGGAGGAATCTAGACTCTGCTGCTAAAATAATCCATAGCTCATAGCTGTTAGTTTTACTTTATGTAATAGCCTGCTACTCTTATAATATGAACCGCTATTTACAGTACCAATATACCAAACTTACTGTGGAGAGAGGGGAGAAGGTGAGTTTTGAGTTTAGTGCATGAACATGGATGAAAATGTAGCCCAAACTGCCCAAAGATGAGGTGGAATGAGACTTTTATTTGTGAATAAATCTATAGTTACCAGATTGTTTTTTCCAAAAGCTGTATTTTTACATGTATCATTAGCCACTGGGGAAATAATTCCCTTTTAGATCAGCGGCATCTCTGCTGTGGTTTTTCATTCTTGCCCAATCTCCTCCTTGCTGTTTTGTTTCTTCCAGATCAATTTCTTTTGTCCCTTCATTTCTGATTTTTCTCTCATGTAAACATTCCTTACTCAGCCTGCAGAATATGCTTTGTGCTTCTGCATATTTCTGCATCATAGAGGCAATGACCAGCAGCAAGCTGTTTAATGCACAGTAAGGAAATTTTTATCTGAGAGTCTGTCATCTGTGTGTCTCATGAAGACAACTTCATTATTTAACTGTCCACACTGCGGGGACAGGGGGATTTTCAGGTGGGAGAGTTATCAAGTTTGGATATTTTTAAAAAGTGAAAACTTAGATTTATGCCATGTAGAGTAGAGAAGCAGTATGAGAGCACTAATTCATGGCCATGCCCAAGCTTTTGAGACTTTGAGTAATTGGACTTCTTCCTGACACTCTTACTATAGCTGATTTTGATCTCATTAGTTTCACCTTAAAATATGGGAAAACCAGAACATTTCAGGAAAATCAGGGATGATAGTTACAGATGTAAGATTGTTCAGAGTGTAGTAAATCCAGTGTTTAGTAGTTGACACTTTCACTGACACTAATGGGAATATTGGACATGCATAAGATTCAGGACTAATTCCTTTACTTGGGACTGTTTTTCTTGGAAGGAATAAGAGTTCCATGAGACTCTGCACATCTTCTTTTCAAACTTGTTCCTCACATGAGAACATGGAGAAGCTCAAAGAAATTGTGAAGTAGTTATGCTGGAACGAGTAAGGGGAAATACTGTTTCACACCGGATATAACTAACTACTGAAGCACTCTCTTCAGGAAGTCATCAAACTGCATTTTCATAAGACAGCTGTGCAATATCATGACTACTAAAAGCAAGCTACAGAAATGTGGTGCTGCTCCTACAGGAGTGAATTTTCACCATTTAAAATTCTGTAGAGTCTTGGCTAAGGTCTGTAGGTTTTTTTTAAAAACTTTGACTTTTTTGGGGACAGAAATAACAAGCTATATGCATTGGGATCAGTGTGAGGTTTTTTGCTCTCCTTTCTCTGAAAGGTGGAAATTTTAATTTCTTTAAATCCTATTCCTACATTTTAATGAGAACACCGTATGATTAAATTGTTTTGACCAGTTTCAGATGAAATGGTGGTTATGGAATTTTCCATTTACTGAAATTGTGTGATCATAGAATTTTTCCTGAATTTCCTGAAGGAAAACTCTTACGGAATATAAATGAGCTTCTCTTACCCTAACTTGCAGAGAGAGGGGTTGTGATTTTGTACACCAAGGCTAACCAAAATTTAAAAATTACCTCAGTATATAGGTGTATGATTTATCTTTAGTTTTGTTAAAAGCTGATACATCCTGTTTTAATTGACAGGTATTTTGGGTCATTAAAGTAGTTCTCTTTGTCACTGTCTAAGTTTCTTAAATATCCTCTATATTATTTTCAGATGGGAAGAAACGTTTCATTGGCATCAGAATGCTGACAATAACACCTGCGTAAGTATCTCAGAAAGGCAATCTATATGATCATGCATAGAAAATGTGGTCAATAGTAGTTCAGAACTTCATTCAGCTGTAATTACAAATCTCAGAGAATCCAGAAGTGTGTGTTAGCTTCTGTGGAGTCTGCAGGCATTTTCATATTGCTGAAATACATGTTCTGAGACATGGAAAATCAGTCTGTTATTTTCTAAATACTGATAATGTCCAGTTGATAGCTGAGGGAAGTTAGGAAGAGCCTTAATACTGGTTTGGGTTCTTGATGAGGATGTCTGGAATTACACTAGGTTTTAGATGACATTTAAACAAGCTGCTGCTTTCAGATGACCATGAGTGCTAATGGTAGATTAGCTGCCTGAGGATTTGGCAGTAGTTTTATCAGTGCCAGTGGTGACCATATGGTGTGAGATTTGATGTCTCGCTGTTAACTGGAAAGTATTTGCTAGAGTGCAGAACTAAAGCTTCATGCCTCCATGTTAACAAAGTCAGAATATGGACACCCTCCTCCAGTTCTTTACAGTCTTTTCTCTCTCATGTTGCTTTGTGTCTTGCTGTTACCTGGATATATTCTAGGATAACAAATGAGGGGTCTTCATGCATGTGTTCTTTCCCAGCAGTAGTAATGTTTCCAACGTGGCAGTAGACTACAAAATTAAAGATGACAAATTCTGCCTGGGGTTTTAGTAAAGCCATCTTTGTTTATTGAGTCACACTCTTGTAATCCTCCCCAAAGGGTCAGATCCTCAGATGGAATGAACCAGTGTAATGGCATTAACATCACTAGGCCACCACTGATGGAGAGAAGTTCAGAATGTTTCTCTACATAATTGTGAAGTGAACACAATATAAGATTTTACTGCTTTTGTGGTGTCTAATAAAGCACTGTTAAGATGTCTCCAGGTCTATTTTTAGGAAAAGATTAATTCCTTTGATTTGTTTTAGTCATTTAATTGTTAGTTTCCTCAGTACAAAATCAAATTAAGTGAACCTGTGTGCAGCCATTTTGGCTTGCTTTCCGTCTGAGGGACCCCAGGTTTTCATGACAGACAGCAGAGTATTCTATCATTGGTTAAAACCCTTTATTTTTAGAAATGGGTTTTAACCCACACTGTACACAGACCTGAAATGATGTCATCTCCTCAGAAACGAGAGGATGTTTTTAGAGTCTCTATTTTGCAGCTGGTTCCTGTCATCTTTCATTAGAAAAGGATGCACCAATAATTCCCCAGAAAACTTGAGGAAGTTGAAGTTTCCTTGAAAACTCTCACAGTTCCAGTCTATCTGACTGAAGTTATCAAAGCTGTATTGTTCTAGATAAAGACGAATTATGAATGACTTGCAAAATAAAATAAGCAAAATCATTAGCAAATTTCTGCACCGTTACCAGTATTAATTCTTTGGGGCACAAATGTCTTTTTGTCTCTGTACAGCGCCTAGGACAGAGTGACTGTCCATGTGCTCTTCCACAGTGCACTCTGTGGTACTGCTACAAATAGCAAAGGTCAGGTTCTTGCAGGAAAGTAGGTTTGACTCTCTTAAAACCTGTGTTACTTGTTTTGATCCAAATTCCAATCCCTTACATTGACATCACAAGAAAAAGGGGCAAACAACTGTTAAACCATTCATTTTTGGTCACAAAAAATTTGAGAATAAGTAATTTTTTTTTTAATGCTACTGCTTTTATAGTAGAATCAAATGCTATATAATGTTGTTCTTCTTTTAGCTTGGTGGAAGAATTGAAACACAATAATGCTGATTTTCCTGATGTCAGAAGTGGAATTTATGTACATGAAGTTGTTCCAAACTCACCTTCCCATAGGTATGTAGAACATGTTATTCTCTTCACCATAAGTAAATCTCCAAATAGATACTAGTAGGTAATATTTCTATTTATATTCAAGTACTTCCTCATACCAGCCTTGATTTGTAGTTAAACAATTTAAAATTTTTCATTTAGGTTAAAAAAAAAAAAAAATGTGCTAAGATTCTACTCACATCTACAAAAGTGGAATATTTCAATATCAGAACTTTTTAAATGACATTATGGAACACTAGCAGTGTGCAAATTTAAAGAGCACCCCAAATACAATGAACCAAATTTTGTTTTTGAAAAGTATGTTGAATGTTAAGAAATAGAAACTTGGATTGAGTTTAAACAGGAAACAGGATGGCTTTCACATAAGACACTGTCAGAGCTATCATCTGAGACTGCTTTATGTTAGAGGAAGAAACTATTTTACAGAACAGTTGGAAAATAAATAAGACACTTCTAAAAATTACTTTAGGAATGTTTAAGAAAATGCAAAGACAGTAAAACGATTCCCTTTGAGCATCAACAAAGAAATAATTTACCTGTAGTTCTGTTGGTATGATTTGCTAGTCTTGAAATTTTGACACTGCTTTAATTTCCAATGCTTGAAATACATACTGGAGAGATAAAAGTGTGTTCTTGCAAATGGATGGAGTGGAGTGAGTCAGTCATGGCTAAAAGTCTTTTCTATTTCCCCTTTGCTGTAGTTTTGTGGAAGACAAAGAGAAAGCTAGACAACTTTTACTGTTGGTGTGTTTTTGCTGTTCTAGAAGAAAATCCTCAATGAAATAATGCAAGACTGATGTTGCATTTAGCAAGTACTACTGATTATTCTTGCGCAGTCAGAAGGGTGGAATTTCCTTTCAGTGGAAACTAAAACAAGTAAAAAAAATAAAATTTAAGTCAGCCAAAGAGGTGGTGAATAGTTTTTGTGCTTTTTCTCTGCATAGAATGCATACTTACTACCTTTTTCTTGTCTTTGCAGAGGAGGGATCCAAGATGGAGACATCATTGTTAAAGTCAATGGGCGTCCTTTGATGACTTCCAGTGACCTGCAAGAGGCTGTGATGAATGAATCCCCTCTATTACTTGAAGTTCGAAGAGGAAATGATGACTTGCTATTTAACATTGAGCCTGAAGTTGTCATGTAAACATAATTGAGGAAGCTCTCACCATAATTAAACTCACTTATTCTGGAACACTAGATACCTCCTTTACAGCTACAGTAATTATACTTCCTGTTGACTAATGACAAGGTGGACTAACTTAATTGCCTGAGCCATTTCTGTACATAGTAGCTAGAATGAATTGAATTATGCCATTTATAGAAGATTTAACTTTCAAAGAAATTTAAGAACTGTGTTCTGGGGAGGGGGAGGAGGAAAACAAATTTTGGGTAGCTGGTAAAAATGGGGTCCTCTTCCAGTTCCTGCAGGTTGAGAGCAGATTCAGTTCTGCATTTTGAAAGACCAAAATACTACTGGAAGTGAGGAAGCAGGCCAAAAGGGGGAATTATTCTTAAACTACAGTCATAGCTGCAGCAGAACCAAGCTATTGCAATGCACAATTGAGCTTTTTTTTCTATATAATGTTTTCAATGTGAAACTAGTATTGGCAAAGCTTGTGTTTGTTCTTAGTGCTCCTGTGCTATATGTCAAAGCAGGTAGATTAAACATGTAAATACCCAAAGAAACAAAAATGGTATCAGGCTATAGAGTGTTACACCTAGGTCATGCGATTTTGGAATATAGTAAATGATTCTTATAGAATTAATGCCTTATTATATATAAATCAAAACGATGTGCTGAACAAAGTTAAGTTTGAGAAAGTGCACAATTTTTTAAGAATTTGATACAGATTAGTTTTGCATTTTACTAGTAAGCTTTGCTGTAAAATTGTTACACTACTTTTGGCTTGTACTGTGTCTGTTTCTACTGTAAGGAGATTAAAGTTTACACAAATAATGTGTTGGTGTAAACCTCTTTTTAAACAAGCATGTTTTCCTTCCCTCTTGTGTCAGACTGGAATAGACTCTCCCAAGAGAAAAATTGTGCAAAAAATTGGGCCCTGATGTTATGAAAACTCTGGCAGCCCTGTGGTATAATTATTCTGCCTTATTTAGAATATGTTTAGAAATGCTTTGGACACAAGTCATTTACACTGGTTTTTTAGTATTTATGAATTACTCTTTGATGTCATTTAGCAAGTATCGAGTTGGGATCCTTTTGTCCTCAATTTTGCCTGTACATGACAAGAAGTAGAAAGGAAGCACTAGTAGTAACCCTGTTTTACAGCTAAAGCATGTGAGACTTTTGTGTAATAAACTCAGGACAGAAATTGCTAAGAGCTAAATCTATACAATTGTCATATTTATTGGCAAATATTGCTACTGTTCCCCAAAGAGACAGAGGCGTATCTCTCTGAAGGATTTTTTCCAGCAAGCTGTGCTTTCTAGGCTTAGTTTTTGTGTCTTTGTTGAACTCCTTTTCGCATCAGAGTATTCTCTTCGGGGCAACTAGAACCTTCCTTTTAGGTTGCCATCATATCTAGACTTTCTGGCTATATCAATCAACTTGTTTATGACAACCCTTGCACCTTTGGATTTGTACAGTTGAAAGGTGAATGGGCTATATTCCTTTAAAAAAAAAAAAAAAAAGTACTGTTTCTTTCCATCACATTATGACCCATGACTTTAATAATGGGCTTGCACCCATACTCTCGCTAAAAGAAGAGCTGTTTTCACCCCTCCAACAAAAGATTCTTAGGTGTACCTGTTGAGTATTCCTTATTCAGAGGAGTTAACCCCTTTCCATTAAGATACAACCTTAGCATCCAAGTTTGCAAAATGCAAAAGCATTTTTCTCACCTTCTGATAGCTGGGGCATGCAGAAGGATGTTGTCGTGGCTAAAGTCAAGCCTATCTGTACATGTTACCGGTTTAGGACTGTCATCTTACATTGTGAGGGGTGTTCAACCCTATATCTATTGATTGATTAATATTATACAAGTTAAAATATTTCCATGAGTTTAATGTTAATTCTTCAGACATTTGACTAACAAAGTTTTTGGTAAGTAGACCCACAGAGTGATTAGCTTCTTTTACTGTAAGAGAAGCTTTTTGGCTTCCAGATAACACTGCAATGATTTTGAAATAAATTGTGTAACACCTCTTATTACAGTAATACTAAATAAAGTGACATAGCAGCATTAAAATAAAAGCAATACACTGTTGTTGGCACTAAGTGCCTTGGCATTTTAATCATGACACTGTATGGGGAGGGAGGAAGACTGTCCTTGCTCATTAAAAACTGTTATGCTCTACCAAAAGTTCCTTCTTTCCAAGCTTTCTCTGAAAATCTTGTGGAGCTCATACATCTTAAGAGTCTGCAAGGGCTGTTGCACTGGAGGCAGATTTCACCCTCAGAGAATAAATGTCAGCTTCTTTTAGAAAGAAAGCATTGTCACTTCCTTTCACTGAAGGAGCATCTGTGTCATTTCAACTCTGGTGTGACCCTTAAACTGCTGAGATATAAGAGTAGACTTTATTAATTGCCACTCATCCCCCTGACATCAGCCAGAGCTGCAATGATTAATTGCTCGATCTCAAGATAGAGCCAGCATCTGCTGATGCCAGCAGTTAAGTCTATAACACAACCTTGCTATCTTTGTTTCTTGGCTAAGATAAAATAAAACAGCAGTCGGTGTCTAAAACAAAACATTCAGGCAATTTCACTGTTGCAAGCAGTTACTGGCTGTGTGTCTCAGGCAAAAAAGAAGTAACAAAAGTGGATCTCTCAAAGAAACTGGACTGGCAGCTGCAGTTTTTCCAAGTCAAGGTTGGGTCAACAAAATTGGGTGTTTCTTCAGAGAAGAAACACACGTCTTATTAGATGGCTGTGCAGCTGCCTGAACCAGGTACTCGAAGACCCTTCTCTGCAGGGATGGCATCTTATATTTATCTCTGTATCCTCAGAGCATTTTTGGATAGGAGAGATGAGTAACATCCCAAAACGCCAGTGACTCTGCAAGAGGAACAGGTAATGGAGAGAGAGCCTTTAGACTGCAGTCAGTGTGGCACACACCTTAGCACCTTCCCTGAGTGCCAGCTCCTGTGGCTGATTATTTGTGGCTATTTGCTCCCCCACTACACAAATTCTCTTGCACTTGCACCTCTGATATCAGCTCAAAAGTATGATGTCACTGGAATTAAAGGCACTTCTATTTGCAAGCAAGGAAGACAAAGATAATTCCTTCCCTTACTGGGGATCTTGTAGCTCTGTCCAGGAACTGGACGTGACACGAGAGGTGCGTGAGTCTTGGGGCTTACCTGTACAGGTAAAAGGCTGCCAAAACAAGCTGGGGATTTGCATACTGTGGTTGTTGCGTTGGACAGAGCACTCTCATGGTCCTGCATTCGTACCTGCTGCAGCTCCAGGAATTTTGGTTTATGGGAATCTGGAAAGGCTTGAAAAGGCAGCAGAAACCTGAAGTTATTGAGGAGCTTCACTGGACACACAGAAAGTCAGTGCACAGCAGCTCTTCTGTGTAACGTGTTCTCTGCTGTTGTGTATGTTCTGCGCAAGCTACTGTGCACAAACATACTACCCAGCAGTCCCCCCTTTCTATACATGTCTTGTGACTGCCTCTACACCAGCTATTCTGTGCAAAGCTCTCCCGCACAGCTTCTTCCACAGGGGCTGTTTCACACTTTTGAAATTTTGCCCTCCACAGCAGTTGCTGTGTTTGCTTTTCTCCACTGGTTTTGCACCAGCTATTCTGTACCACCATATAGCCCAGACAGCAGTCTCACACTCTCAGTTTTGTTTTGACTGCTTGTTTCTTGCTTGAGGCTTTGTTGGTTTAGCAGAAATCTGGAAGAAAGAGGAATTATTTTTTTTTTCTTCCCAAGCTCTGAAGTCTGGAGTGCTGTGCTGAGCATTTCAAGTCCATAGCATAATACTAGAGCAGTGGGTTGATGAAAAGTTTCTTTAACTGCAAGACACTGCAGAATATAGAAGGTGATGCTGCCTCCGTTTAGGCACCACCAGCCAGGAACTTGTGTTCAAAGACATGCAAGGTTGAGAGCTTAACCCAGAGGGGGTGTGTATGGATAGTAAGAGTATGCTTTCTGTACCCACATATAGGATTAAAGTCTCAGGATTCCTTTGAAGTATGAGAAAGACTTTAAAAGGGGAGGGGAAAGGGTGTAGCATGTTTATTTTATTTTATTCCCTTTATTTACTTGGGTCTCTGTAATCATTGAACTGGACGTGCCTGGGGAAGGCATCCAGGTCTGTGTTTGTTCCCATCCCTCTTCCCACAGTAGTAGGTTATTTTTCCGACTTTGGTGTTCTGCAAATAGTAGATTTGGTCTTTTATGCAGACCTTCCCAGTGCTTGTGTCAGCAGATGCAGGTTGGTGGGGCTTTGCTGTAGAAGAACTTTCCAGGTCATGCCATGGGCTGTAAACTGAGGCAGTTAAGTTAAACCAGCAGTTAAGGCAGAGTTGTTTAGAAGACCTTGCTGGCTGGTCCAGTTCTCTGTCATCTAGCAAATATGTGAGGCAATGCTATACTGCATTTTTCTACTAAAAAAATGCTCAACAGTATATTCAATAGCCGTGAACTAATGTTTGGGGAGCATGGACCCCTGAGTGGAGCTTCAGGCTGCAACAGTCAAAAAAAGAGAGGAAAACTACATTTTTTTTTTCTCTTTTGATTTTTATCCTCTGGGAAGAAAGGTCAGACAGAGCAGGTCTTCCCCCATCCTCCCTTCCTCTTCCCCTCCCTTTCTGTCAGAAGGTTCCCCCAGAGACTGTGAGAATATGTCAATATTAAACAGCATTTTCCCTGTAAACATCTCTGGAGAATAACAGAAGCAACTGCTCGCTTCTTTCTTTCTTCAACAAACACAGGCCAGGGCTTCACAAACAACCAACTGAGGCATACTCAGGAAAAAACAAGTTCTTAGAGGAAGGAGTCGCCAAGGAAAATAATTGGGCAGCACAAGGGGTTTGATGACGCAGCTGCACAGCTGCTAAGTTCAATGACTTGTCGATTGCCTCCATCTGAAGTTCTGTTCCACTATGAGATGATCTTCTACCTCCGTAACTATAAATAACCAGGCACGATGATTTGCTGCTTGAAATCCCAGAAGCAGCTTGGGAAAAATACCAAAATCAAACCCTAACAACTAACAGGAAAACAAGAAGCCTTCAACTATCTTCTCAGTAAGATCCTAAATGTCAGAGAGAGACAGTGAAGCTGGAGAGTATAGTGCTAGCTCTTTTGAAGATGGCTTTCTAACATCTCAGTTGGACAAGATGTACAGCACTACAGCAATAGTGCCAACTGGTCTTCATCTGTGGGAGGACGTCTACCTCATGGTTGCTGTCACATAGACTGCTGGTTGTTTCATCTGAGCTACCTGGCTGGGTGTCCCTTAGCATCAAGGTAAAGAAACAGTAGCTTTCCTCTTCTCAGAAAGGAGAGGTTCAAAACAGGTCCAGAAAGTTGTATCCTAAACATATCTGCTATAAGGCCTCCTTCCTGTAAAGAGAGTCTCAGATGACCAGAACTGATGTACATGTCTGTGCTGTACAAATCCCCAGTTAGGTGCGATGACTTTCAACTCTACGATCTTAAGGTGGTTTCAGAATAATGAAGGTTTTGCCTTTGGTTACTAGTTAAATTCCAATTCTTATTTTTGACGAGTGAAAAAAATCCCAACTTTGTCTTGTGTCCACCAGAAGTAATCCATAAAGTTCTCGAGCAATGTGAGAAGAACTTTCTGAGTGTAGTAATATGTGATATTTCGTGATATTGTCTAGGTTTATCTACAACCTAGGTGCAGGCAGAAAGATGATGGATCCTGCCTCACTCAGGTGTACAGCTCACTATACCATGACATGCCGACCACAACCACCTACCAAAAGTTGTCTGATCAGAGTTAGAAATGCATTAATTACACTTGCCTTGCCAGCTGTTCTACCTCTAAAGCTGTTTCTTTCTGTCTATAAATCTAGATGCAAGGAACATAGGAAAATACACATAAACCACCAAAAATGCTCCCCAAAATCTTTTATATGTACATAAAAATATCTGAGCTTGAAAGCCCATCATGGTGGTAGTCTTTGTGGACATACACCAGTACTCTGTTTCCCACTGCAAGTTATGCAGGTCACCTCCTGCCAGCGGTATATCCCACTGGAAGGCTATCTATTGCTTACCTTAGGGGCATAAAGCTGCCAGTTGTGCCTCTACAGAAAGACTTCAACATCTGAAATATGTTATTCTTCTAGGGTTAAATATTGCCATTCTGGCCCATAAATCTTACAATGAAATCCCCTATTTAGGGAAAAGCAGAGAAAATTTTGTGGCAGGTTAAGGGAGTTCTGATGTTTTGAAAAGCCCTTTACACCTTCTCAGTGGTTTGGGATGTGAGATGTTATATGAAGAAATCAGCGGGCACAATCTGAGGAAATGATGAGGCACAATGATAAATGTATACCATTATTTCATGTTTTTTTTCCCTGAAAGGTCTGTACATATGGTCTATGTTTTTGATGGTTTTGTTGCAGTAAATTTTCTGAGTGATTCTGAGATTTTTTGAGGAAAAGTTATCTGATTTCTTGGTGATCATTATCTTTAGTGTTTTTGGTACAAGGCTAAACAACCACAACCACAAACTGAATGTGGTATGAAAGTTGAGAGCTGCTTTGGTTTTTGGTTTGGGTTTTTTTTTTGTTGTTTTGTTTTGTTTTGTTTTGTTTTGTTTTTTTCTTTTTTTCTTCACATCTGTAATGGCAGCTGCTGAAAAAGAAAGACACATGAGTAAATCCTGGCAAATTGAAAAAGAGCAGCCTCTGAAAGCAGCCTGGCAAACTTCTGTATATCACCACCACTATTTAGAATAAAGCAAGCTTTTCTACAGCTTAGTTATACCACTGAAGCAATTTAATATTTGTATTGAAAACAGTAATCTTTACACATTTTGCATGGGTAGGCATTACAGATTTGCCTTAACTTGGAACAATATTTGCAAAACCTACTTTTCAAAGTGTTTTACCCCAAACCATGATATGTAATTAAATAAAATCAGTTTTTTCTGAAGAGAAATATGAACCTTGTCTAAGTTTATTTTTTTAAATGGACAGTGTTTCCATAACACAACATTTATTTTGTATAATACTGAGGAAATTTGACCCAACAGAGTCAATTGCTAATGCTGTCAACCCTAGTGGCATGGAGTCAGATTCTGAAATTAAAGACTAAGGCATAGAAATTCTGTAACAGATATCTGAAATTTAGCTTGTCAGCTAGCAAAGTCCTTCCATGCACTTTGGGTGAGTTTCTGTAATTCTGATGGCTGCTACAGGTCAGGCATACATTTGCCGCTATATGTAACTGTGAAGGCTGTGAGAATTTGCAGCAATTGCTGTTAATTACAATGCCTGGGGAGAAGTTATCTCCCCCAGCTTGCTAAAAACAAAGACCTTCCTTATCCACCTCTATCTGACCAGGTTTGAAAACATGCTTTTGCAGAAGGTAGAGCACCATAAAATACAGAGTTTCCTTTTCTCCAGAAAGCTCTGATGCCTGTTTAATGCCACCTACATTCCTCTTCTAACATGTACAAATTTGCTAGTTATAATCCTGTTCAGGTCAAGTTTGGGGCATAAATGCAAAGAGATGATTAAGCTTCAGAAGGTCAGTGATGTAGCAAGTAGCACAGTTTAAAAAAATCTCAGATTTTGAACACAAGGAACTCTTGAGATCTTTTCATTTTGCATATGCATCATGGGTTTATAGTCATAGATGCACCCTCTGTGAAATCAAGCCTCTGTTGTCTTTTTTTAAACAGAAAAAAATAAGTGAAAAATGAGCTGTGCAAAACTGCTCTTTCCCTATTAGCATGGAGGAAGAAGGAGAAGAGAAATGCAATGGTAGTCTGAAGTGTCATCTAGCTCTTCCTGGAGCTAGGAATGGCTGGATGCTGCAGAGGTCTGTTTAACTGCCTGTGTCTTTATACAGTCCCATTCCCATGGCATTTGAGGTCCAGATTCTCCAGCAGATGTAGGTATGCCACGAATACCTTCCAGATTACATGATTCACTGTGTGTGGCTCATGGGTGCTACAGTTCCTACAGACTGACCATAAGACAAAATTTATGTGTGTGTGGCAATATCTGACACCACAGCACTGGTTTGTGTCCTGATTTAGGGGAGAAAAAGTCAGAATGTAAACATCTTTCTTGGAGCAAAGATTTCCCGCAAGTTCATCTTGACACTTCCAATCATAGTGACACATTTTGATATTCATTTATCTCCCTAATTACACAGCAGCTTCTCAGCAAGAAAAGAAAATAATTTACATCACAGAGCACACAGAGAACCTGGATAGAAGGTGTGGTGAGTGGTGACATTTTTATTTCACATATTATAAGGCACAGAAATTTATTAGTAAGTAGATGATATATTCAAATCCCACATGCTATATGAGTAGTAGTTAAAGAAATCTTACCTAGACCTGACAAGCAAAGGACAACCATCACAAGCATATTTTGACGTTGTACACAATTTGTCAAATTTTTAATGGCACTTTATATATTAATAATAAGGAAAAAAAATGTGGCTTTACTGTGTAGTAAGTGTCTTAAGCTAAAATTGCACCATTTTGAGAATCTGCTTCATGTCCAGTTTTAAAATTCATACAAGATAGGAAAGAGCTGCATGAAATTAAATCTTACTACTTAATGTTGTGTAGCAGAAGTCTTTTTACTGTTAGTACCAACATTACTTCAGTTTATTCTCACTGATAGCTCCCCACCTGTTTGTTGCCAACATTAACAAATACAAAGTCATATTGATTGTAATGTACTACACAGAGTAGGTTTGGTTTAGATTGAAATTCTCCCCTAAAAACAGAAAAGGAAAACACGGTCAGTGTGCTATATTTAACCTCTGTGTGTGTGTGTGTGTGTATGTGTGTGTGTGTGTGTGTGCAGATATTAGGAGGATTAAGAAGGGGGGTTTTAGAAGCATAGAGGGTGTTTTGGGTTAAACCCAAGATCTAATCCCATGGCTGTAGCAATAGTATTTTGAAAACCCATTTTTCAGCTGCTATGGTAAATGTTTCTAAAAACAGAGGAGAGGTTTACAATCTGTTACAACAATGAATCAAAATAACTCTGCTCATTTTCCATGCTAAATCTCAAGAGCCTCGGTGAACACCATGTTGGCTCATTTGAAACAGGAGAGTGATTGATGGTGTAATGCAACCAAACCAAACACCTGAAAGAGAAAACAGGTAGATTAATTATCCGTTAAATTAATACTCATCTACACCTCAGTCATTGGAGCTGGGTCTGCTTAACAAATACACTGTTCGTGGGTCCAGCACGAGTACACCATAGGAACCTAGATCCTAAAATCTGTGAAGGAAAACATATGCTTGAAGTTAAGCACGTGATTAATACATTGGTGAACACTGAAATCTGGAACGTGCTGGAATTCTCATGATGCAAATATTAAAACATGACTCCAAATCTCTGCAAGTGGTCACAACTTGCCAGTCCAACATCTATTTCATCTGCTGTTGGTAGCAAGTACATAGTAGCCATAATCTTAAGAGTGAAGACATAGCACACACACCTAATTAACTCCAGTTTATATATACTACAAAATATACACTATGCATTCACATGTATTCGTTTTACATGCACATACAAATATACAAAAAGGGGAAATTAATATAAATAAGAATATAAAAAATTGTAGAAGTATTCACCAGGGAAATACAAAGATGTAAGGTTAATTTTGTCGCTAGCAGACATTAAAATATCTGACCCTGGGAACCTTAAGAGTTGTCCTTACCCCTGATCAGTTAAAAACACTGGTGGAAGTAATGGCATTAATGCAGAAAACATCGTCTAACAGATATTTCCTTCTGTGATTAGTACAGAGGTATTATCAAATGAGATAATAACAAATGTGTCAGTCAATTCATATGATAACGATGAAATACTTTCCACTTTAACAGTAGGTCATCATGAAGTTAGACAGCTGTATCTAGAGCTAAGGTTTTTTGTTCTTTTTTGTTCTTTTTTTTTTTTTTAATTTTATCATCATGTTCAGATAACTTGTAGCTGTTTTAAAAACTGTCTAAACTGTCTAATAGTTCATGTTACGTTTCTGTAAACCTTAGAACTGTGGTGATGCTCCATGAATAGCTCCAAGTGAGACTAGAAGATGTCTGACATTTTTAAGGGCTCCTAATTGCTGAACATATAAATAAGCATCAAAGGGTAGATTTTGATGGGATTTTTAAGTCAGGCTAATAACTTTGCAGCTGATAAAATGAACTGAAATTAGGAATTATAAATGTGTGGAGAAAAAGGATGATTTTGATTGCATTTTGTACAGACCACAGGAATAAGAGTCACATGGCAGTGAGAGGTCAAGGGAGGAGGTGGTTGTGGTATTAAGCTCTAACTTTAATATAGATAGAATGTTTTCTGCAACTTATTTGAAAAGTAGGTGGTTTGCAGTTCAAATCTGTTTCAGACTCTGATTGACGCTGGACTGGTTATTCAACTCTTCCTCTGCTTCAGTTCCTGCATCCATTAGAAGTAACTGGCAGCAATGCCTAACCTGAAGCACTCTGAAATCTCAAACAAACAAGGTTATACTATCAAATTGCAAAATCTATGTGATAAAAAAAAAAAAAAAAAAAAAACAAAAAGACAGATGTCTAAACAGACATTACCTCCACTCTGCTGTTCAGTTTCTTCACTGAAACCTTAGTTCATGACCGTGAATATGTGCTTTTATAGATGCCTGAATGCAGTGTCTCAGCAGGGTAAAGGCAACGTGCCCAATTACTCAGGGTGATGTCTCTAAGCATCCTAATATTTAATCTGGACTGTCTTTCAGCTGAAAGTTTAAATTTCAATTTTTAATTTTTTTTTTTAGTCCGGATAAGTCACCATTTACTCTCCCATGTTTTGTTTTCCTGGCTCAAATTCATACTCTATGTTTCCCCTTTATCAGAAAGAATTAATTCTGGTGGGGTTTTCCTCCTTTTATAAATGTTTTCTTTGCGTGTCAAATTGCAACTAGGAAATTCTCATAGGGTGTTAAGGTTCCTATTATGTAAAGATAGAATAGTAAAAATAAAATTAAAGTATCCCTTAGAACATTTCTTTTTTAACCTTTGTAAACTACTGCCCATACTTTGTATCACAGGAAAAACTCAAAGCTAATATGTCAAACAAGATAAAAGCAGCCTTGCCAGAAGATCTTCCATTTTCCTGTAACTTTTGGAGATGGAATGTCCAGTGCTTGAGTCAAAACTAGGAGAAGTCAAAGGGGAAAGATGTTCTCCATTTTTATTGGGCTCAGAGGAAAAAAAAAAATCCCAGATGAAGTTTGCTTCCAATAGGAAACACTTTGTGTAATGTGACCTGCTGCTCTCTTAATTATATCATACAAAAACCTTGAAGTAACTTATGAAAGATATTCGTATTGATACTTAGACATGTAGGCTCATTGATTTAATCTGTTATCATCCAAGACAAAAAAAAAAATGTAGCAAGTAAGGGCACGTTCTTGAAGTCCATGGTATTACTCATGTCTATAAGCAGTATCCAGTGCTTGAAAGGTGAATGTGTCTCCCAAATTGTGTTCAACCACGCAAAAACCAGCCCATGGTCAGTAACTAACTGGACTGACTGTCTCTGCTGTGGAGTAATGTGCTATTGTTCAAATATTGTGCCTGTGTCTTACCTGCACAAAGACAGCAGACATTTGTCTGAAAAGGTCGGGTTTTTTGGAAAACAGCCTTCATTATCAGCCAGCTGCAAAGTAACTCAAAATTTGAACAACCAGGAACAGGAAAAATCCCCATAAACATCTTTGCACATTAACAATGCGTTTGATTCTGGAAGGTCTGAAACATCTGGGAGTTGTTGGAGTGTTTGTGCTATGAAAACCAGCTGAGGGTTTTAAGGTGCACTAGAAGTGGCTAACTACGAGTCACCTGTCAGCCTCCTCGTAAATCTGTTACAAAGCAGAGTATGCATAGGCTGCCTGCTATTCTCTATTTTTATGCATGAAATAATATAGCAGCAGGTGACTTTAACATAAGGCAAGTAATCTGTGCACATTATACAGTATAAACTCATCAGGCAGCTATTTTGATACTGGCAAGACTTCTGAGCAATCCAGTTTTGAGGAGGAAAATAGAAGACAAGATTTATTCCATTTTCTTTGATTCTTCAAGATGTAAGAAAGCGTCCAGCCTTTCTGCTACTAAAGCATTCAGAAGACCCATTAGGGATCATACTAGATCTGTATGTTACGTGCTTCACCACTTAGGTTGTCAAATTAAATAACCTTTAGCTTCATCATTCATGTCTTTCCACTCCCACTCGTTGCTTTTTGCCAAACTGCCTTTTCCAAATAGTTGCAGCAGACAAGCTTGGGGAAACATCAGGCAAAGAAAGGGAGGATTTATGAACAGAAAAATCTGAGAAATTCTAACTTAGCAAGAGTTCCTACATTGTTATTACCTATATGCAATATTGTAAATCAGAGCGGGGGATGTAATGAGGTAAGATTTATTCATTAGGTTATCATGAAATTAAGCTAAATAAGAAATCTTCATTATAACATGAAAAATAGTAATTTCCTCAAAGTAAGCTTTTATTTTTGTGGAAAAAAAAAATTGATAAATATTGATGAACTCTATTTTCAGTGGCGAGTCTGAGAAGCAATATGAAGAAGGCAAAGAGAAAATCCAAACACCAGTCAATCACTTCCATCTTTGTTGCAAATACAGACAAGGTACTAATCTTTTTGATTACAATTACAAGCTGATGAGGACTGGACTAGGAGCAACGAAGTCCTGCATTTGTCACGAAACAGCTATTTTATGTGAAGGAGTGACCTGGATTTGAGCCAAGTGGCCAGCTGGAAAATATGCAGCCAGTTTTAGCATCTGTATAAATTAATACATTGACTCCTTCTGAAGAAACAAAGCTAAAAGTGTTCAGATCCCTTGGAAACATTGCAAGAAGCAATTTGCAGATACATCAAACCAAATGGAGGACGGTCTCGCCCTGTCCTGTCCTGACCTGTCCTGACCTGTCCTATCCTATCCTATTGATTTTTATGTCTTGTCTTGTCCTGTCCTGTTCTGTCCTGCCCTTAATGTGCGTGGTAATAAATAAAAATGTGACTAGGCAGTCACAAGGTGTTACTCTCTGATACTTTTCTCAAGGAGTGCATACAGTCAGTAAGTAATATGATTAATGTAATTGTAGTTTTTAGCTAAATAAAACAAAGTTTAACCTCTAGGACAATGTTGCTCTCAAATCAGAGAAGTTTTACCCCAGTCAGGATGAATTCCAGAACAGCTTAGGTGTATCGTGAATTTTAAATATACTTAGCTCAGATATTGACCATTTTGGAGTAAAGGGATTTGGGCCTTGAGCTTTGTTATGGTATGTGACAAATCAGAGTTGTACCCAAGTTGTCACTGCAGAGATGGGCTACAATATTTTGCACTAACATTTCCTAAATGATGAAAGGCCTTTAGACTAAATAGCCGTTGCTGCTGTTGAAGTAAGAACTACAAAAGCACAAGTAATTTCAGGTAACTGTCATTACCTGAAAGAGAAACAGAACACACAGATCCATAGAAATAGATACCTTCTTACTTTTTTCTTAGCAAGTGAAGGAGTATCGCAATAATCAAAATCATTACCTTTCTAATCAAAACACCATATTCAGTGTATAACTAGAATAAGATGCAATAGCAGAATCTGGTCCTAGTCTTTAATACTGTGAGAGTTTTTCAGTCTGCCCCAGATCTATAAATACAGAACTAACAAAACTGTGTTTTCAGTACTGATGCTGAAGCAAGATAGGATTTGAATCAACACTAAAGCCAGTTGCACATTTATTGTGGCGCTGGATATACTAATAGAAAGATTCGACTTCAGCAATTGCAGTTAGTCTGTTATAGCCTGGAGACACATTTTTTGGTACACAATAAAATTATTCTTGTGACATCTCTTGCAATAGTATTTTATTGTTCGAACAGAATTTGAATATGAAATAGATATATCTTTTTAACTCTTCAAATTGTAGTAACTGTTTCTTTACAATAGATGTTTTGTTCCTCTGGGAAAATCTAATTAGTGGTGCCCTTTTGTAAGAATGTTTTTTTAAATGAAGCTTCTTACATCTTTGTCTGAAAACTAAAAAAATAACCCATAGCATCTTATTATTGCCTTGAATCTCGAGGCTGTGCTTACTTCTGCAATTAGATCAGCTCTTTTTCCAGTTACTTTTCTAAATCCATTTATGGTGATGCAGAAGGTAATATGACCAATAATGGAAGATTAAGTAGACTCCCATAGAATAGCTTTAATCCTATCCTCAAGAGTGTTTAATACAATTCTATCCTTTAGTAAAGAATTATCAGATCTCAGAAAATAACCTTTACAACCCTACTTTCCAGTTCTAAATAAAGTAGACACAGTTCTGATAAGAGTATTATTAAGATTTTCCTTTCTGGGGCATAAATGAATTCAAATTCCCCTTTTGAAAACTAGACATCTAGCTGCTGCATGTACTGCAGTGAATTGGGTCTCCTTTGCTATTGCGGACTGGAACCTCTTCAGAGCAACAACTGACTTCACTCTGTGCATGAGCATCCCAAAGTTTACAGTCAGAGCCCAGCTACTACCGAACTCTAAATAAGCGCATTGACTCACACACTCACTTAGCCTGGGTTTGTGGTTTGATAGATTTCCCAAAAGCTTCAAGAATTTAGTCTGAGATTTTTTGTGTGCCTGGCATATGGCTTAATGCACAAGCAAGAGTGTGGGAATACACTTTTTTTCCTTCTTCTCCCTCATCAATGGTAAAAGACTTCATCTGTGAAATTTTCTATCATAGACCAGAGTGCAACAGTGGAGCCACAGAAGTAGAAGTCAGTGAACATAAGTAGTCATGGACTGAGGAGTTCTGGGATCAGTCCTACAGCTTGCATGTAAACCCTTATCTCCATCTCAGCTTCCTTGATCTTCTGTTGAAGACCTTATCCCAATGTGGGCTACAGGCATATCTGTTAGTCCACCCCATAGAGCAGATGTGCTGCTGTCAACAATGTGTTGACTCATCAAGAGCAAGAAGGGACAGCAATTGCTTCACTTTTGTACTTACTGGAACACAAACATTATGGAAAGGCTCTTTTTTTTTTTTTTTTTGGTTGGTTGGTTGTTTTTTTCCATGTATTTTATTTTTCCTTTCTGCATAGGAGATGGATTTAGCTCCATTCAGACCAGCTGACCTGTAAGCTCTCAACAAATCCCTTTCATGAATTACAATAAATATGTTAGCTAATTGCACTGGAAGCAATAGAAAAAACAGGAATTTCTTACTCAGTGTCCTGTGAGTAGTGTATGATTCCTGCCCTGAGTGGAAAACCAAAGACCTGATTGGATTATATTATGAGAAATAAGCTTTGAGAAGCTATCTCAAATAAGTCTTACCTGAGACTAGGTGCTGAGGTCCAGTATTGCAACACTGAAATATCTCTCCTCAGGTGCCATCGATGCTAAGAAACACCTAAACTCCAAAGATGTGCATACCTACAGCTGCATCTCTGCATCTATTCTATGTCAGTGCAGTTGGGATGAGACTAAGTATTGTAGTTAAGCCAAAATCTATTTAGGATGTTGGAGTCCGTGCTCCACAGCTTGGTCTTGTAGGTGTTCTTGAAGGGCTGCTATGCTATGGTATTTTTTCTGTCTCCTTGTAGTAGTTTCCTCTTTCTTCAAAAAAAAAAAAAAACCAAAACCAAACCAAAACAAACAACAAACAAAAACAAACCAAGCAAAAACCCAAAAATGTGTTTAGGAGGGAATATACCCTTTCAGTGCAGTATATGTGTCTCAGCCATGTGCCTATGAAATGTGGAATCAGGTTTTGATTCCATTCAATGGTTAAGGGAGTTCAAACTAACACCTCTCATTTCCTAGTAAACTGGCTTAAATAACTTGCTGGAAAAATGGGAAAAACTGTTTCTGTGAGCAAAAGGATTTAAGAATCATCATTTCTGAACAAGGGCATAGCAACAAGCATGATCTTAGCTTAGTTAGTAGAGTGCCCTTGTCTTGGCCCTTGGGTCTGACTGAATTTTATCCAAAGACAGTTTTAACAGGATGCTCTGCAGGTGCCCCGGACCTAGTAGAGAGTTCTGGACTCAGCCCTGGGAGCAGGTATTGCACAGCAGGTCACCTGGACACGAAGTCCCCTATTGTCAGCTTTAGAGCTCTTTTCCTTTCAACCATTTTTTTTTTTAAAATTTTGCTTAGTTATTGGCCATTTTTAGAGAGCTTTCTCTAAAAGCAGTGGAAATGAGCTCTGAATGGAACAAAGTCTTAAATCAACATTAAATGCTCGCAGAAAGAGGTTGTCCATACACATGCTTTCTTCTTTGTGGGTGGCTCTAGAGAATAATGATCACATTTCTTCTACACGGGCAAAAGATCACGATGGGAGAAAAAAGTTGACCCAACTGTAAGCTTCACTGTAAGCAGCTCAGGGGGATGAGGGTAATGCAAACACTGTTCCATAAGATGGAAGTCACTTTATTAAAAGCATCTGGCATGCAGAGAAATAGGATATTTTGGCACCATCAGAAACTTTATCAAGACTTAGCCATGTAAGGCTGCACTGATTGTTATTTATAGCATCAGCTTAGAGGGGGTATGGAAATTATACCAGGAACCTCATTAGTATCAGCACGAGAGCTGTAGCCAATCTCGCTGCTCTAGTGATCGTATTCATTCCATAGCACAGATACAGAAAGCAGCCAGGGAGAAATCTTCTCAGTGCCTTTCGGCCTTATTATGGAAGAAACATATAAAAATGGAGAGCAACTACAATACTTACCAGTCAAGACCTTTCAGGGACTGTTACCTGTCTTTTCTAGAGTCTCGGACATACTGACATCCCACATGCCTTCCTCTCCAGTGGAAAGTAGATTTCTGTTTTCTTCAGAAATGAAGCCATTGGAAAGGGAGAAATTTCTAGAGATAAAGCTTTCAAAATCTGTGACTGTTTTTTGCAGAGGAGAGTGTACTATAAACTGAAGCAGTCAAGGAATGACATGCCATTAGCAGATGTGCAAGTTAACTACTGCAAGCATTCACTGTGGTGAAATCTGGCACAAAATGGTTTTAATTGTAAACCTCTTATCACTTTGAGAACTTTCAGTCTTGCAGGCACTTATTTTCTTTAACTAGGTTGCCTGATAATGAGCCAACTCAAAGAGATGGCTGATTTACTGTTTAAACCAAGATGTTGCCAATTACTAAGGTTGCCTATATAATAAAAATGCCACTGTAAGTGTCACAGCGCTGACTTATCCTTAATTTTGAGGCAGTATGCATGCGGTACAGTGTCATTTTGAATGTCTGATGTGCTCATGGATTTTTCCTCAAAAAGCCCTTATTCAGGTCTGTGCAGCTGGTGAGCCTGTCACACTAGCTCTTGTCAAGCGAAAGCTGAAAGAAGCTTGGTTTTCAAAAGGTTTGAGGTACTGGTATGTAGATTTGAGGGCTCTGGTACTTAGCATGTTTGCAAACTGTATCACCAGAGAATTACAGAAGGGACAGACTGAGCTTGAGGAGTTTCAGTCTGTATAAAGACCAGACCTTCAAAAATGTTACTATAAAGAAAAATCATGGCTTGCAGTATAGAATTTTCCCTATGTGCTTGCTACTGCTTACTGTCTGCATTTAATAACATATCCAGATTTTAAAAATTCAAACTACTATGCAATCTGACTTTAATCTCCTAGTTTTATATCAGGTAGATGAGTGGAAAAAGACAGGCAACAGCACTGTATTTTGAAATTCTGCATACCTGTGGGAGTCTGTTAATTTTCAAAGGTTACAGTTCAGGCTCTAACTGAACAACTGGGATAGACGTTAACAGTCTGAGAGTTTAAAGTATTATGCCTTAGCTGAATTGGATTTAAAGGTGTGGGTTTTTTAAAAAAATCAAGGTTTATCTTGCATTCTATATTGGCCTTAATTGTTTAATTTACTAGATTCTTTATTGACTGTAAACTGAGTGATGAAGCACACGTGAAATACAGCCATGTCAGTAACTGAACCATCTGATTTAACTTGTCTCTCCAGTTTGGTACAGTCATTCCTAACTGCTTTACCTCTGAACTTTTCTTCTCTGTGGATTAATTACCCAGGAAAACTTATCCTGACTGGCTTACTCGTATCTGGAGTTGCATTATGTTCAACCAGTGCATACATCCAATTTTTTTCCCTTGGGCTGAATGTCAGTTTAGTACCTTCTCTTGTTTTATACTTTGGATATTACAGGAAAATCTGAAATGTCTAGGCCTTGGATATGTTATTTTCAGGTGAGATTTTTATATGGAAATTAGTTTTCTCCTTTTTAATAACATTCTAATCTGATCCACCCTTTGCAACAGTTCCCTTCAAGTCTTTATAAGGGCTAATTAGATCTGCTACAGCATATGTACATCTGAATTGGCACTGTACATTTTATTCTTCTTAATTGATTCCCCTTATTGCTAAAAATCAGGTGGAGTAACATCACATATTTTCAAATTATTAAATGTTATCATTATTCTCATTGCCAATGCAGAGATACTTCTGCATCACTTATTGATGACATAGCTTCCTCTCCTGGACATTACTACATTTGCAGACAAACTTTAAGATTCTTAGTAGGCATTTTTACTGAGAAGTTACCTGTAATATGCATTTGTCTGTAACTCTGAAAGAATGTCTATTATTTCCTGATAATGTTTTATGCTGCTTTATTTAAGTTTAGGCTTCTGCAATCAGAAACTTGCAACCCGCCCCCCCTCCCCCTTTAACTTATTCTCTTGTAAACTGTCAATAGGTGATTGAAGTTACATAATCTTGTGTCCTCTGGGCCGCAACTGTTGAAAAGGGAATCACCCTGTTATTCTCAAATGAGCTATTAAATAATGATAGAGGATTGCACATGGCTTCTGGTAACTGCACTTGAAGTGTAGCAGACAGACATTAAACATCCTGTGCCTCCCATTTGTATAAACATTGGTTTGTAAATCGCTAGGTTCAGTAGTCTTCAAAAACCACCTGGCTACCGTTAGAAATTAGACATACAAACCTAACTTCATAACATGAGTGACCACTGGGTAGGTGTGAGTTCAGGATCGTGCCCAGGCTATGACTAACACCTGAGCTGGGGTGACAACTGGCAGCCAAAAGGGGTGCTCTTCACACATCACTTGATAAGGGCAGAGGGAGGGGAGCAGGGCATCAAAAGGACAAATAACAAGAATCAACGACAGGTATAAAACTTTCAAGTCATCACTTCTTTTAGTTCCTTAAAAATTTAGTTGGAATACGGAAATACAAAAGAGAGGCTTCTGCTTTCCTAGAAGGAAATTATGTTTCCTACATGAATACTTTTAAGGAATTTGTGTCACATAATTAACACTGTTTAAGGATATTCACTCTGTCTAGTACCTGTACCTAAGTTATAAAAAACATTATTCTCCACTGACTCTATGGAAAATTAGATTTTCCTGTGATAGGTGCTGGCGGCTGAGATATGAATATCTCCCTTTGTAACTGTTGTTGGGTACCCATTCAAGTGTGGCCAGGGAGAGAACAGCATTATGCTTTAACTTTGCAGCCCAGAAGTAGGAGTTAGGGATATGAAATATTTTTAAATATGATGTAGAGATTCCCGAAGAGATAATGACAGCCAAGGAGAGAATTTGATAAAGTAGGGAGGGGAGGAAATGCTATTAGGCAAATTGGAAATCTGAGGTAACGTGGTGAAAAGGAACGGTCTGAAGAATAGAGGAGTGTCTGGCAAATGTTATATAACTGAAATTATTCTGGCCAGCTTTGGGTAGACAAGAGCCAAAACCCAGAGCAGGCTCTGGTAAGGACCGCCCAGAAAGAAGAACTGGAATGGAAAAAACTTGTGAAGCACTTTCCAACTGCCCCAAATTCCTTTGTCAGTATGCGAAGTGCTCTTTACCGATTGCCTTGGATGGGTCTGGAGGTGGTGAGGTAGTGTCTAAGCTTTAGCATGTACCCAGCAACTTTCATGCATGCACAAGCTGAACTAGAGGATAGGAAAGATGAGTCCCCAATATTTCTGCAGAGAAAAAGAAGAAGTTCTATTTAGTTGCTGAATTTTGCTCAGTTTGCCTACCAGCACTAAGCCGTTGTAAGAACACCCAGCGCACTGTCGTCAGAAAAGACGTTACCAGCAAAGTAGCTGTGATGTTTCAGTGAAGCATGTAAAATTACATCACATGAAGCTGTCTGATTTCTTATTTTTCTGTTCCAGTAAAGCTTGTTTTCTGGTTCAAAAACATCTTGGGTGCCCTCAGCGTTTTATGACCTACATTCCATGCATTAGATAGTCTTGCCCTGCCCCCCACCAGTGACAGACACTCAAGGACAAAATGTCAATAATATTTTCCCAGAAATAAAGATGATGCATGTCTGAGTCAGGGAGAGAGAAACAAGGGTGTATAAACAATACAAGCACAGAAAGATGAAAATGATGCAAGAGAATCTGCCAGAAATTGTTGTCATTTTAGTTTTACATGGCTACTCAGTATATTTAGTACCAAAGTGGTGTTATTTGCCTTTGAAAGTCTAGGAGGGGAAATAATCATAGTTTCATCATTTTGAAGATATAGTTAAATTAGATATCTTAGTTTTGTTCTATCATACTCTGTTGGGTAAATTGATCTGGGCAATTGATTGTATCATGTATACCTCAAATGTGTGATGCTGCAATTCTAATTTTTTACCTGAATACTTATTAATGACATCTATTAGCATGACATATGAGTGTTTTACTGTATATTAGGTATATATTCTTGAAACACGTCTAAATAGTGTTTTTACTGGAGTTGTAATGCAGAGGTAGAGAGAGATTTAAAGACAACCCAGAAAAACCAACAATGTAGTAGCTTGAAGGTGATGGCAGCCAGAAAAGATGTAGCCCTGTTAAACATCTAAGCCTCCCTTTCTATCTTGATCCATATGATTAAGATCTCATACTTTGGAACATTTAGCTTTCTTGATAGTAAGATATTAAAGGTTGTGATCCAAATGGGGGTGGTAGTGGTTAATCTGTTGCTTTCTAGGACAAGAATGCACATGATAAACTTTAGAGGGTACAGAAAGAACAAAGGTATTTTTAGCCAATTATTCTGTATTTTTGGATAGCCAATAACATCTCATAAAGAAAGAGAGTAAGAACATGGCAAGTAATCAGTGACATGTAGTTCTTGTATTATCTTCTTAGCAAAATATTCCCCTGTGACTTGGGGAATTTAAGCTTCAGGTTGTATCTGCATTTTTGCGTTCAATAATGTTCCTAAAAACCCTTCCCTTTCATTAATTTATCTGGTTGCCCTAAGAGGATCGGTCTACATACTCCCCATTTTAATATATTCCCCTAAGCATCTGCAGAGTATTCTCAAAGGCAAAGTGCTAGATTACACAAGCAGAGCTGGTTCTCCCTTTGGGATGCTGCCTTCCATTCAGCCTTCACCTTGGCTTCTTTGGTTAGATTGACTCATGGTTGCACAGTTGTAGAGTCCTCATTCTTGGATATTTTCAAGACCAGGCTGGACAAAATTACAGGTGGCTTTATCCAGCATTGGTGACTATCCTACTTTCAGTGGGAGGCTGGACAAGATGACCTCCAGAGCTCCTTTCCAGTCAATATTTCTATGATTCTGTGATAACAGATGTGGTTAAGGAAATATGAAATAGAAATTTCTTGTGGCGAGGTATTTGTAACACTTAGGACAGTAATTGGAAAATGTGGATGTATCCAGTGTAATAAATAGTATTTATCTCTGTAGTCCAATTCACATTAAGGAGAAATGGTTATAGATTGAGCTGCTTCATCCACTTGCATTAGCAAATCGGTTGTACAGACTTCAGCAGAATATGCTGGATGTCTGCAGTGGTTGGATGGAAAAGTGTTTAATCAGAATTGCAAAGTGGCAATGGTCCAGCCAGTGGTTTGCTGTGACTCTGTTACAGAGGGCCTTTATGTGTCCATTTCTGTGTCCAAAAAAATAAAACTCAGTGTGTAGATTCTGCAACATGCTTCTTAAATATTCTGCTTGTCCCACTAATAAATTGTTTAAGTCTGTGGGCTATGGATATTTTGGATAGGCCAGTAAACTGAGATACCAAATTTTTTTACATACATAGGCAAGAAATTTGATATGAACCTATCCCACCCATTAATCTCTGACGTTTTCCTAAGAAGACTTTGATGCCTGTAGATACCAGCATTTTTAGTTAATTGACTCTCTGAGTGCAAAGAATAAGTGTGTATGAAGTACATAGGCTCCCTTTGAACAGCAGGGGGAAAATTAGACATCTTGGAAAATACATAACACATGTATTAAGCAAAGAGAAATAGGAAAAACTAAGAACGGGGGTTTTATATGTTATGAATACTATCCCTCTCCAGAGCATAGACTCTGGATTCAAGCCTACAGAATGGTGTATCCATCCATTTTAGAGCCTAGGGTCTTCTCTGGCTAGACATTTACATCTGTTTTTTTAAAGAGTAATGCTCATGCTTTTCTTTAAAAACAGGACTCCTGAAGATGAAAGAAGTCCCTTGTTTTATATAATAGTCTTATGCTTTAAACACCAGTCTGGTCTGGACAGGTACTGAATGTAGGGCATTTGACTGTTGTTCATCCTAGATAGCAGTGTCCTGGCCTCCTTGGCTATGCTGCGGGGAACTGGAGCTCTCCCTCCCCACTGTGCCAGAAGGTCCAGCAGAAACCAAAGCCAGAAGGGGTGTGCAAAGTGTGGCTAGTGTGGAGGGGGGAGTCCTGGGTTTTGGTCTGTTCTAATGTAGCTTAAATTTGCACTGAAAATTCTTTGAACAAAATATAGGAAGAAAACTTGTACTACACATACAAAAGCAGAGCTTTGTCAGGATTAAGATTTTCCTGAGATTAGAAATCTCTCCATATAAATTACTTGGACCTCTTTGGCACAACCGTAGGAATGGTTTGTTCCTGTATCCCGGGTGGGATCCTGAGATGTATGAGTATCTGTACCTTTAGTCCACCAGAATCCTCTCTTCATGGTCTAAGTTCTTCACTTCCATAGCTTGCTTAAAGCTACACTTTTTAAACCGAGGACTGAATCCAGATCACCTCAGTCTAGCCTACAGCCTTACTACAAAGCCACTGCTCCTCAAAAGCATAGTACTGCTTTAATAAGCAGTCTGTGAGCTCTTAATTTCATGGACGATTTCCTCCTCTGGTTATTCTTCTCAGATTTCCTCCATTTCAGGAAGGTGAAAAGGCTCTTCTAAGAAAAGTCCAAACCAACAGTGCTTGATCAGAATCCTAGCAAGCCACTGAAACCTTTCTGTTGAGCTGTGCAGTACGATGCCTTGGAGAGCAAAGACAAAATATAAGCTGCTTTAGCTCAAGATAAACTTTCTGTTGTAGACAAGAGGAAGAATTTAATTCCACAGAGATGAGTATTCTGTTTGATGCTGAATGAAAAGGCAAGTTTTGCTGGCAGTGGTGGATACAAGGTAAAACTGTATGTTAGAGGCCAAGGCAAACAGTGGAAAAAACAGTGGCTGACTCTTAAGCACCTTAGGTTTTTCCTAACAAAAAAGTCAGAACTCTGTTTTTTTGGTTTAGTATACAAAATTCAGAAAAAGTATCCAGAATGGTTCATAATTTTCTACTTTGGTTTCACAAATAAAAAAACTGAACTCTGGGCAGAATGAATTCTGGTACTCAGAATAAAATTTCTTATACCAGGAAAAGAGATAAGGAAATCTGGTGTGATAAAAAAATAATGCAGAAGGAACAATTCATATTTTAGGGAATTAAATGTGTTGGCATGTGCAGAAGCTTTTAAAATGTTGCAGGTAAATTTAGAGACCAGAATCAGGTACTGAAATTTCAGAAATTAATTCTTTGCAGACAAGCATTTTCCTTCCATTGATATTTTGCAGCATTTTCCACATGCCCAATACATCATCATGGTACCAAATGAATTAACAAAGGCCTATTCATTATTTTTCCACTGACTTCTGAGTTTTGGACTGTGTAATATACAAATTCTTTGATTATTCATTGTGTTTTAGGCCATGTCCTAGCTGGAGATTGTTGTCATTATGATTGAAGTGACTGGATTGTGTTAATTCTCTTTTTCTGGTTGAATGCAACTGCACTCAAATCTGAGCATTGTTCAGCAAAAAAACATCAGAATTCAAACTGATATGGAGGAGACATTTTTAGGTACTTCATCTAGAGATGCCATGGGGACAGTTAAATCCACCAGAAGAACAATAATCAACTTTTTGGCATAGAGGGCAGCAACATCTTAAACTACGGTACCAAAGTGCTGGGGTTTCAACCCCAAGCCCCAAATTAAGGTTGACATGTGAGTCCCACAGCCCAGGGGGTGGTGAGTTTACCTTTAGGCTTCCCTCCAGGGTGGGCAGCCTTGCAGGGGGAGCCATGGGGTAAATGAGCCCCAGGTGTCCTGCATTGAGTAACCAAAGGTCAGGTGTCCCACTTGGGGATAAAAGCTGGGACCCCTTGCAGGAAGGGGCAGTGTCTGCCTGTGAGGTGGATGCCCTGTGCAGAGTTCCCTGTTGGGGAAGGACCTCCTGCCTCCCTGGGACTGGGCTCCAGTCAGGTCTGGCTTTTGTAAATGTGGGCTGTGTAGAGATTCAGTATGTGGCTTCCTTGGTCTTATGTGTTTGGTTTGTTGACTCTGTTGTCTCCCATCCCTTCTATGGGAGTCTGCATTTTGCCATTTATTCCACCCATCGTTGGTCGTGCAGTGTTGCTGTTGGGGTCAGTAGGATTGATGTCAATTATGTATAGTCTGACTGACTTGTTTGTACCCCCAGTGCTCACCCATGTACTGACTATTTTGTATCAGATACAGTTTGGTTATTGGTTCATTTTTATGCGGGCTGTGTCCTTTATACCAGGCCTAATAGTTGGCAAGACAGGTACATATTTCTGACTAGGCCTGATTTCCTTTTTCTTTTCTTGTAAAAGAAATAGAGGTATTTCATCATATGTCATTGCTGAACTCAGCAGGGTGCTGTCAAGCAGTTAAATAATTTATAGCAGAAGTAAATTGACATAATTTATAGAGACCAGCTGTGAAGGACTGAAGTGTGCGTATATCACCAATGGGCTTCACAGCTACTATCTAGCAACAGCAA
Organism: Athene cunicularia; assembly: GCF_003259725.1. Lineage (NCBI taxonomy): Eukaryota > Metazoa > Chordata > Aves > Strigiformes > Strigidae > Athene > Athene cunicularia. The sequence continues at coordinate 11,111,241 of NW_020799098.1, read as the reverse complement.
CTGGTGAGGCTTAGGAAGCTGGGTATCCATTACAGACTAAAACAAGTATGTTATGACTCCCAACTTGTCACTATGTATCTCATTCTCCAACTTGTTCCTGTGACTGCTTTTATTGTTGTGGGCTTCTTATTCCATGTAATTTGGCCAGTCCCAGTTCTCATCTTCATCAAAGGGTTACATTTTTGTTCACTCATTTTCAATGTCATCCACTTCACTTTGTCCCCTTTGTCCCCTCTCCCATTGGTAGATCGTTTGTCCTCTCTGCTTCCTCACATCCAAGATCATGTTTCATCTGCATTTGCATTGCTGATTTTTCTGTACTGAAATGTCTGTGCCCCCAAAATAGGGGAATCTGGAAGAGACAGATAATCCGTTTCTCATTCTGAAAGCCCAGCACTATAAGAGATTTGAGAAGCTTCAGACTGCACACTGAGGACAGAACTGTTGCTGTTTATCAGCAGAACAGAAGCTGTTTCTCCTGAGCCCGTTTAATCTGTGATTTCATAGAGTTTATCTTGTAAGCCTTTGTATAGATTTGGTGGAAAACACCGAATTCTTCCCTGTAAGAAAGCATTATTTTCACTGTGTTTCTAGTACATGTTGTAGCATAGGCCTCTATCTTTTCCAAAAAAATGTCTGTATACTTTTAGCATTGCAAAAAATGTTCCCAGTTTTGTTCTTGGAGAAAGCTGAACAGTTGCATAACTTCGGCTGATACTTGCCAGTAAAATTCAGCCTAAGGCTAAGTTTTCCAAGCAACATGTAAAATCTCAGCCCAAATGGTTCAGGTCTGGCAAAGCTATAAGCTGTTGAATACACAGTCTTGTAAGTGGAAGTGTTAGAAAAGCTTAATGGTAGGCAGTGGTACCAACTCCACCTATAGGATATCTTAAATATCCTATTAGGTCTATAAATTAGATCATGCTGAAAGTAATACTGAAACAATAGCAAACAAGTTTTTATCAAACCCGAATCGTCATAAAAAGCTTTACAGTCTTAAGCTGATATATAAATGTAGGTTCTGATCTTGCAATATATCCTAAGTGGAGGCAGAAGCCAAAGCTTTTTGGTTGTGGTGTCAGTATTCCCACAACAGCCTATTGGTGAACCTTCACTACTTTGACCTGCTAAATAAAATTTGCGTGGAAGTTCCTGTGCTCTGCAGTTCATGTACTGAAATCTCTGCTCGGTCATTACATGGACCGACTCCCACTGAAGTCAAGCTTCCCTGAGAGAGTATTGAGCAATAACTGAATAAGGACCTCTCTGTGTAGAAACATTTTTACTGAAACTCTACCCATGTAGAGTAGTTTCTGTGGCATTTTTATGATAAGGGAGAGCAGGATCAGGGTGTACAAATGGAGGTGGGAGTAAGAGAGCAGTGTAATAATTAACATCAAGCAGACCTAAATTTTTTCTTAGTTGCTTGGAAGTAGATGTTTAAAGGATGAAAACAAAGAAGAAAGAGCACAGTTGTTTCAGAAAAATAGGTCCACTAACGTTTTCCAAAGTTTCTGTTACTGTTGTGGGCAAGCAAATGGAGAACAGAATGAAATGTCAGGGATCAAAGTGAGGTTTTGTTGACAGATAAAGTTGGTGGACAAACTGGTGAAAGCATGTGCTTCTCTCTCTTTCTCTGTCCCCTCCTTCTCCCCTCCCTCTCTTTCTGTTCCCTTATTTCTTCAAATCCAGAATTCTAAAAAAAAAAAAAAAAAAAAATCTTGAAATGCCCATATTGTAACAGCTCTCATAGCTACCATGACTTCCTCCTGATACTTCATGATCAGGCAAGATACCGTCCTACCTCCCATTGCTCTGGGCCTGAAGTAGCCATATAAAATTGTTTCTTCTATCAACTTTAGCTAATCCTCAACCCTGTCTCGAATTCCTAATGTCTCTCCTTCTCTCATGTACCTTTTCCCTTTCCACCTTATGTACTTGAAAACCACTTTTGGTTGCTTTATAAGAATTTATTTTGCCTACCTAAAACTTCTATACTACTTCTGTTACTGCACAGAGACAGCTGCAACCACAAGTTCTAAGGTCACAGTGGAAGTATCGGTTTGTTGGATCAAAGTGTGTCATGAGATTTTATGCTTGAGATGCGCCGGAGTGAGACAACTAAGGGTTAGCAACTGAGACAGTTGATCTTCTTTACCTCTTGCCACTTCTGTGGATTTATTCTGCAGAATCAGAGTTAGAAAATGGAAGAACTCTCCAGCTCCAGTGCTTGTTGATAACTATTTTTTCCCCAAAGAAGTTGATCACTGTAACACTATCAGACTGTCAGTGTGCTTATCTTGTGCAACAACGCTCACAGGAACTGAGGGAAGAAGGAATGAAAAATACAATTAAGTAGAAATCTTGATAATTCATTCTTATCCTTATTTATATGCTTTTAAGAAATTACAAGAGGATTCCTAATTGCAGTTGTTGCTAGGGGACTGGCATGCTGCCATGTGAGCTTTTACTGTAATGCTGCACATCACCCAGATCACGTATTTGGGACTCTGGTTCTAGTTCTTCCTATCAGTGGAACACAAAAGCAGACAGTGGTTCCTTTTCCTTCCTAAAATATTATGGAGAATATTTCCCCCTTCTTACTAGTTTAGGGAAGAAACACTTTTTTATATCTCCCTTGTCTCATTGATTTGATAGAAATATTTTCTGTCATTGCATTGCACTTCCGACACTCTTCTGTGGGGTGACAACCTGCTTTCCCCACTGCAGAGAGGAAGCTTTTCCTTATCTAGATTCAGAGTTCCTGCATGTGTGAATCAGATTTTAAATTGCCTCCACTCCTCTTATCAGTAAAGATGAAGGTGAAAAGAAATCAAGCAGAGATGAATTTTCAATGTGGAGAAGGTTAAACATGTCTCCCAGTGATTATTACAGAGTAAGCCATTTGAGAACAAACACTATTTTAAAATAAACTTTTGAAAAACAGGAGCCTTTAGTCCTTAGCATACATTGGGACTGTATTAATAAATCAAGGATAATCATACTAAACTAATTCCTCCTCAGAATGCAAACTTTCATGAAGGTATTTAGAAGACAAATACTGATAGAAATAAGCTATGTTTCTAATAATGCAGATGAATGGAGCCCAGGCTTATGAATTCTTGAGGAAAATGAATAAAGGCAATTTCATGCTGACTACTTGGCATAATGATAAAATAGAAGGTCTGTAATGGTGTACATAAAAGGCATATGAGTATTCCTGAAATCTAGAGTCATCTCTTCAACCTGTCAGACCTATTTCCCCTATTCTTGCTGTGCTAGGAATGCTGGTTCTTAACACTCCTTAGGCTTTGTGTTCTCCTCAAAATGACATCTCTGGTAAAATGGAGTGGCAGGATTAATATACAATAGGAATTCAGAATATTTGCTGAATCTGGACTTTATAATAGCATGGCATGGAGTCTCATTCCAGAAAGAAATTAAAAATGACTTGGATAACTACACTTTCAAGTAGGCTGGCAAGCAGACAAGGGACCATAAATCAAGGTTAATGACAATGGCAATGTACCAATTTGGAAGGGAAGATGAACATAAGGAGTATTGCAAGAATTGGTGCTAGGCCCAGCTTTGCTAAAAGCCATTATTTATTATGTTAACGGAAACTAAAGAACACTAAAGTCAAAGCAGGTGCCAAAATTTACAGAAGATGGAGAAGATGCCTTGCCTAGCTTCAGTATCTATTAGTTGCTTAGAACATTTTAGTTTTCTAAATTCTCCTGAAAAAAATAAAAATAGATAAAAAGGTATCTCAAAAAAAGTGACAAGGCTAAGAGGAAGGATTTACTGTCTAGAAACACCCTTCTATAGATTTGGAAAAAAACCCAGATGAGTATAGTAGTTGTCAAGTACTTTCAGGATTAATAAACATGATTAAATCTGGAAAAAGGTTAAATTATGTTCCCCATTGGATTTGATTTGGACTGAGATACACATCTGGATAAAGATGTTTTGAAATCTTAGTGTCAATAAAGAAGTTTTAACAGAGATCAAGAAGAAAAAAAAATCAGCTTTTAATGTTAAATAGTTCAAGTCAAGTGTTTTAGTGCTTCATTTGTAAAGCTCAGATAGGTATTAAATAATTTAATTGCAACAATAATAAAGAAATGTATGTTGAATTTGAAGAGTAACAGTATTGAATGAGAAGTCAAAGGGTTAGTTCAACAAATCATATTGAAAGTTCAAAAAAAAAAAAAAATCAAGTTTGGCCAACTGATGACTAAGAGGGAAAAGAAAACCTGCTAAAAGTATTTATTTAAAGATGAAAACAGCAAGGGGAGTGATAGCCCAAGGGGCATGAGTAAGGAGGATGAACTCAGTGTAACTATAAGCTGAATATTAAAATTATTGCTTAATACTAAATTTCTTCATACTCTGAAATATTTTGCAAGAAGATGAAAGCCCAATAACATCAGAGTTGTGCTTTTTTAGTTGTTGCTTTGATTATTTTTAACTAGTTTTGTGGAGTGTATTCCTATGCTAATTATGGTACAGGCAAATTAGAAGTGAAATATGAATGTGACCCTCTAAAGACAGAAGACTGTCTATCAATGGTACCGTAGTAAGTTTTGATTACAAATTTAGGGCTTGTCCAAGGAAAAATGAATGAGATGATAGAAAAAGTAATGAAATCAACACTCTAGTCTAGTGGTTGGGTCTTTCCCTGAAAGATGCAAACACGCTCTTCCAATTGTACTGCATTTAGGAACTGTGCATCCTATTTCTACAGTATCCATAGCAATCGAACAAGATATTTAAACGGGTCTTACAGCAAGGACTGGAACCCAAGTCCACTCTCACAAAGGAATTCTTTAAACTGAAAAAAGAAGGATTATCTCTTGGCCTAGTGAATCTTTTATAACTCCAGGGAAAGTTGGCTGTCTAGAAGGGTGTATGAAGTCATCCTCCAATAGTTCAATGTTTAGATCCCATTCCTGCGAAATGTGTGTTTGATATTCCTTAGGCTAAGAAAAGGAATGGAAATAGGTGTTTCACAGGCTGCACAAGTGCTCTGACCACTGTCTTAATGGATGATAAAGCAACACTACAACTGCCAAAACCTTTGCTGGCATTTCCATGAAGAACCTTGGTCCATAGACATGCTATAAAAATCTTTAATATATGAGAAATAGAAGGATACTCATTGTCTTCTGATGTAACTGATGTGTTGGACTTTTCTACATTGTCAGCGCTAGAGCATAGGTGGTTAATATTGACTGGGTATATAATTTACTGGTGAAAATAGAGACATTAAAGGGCCACCACTATGCAGTTAAGCAGCTTGTGTCACACATCTGACTTTATATTGCTGATTCTGAAAAACATATGTGCTGACAGCAGCATCCACCCAGAAACTCACCGGGAAGAACAGTCACAGTCAATAAAAGCTCCAGAGCTGACTTTTAGGAAGCAGGAATGTAGTACTGGTATCTCTGAAGGCTACCTACCTACACTACATCACCTGTGTTATTAATCCTGAAAATCATGTCATTGCCTGGAAATGATTTGCTTTGAATATATTCAGGAGTTCTGGATCCTGTTTCCACCTGGCCCAAAGCAATTCCCTGCACTCCTGGTAGTCCATTAAACAACACAGAATTCCTGTTTAGGGTTTAAAAAAGCTTTTGCTTTTTGTTTCAATTTTTATTGACTGGATGTAGTAGACTATTATGTCACTTGCCCTGCAAAAATACACAAGACATGAATAAAGCAGTGTCAGAGATAAAAAGGAAAGGCCAAGGTCTGCAAAGGTGCTTAAGGTACTTAAATCCAAAACATAGGTACTTAAATCCAAAACATAGATCCTTGGAACTTTTTCATACTTTTCAAAGAAACTGAATTCCCACCAGTGCAGATTTCTAGATGTCTATATGTCTGGTTTGGAAATACAGATTTCTTTCAAAATCGTGATAACGGATCAGTATCTAAGTTCGCTCAGGGTTCCTACGCTCCATGTGTTTTGTCAGTCTTCCTAGTAACATCCCTGTCCTCTGGGACATGCTCTCAGGATATGCTCCAGTTCTGTCTGGAGCAAAGCTTGTAGAAGGTGAAATCTCTCTTTAATCTTTGATAGAGTAGTGATTAATACACTCCATGGATGAAAAAATTATTCCAGTGTCTAGCCTGGCCTAGATTTTTTTGCTGAGATCTCTCTCCTCTCATGCAGGTTAGTGAAGCCTCTTCCACCTTGTATCTCCTCTCAGTCTTTGGTGAACACATTCTACAGAGAGCAAGTGCATGTCTATGTGCCCGCCAGTCTATCAGGAGAGGATTCTAACTGTGGGGCTGATGGTGGACAGACTGACGGGTACCTTTGGGGTTTCTTAATGGATTATTTCATTGTGCGTAAGATGTTGGATAATCACTGGGTTGTGGAGAAACGTGGTGAAAAGTCTCTGTTGTAAGTAAAGCAAGGCAAACTTAGCTCCTACCTAGATGAGTGCCCTGATCATGTGGATATATGTCAGTGAGAGGGATCTGCATCTTTGTTTAAAGTGCTTTGTGAGAAAAGTGCTGGGCTAAACTGGGGCCTAATTATAGGCAAAAGTTATCCTGGGCCCTATGAAAGGGGATTAAACCCCTACATTTTCAGGAACGTGGCAAGCAATCCATAGACCAATGGTAACTGTAAAATATGGGAAGTTTCAGATCCATGGGACTGAGCAGGAGTCCCTAACCACCAGTCTAGAGGCTATGCTAGACTGAATTAAAGCAACCATGCAATAGGTTGTAATGCAGAAAAGAATTGAGTCTCTGAGAAGGCACAAGCAGGCCATGGGTTTTAATGATCAGGGAAAATGGATGCCTGATTGGCAATTGCATGCAAACCATTGGGAACAACATTGTAACAGTTTTTTCATTTCTTAACTAGGTATGCCATTATCTATACCATAGGTCAGCCCAGGATTGACGTTTAGAAAGCTCTTATGCAGGCTTAGATCACACTCAATAGCTTCGAAATGCCTCGAGCAGCCCTTCCACTGTCTGCAGGGTGTGTTGGAAGTGAGGCTGAGGAAGTGGGAATTGAAATAGTGTTCTCTGGGTGGGTGGAGCTGCTTGTCGCCAGCTCTTGGCAAGGTAGGTGCTGTGTCAGGACTGTGTCTGCCTTCAAATTCTCATTTTTAGACCATATGTTCTCATCTCAGATCTTCAGATATCCCTGATATTTCATGTCATTACTAATGATAAAATGCCTCTGTCTTTTTTTTTTTTTTCTTAAAGACCTGCTGTCTAGCTCAAACTGGATCTTTGCTTTTCTGAACACTTGCTAATATCTACCTGGACTACTGTTAAAGTAAAAATCCATTTGCTTCTCTTTAAGTAATGCTGTTCAAGTATGGTCTCTGCAAAATGTAATTTCCATCTAATGCTTGAACTAGACCTCATGAAATAAGATGCTGAAAAAGATTTATGAGTCACCAAGGCTCAAGCTAATGTGCTGATAGCTGTGGAATTTCAGATGTTCAAATAGAAGTACTCACAGCTGTGGCAGGAATTTCCTAATTTGCCAAAGGCCCTTAGAAAATAACCCTCCAAACAATGGTACCTGAAGGTTTAAACTATATATGCACACTTAATTTTTTTCACAATTTTGAATAGTTCTTACAATCAGTAAAAAATAATTATGGAATCATCTTCATATGCAAAGATACTTCTGAGGATGGATCAAGCAAGGAGGAGTGAGATGGACCCTTCTGACATTTCTGCCCCTGGGCTCACACCTGACGGCACCTGCCCTGCAGAATAGCTGCCGACACATCCAAAATCCTCTGGGAGGTCTCTGACTTACATTTCATTGAGACTTTCCTCAGCTTCTAAGGGAAACGTACAGAGCATAACAGACCAGCTCCTGCCTTGAATACTCATTTGAAATATTCAGTGATACTGAGTTTTGCTTAAGCAAAGGCTGCAACATCAATTTAATTATTAAAAATAATGGAGGATTTGATGCAATGGAAAGTTGATTTATGAATGTCACATGCCAAATCCAACTTACTTTTTTTTTTTTGGTTCACCTAATGTTATTTCAAGACATTAAATAGACCATAGGCTATGTTTTCTGCAGGAAAGATAGAGTGCATTCCACTTTTATATGTTTCATCCTTAAAACGAGTGCTCAGAAGAGGGATAAAAAGCTATTTGAGGAGTCAGGTGGTGCTTAATCATGTAGCTGGGATTGCTTAAGAATGTTATTATTTTTCCAGTGTATATATACCAGCATAATACTGGTTTGGACACAGTTCTGAATATATATTAATAAAATTTTAACCAGTATAATTTCTTCCCTGGTCAAAATCAGCTATTCGAGTATAAGCATATGTATGTAAGCATAACTATGTTTATACCATTACCAGGTGTGGTTGAGGCAGGATAGCCTTTTGTCTAGGTGAGCCCAAGTTCTTAATCTCTTCAGAATACACCAAAAAAGCACCAAACAATGTTTAGAGATTTGACCATTTTTTTTGTAAACAAATTATAAATCACTTGACTCTCCTTTGCATTTGGGGAATAGTCCTTATGTAAATGTGTTTAGAAAGATGTGCTTTCAATAGAGGCATTGGAAACATTCGATTTTTTTTTCCGTGTCTTTCAAAAGTTAGTTGTGTCGAGCATGCCAAGTGTTTGATGTTGGTAATCTGACATGAGCACTTAGAAATGTGCTGTTTGTGATCCGATTTTTGGATAACACAAGCATTGCCATGCTTTGATGAATGCTTGATGCTTTATTTCTTCAGGGGGAAGAAGAAAACAACATCAAATTTCAGCCAAGAAACATCTATTTTATTTCAGTTTCAGCCAGATATCCAGCTGCAGAGTATTGAAAACCTAGGACATTGAGATTAAAGAAAAAACCAAAACCAACCTGGATGTGGACTGGCTAGCTCACACTTGGACTGTTGGTGAGTACCATCCCATGACAGAGCATTACATAGCCGCTAGTACCTCTGTACTAATACATGGACTTAATTTAGGACTAGAAGCAAGAGTTCAATAGTTTAATGTCCAAACTAGTAAAGATACACAGTGGAGGGATGCAGCACAGAGACATCTCAGAAGAATCTGTGTTGATCAAGCTGGTTGCCTGTCCATCCATGTCATTGTTTGCAACTCAGGTGATCCATTAATGGTTAAGGGAAGTTGATTATGAATGTGTTTATTGGTGAAGAAATGTATCTTCTAAAACAGTGGGAATTTTACTCTTATAGCAAATGACCTTACTTCTGTGCTCAGAAATGAACATGTTAGATGTAAACCCCACTAACTGCTTTTTAATTTGTGGATCATTGGAGAAGAAAAAAAGCAGTAATGTATAGGGTCTGATGCAAAGTTCATTGAGGTTTGGATGTTTCTCTGTTGTTTATCATGGCCTTTTCTTCATCATGGTCTTCTCTCCAGTAAGTCTGTATGAGAAATGTCTGGGCTTCCATGATTCATTATATTTCTCAGATTTCACACTTAGAATGAATGTGTGATATCAGTTTGAGGAGAATAAAAATCATTAGAGAATTGTTACAAAGTCATTTGGGACAGACTATCACAAAATGAGGTTATATATTTTCAGCCCTTCTTAATGTAGCCAGTCAGTATGTGTCATTCTAAGAAGAAGCAGTTGAGTTAGGATGATTTCCAGTTCACTGTATGTTTTCAGGAATTTGCTGCAACAAATAAAAAATCAGCCTGTTTTAGGAGAAGGAGCTCACTAGACATCACTGGGTGTGTGGACTTGGATGAGCTCTACAAAACAAATATCTTCCAAGAGATCAGCAACATCAGATGCTATCTGAACACTGATAAAACAAATGTGCTAAGCACAGGGAGTTCAGAGCACGCTAGAGTAAATTTTATACTTTGCAAAACAAATGTCTTTGCAAGTGCAAATTCAGCATTCAGTCAAAGTTTGTGGTCACAAGAAGTCATCAGTTTTGTTTTCCCTTGTTTCTTTTTTTTTTTTTCTGTTAGTTACTTTTATTTAAAAGGTCTTTGATATTTCCTAGAAGACTTTTCTCATTTTCTTGCTATTTTTAAGAGGTATGCTGCTGGAAAAATATTGCTGTGCAAAATGACCTCCTCATTTTCAATTTGTTTTTAAAATATTTTTATATTTAAGTATTGTCTAGCATAGAAGCACTGAACCATTTTCATTAACATGACCTGTATGTGACATACTAGTATAAAGGGCTTTATATTTTAATCATTAATTTTGTTTGAGAGAGTAACTGTTTGACGTGCAGCTGTTTCAAGTCAATTCTACTTTCTAAAATCCTTCTAATTGAATTGGATAACCTTCTGATATAAGTATTTAATTAAAAAGATTCAAACATGATAATTTTTATTCTGTATTGTAAGTTTTAAGCTATTCTTACATGCACAGAGAAAGTGCTGTTATTCTCATATAAACATGAAGATGTTAATATTTATCTTCCACTGCCTAGACAGCTTGTGTATACATGCTCCAGGTCAGTTAAATAGTTTAATGTTTAGGTCTGAGTTTGGATATATGACAATGCTGTGTCTGCTCCTGTCTATACCTCTAATAGGAGATTTAAGCCCATATTTAATAAAGTAGCTGAGTTAAGGCTGAAATCACAGACTTCCTAATGAAATTATCAAACTTTGGCCAAAGCAAAGAGAGAAGTATGGCATTGCTGTCTCTTAGGGGTTAGGGTCCAGCCTCTGGGCATCTCGCCTGTGCAGGCATTGCCATGTTAGTGAAAGGCCTTTGTGTCCAGGATGGGGTTGGAGATGGTGTGTGTTGGGATGGCACCAGAGAGTGGGGCTCATGGCGTGTGCCCAGTGCTGCAGCCAGGCACCAGGAACCGCTGAGCACCTGAGCCCTCACACACAGGAGCTGCACCAGGGCCACTGGGATGTGCTGTCATCGCTTTAGGATGCATCATCTGGAGTTCTGTCCTGAGCGCAGACACTCTTTCAAAGACTCAACTCAGAAGACTTTTGAAGAATATTTGGAGGTAGAGAAGATTGAGCCAACACTAATGTCATATACTAATGACTACAAATTGGGCTAGGAAATGAGAAAAGTGGGATGATTTTCTCTTTTTTTATTTGCTTGAGGTTTTCCAACTATTCTTGCAGCCTAGAAAGGCTCCTGGCTGGGCTTTGACTCGGGCTGTTGTTGTGAGGCAAGCATGGATGTTCATGTGGGAGATTTTACAGAGGAAGTGAGCTACCAGTAAAATTTAGCTGTTTCCAGGATTAACAGCAGCTGAATGAGAGTTTTCCAAATCACACTTAGGAATTTAGATTATTAGTCAATTATAGCTGACTTCTGGAGCTAGCATTTAACCTCTCTGACTACCTTTTTCTCTGTACCGGGGATATATACCTCCCTCTTTGTACCTCAAAGAAGGGTTTGATATCTATCTTATATTACCTCATCCCTTCCATCTTCCCACCAGTGGATGATTGCTCCTGGGAGAACTAGTTAGGATTTTGTGTGGTCCAGCTTTGAAAGACTTGGTTGGAAAGAAACAGTTGGACTTGATGATCTTAAAGGTCTTTTCGAGCCTAAATGATTCTATGATGCTGTGACTTTGGACACAAGAATCAGCCTCTTCCTTATGGGACTGCTTCACATCCCACTTTGAGTGTTAGAAATTGTATTCCGGTGTAAATGTTCCTTTTTCCTAACTTCATCCTGTGTGAGCCTGTCTAATTATACCAGGCCAACTAAGCCAAATCTGGTTCAAACAAATTGTTGCTGGCTAAGTACAAGTTTGAGTCTAACTTCCCTTGAGCTTGCAAAAGCACCATGTACATGACAGAGTGGTAAAGCAAAGCCATTCCCCTAACAGTGTTCCTGAGACCTGAACATCTTCACACCCTGGCATAAGTCTGAGTGAAAGCTGACAGCCTGGGCCTGCATCTACACTGCCCATCCAGATTTTCCATCAATTTGATTTTTGTACAAGCTGATAAAAAATTTGATTTCTGTACTTACAGAGATAAAATAAAACACGCCCCCCCCTTTTTCAACCCACTGCTCTTTATCACAACTGGGACTGAATCTGGTTTCTGTGTTTCCCTTCCCTGTTTCACTTCCTGAGTCCAGGCTACAGGTAAATTTGAAAGCCTCTGTGGCAGACTGCAGGCAACATGCAACATATGCTGAGCATTTTGAAGGGATTCTGGAAAGAAGTTTAGAGTTTATTAGAAGATGGAAACACTTTTGTTTCTAATGTGCAATTAGGGAATTGCAAATCTTTCATGAAAATCCAAATAGTTGGGATAAATTCCAGCAGCCCAATACCGCTTGTAACATCCAAGCCTGGCATTTCAATTAACCATCTGTCTCTTTCAAGGTGTGACCCACTCCACTCTCTTCTTCGTGGTCACAAAGCAGCATTTAATGTCAGGTGCCTACTGAGAAAATCTGCTGCTTCTGCCCTACCAAGGATTCATGCATCCTTTTCTTCCACCCTTCTCAAAAGCAGGGAAAAAGGTTGCTGAAGATCTGACACTTACCTTGGTAAGAGAAATTGTTTGATGGGAGTTGTGCCAGGTTTGGATTGCTTCCAGAGCAATTCCTAGAGCAGCAACTGTGAAGGTCCAGTAAAAACACCAGCCTGGATCATTTACTCGCTGTCCTTTGCCATTCGCTTATCTGTGAGCAAGCTAAAAATAGAGATGAATTATGGGGCTCCAAGCAACTATGTTAAGTGTACCATTTGAGATGATGGTGTGTATTTAACAAGAAATGTTTTATAATTGAAGCAGAAATAGTAGGAGCTAAATATAGACTTTCTAATTCATTTGGAATCTGGAGTTGGCAGTTTTGTCTTTATGGTATTTGTAGTGATTTCCTTATTTGAACCAATATGAAATGCTATTTTTGAGACTTTTTTCAGAGTCCAACAATTTTGGTACATATCAGCATGGAATATCTGATAATTACAAGTCAAAATTTAAAATCTGTTTTTTTCCCCCCAGACAAAGTTCCTGTGAAGATGTCAAATGGGGCATTAGTGCACCCTCAAAGAGTGGCAGAGGGAAAATATACATTTTTGCCAAATCTATTCTTTTTGTTTAACTTTGATGAACAAGTCCAGGGTGGTGTTACTTTCACTCTGGCTGTAGAGATACACGAGTTACTCCCATGCTCATCCCAAGCCAGAAGTGCTCAGAGGCACCTGAGTCTGGTGTGTACTATTTGTTGCTACCAAGCCATGCTAGAAAGTCCTCCTGTGTGATTTCCCTCTTGAAAAACTCCTGCAGAAATTGCTGTACCACAATGCCCTGCACGTTTTAGATGTTCTTTAAGTTCTCCTAGGCAAATGGAAAGCAGTCTCCTTTTCTGTAGGATGGATATTGCATACCCAACAAAAAGCAAAATCATGCTGGGTGAGGCATTGTCCATGAATAGCTGGCTATTACTGGGCAATATAGTGTGTGGCAGAAAAGTAACCAGTGGAAGACAAAGCAAAATACCAGAGTTTCTTAGTCCTTAAGTTGTCCAGTAAATGGACAGTAGTTTTCTCACTTAACTGTAGCTGCCTAAAAGTTAGGAGTCTGATCTCAGCTAATTGTTTCCCTCCATGACTGAGGAGAAAGAGGATTCATCCCATCTTAACACACTATTCATGCTGCCCGCTGGAAGTGTGCCACTCTACTGACTACTGAAAAAGTCTGTACACCAGTTCAAAGTCAAAGAATCCTATCCTAATAACAGAATTACCCACAAAAATTCAAAGATCAATGTGGGCCAATAATTAACTTGAAGGCATCCCCTTAGGAGAGATTTTTATACAACTTTTTCTTTCCAAAACAAAGCATTTGGCTAAAAATACCAGTGCTGCTTCACTTCAGTCTCAACAGAAATACACAAACAAACAAAAATAGTTTTTCATTAAAGACTGCAATTACTGAATAACAGGATATGACTTTCCACCACATCCTATTTCTAGCTGTAAACTTTTTGAAAATGCACTTGCAGCTCAGTTGCAGAAGTGGCATTGTTGACTGAGCTTGCTGGTGATGCTTTCCAATGACAAAAAGTTTCATCTTCACCTCTCCATCAGATCTGCCAGTGGGTGAGTTCAGAATTAAGTCAGGAGGGGCAAAGACATCACTGCATCGTCTTTCAGCCCTTGGAAAAAAACAAAGAGCACATACTTGGCAGCACTTTAATTTCTATGGTTACTGATGAATAACAGCACAGCTGGGGAACTGTTGCTACAACCCCCTAGCAGAGATAATTTAAGAGGTCACACTTAAGTAGATCCATTACAAAAGCAATGTTTTTTTCAGGGATAATAAAACTGAGGACCATAGATTGTATTCTTTAGATTAGTATCAAGTAGACTACACCGTTAGTCATAAATTTGCCCTCATAACTGCCACTGTTTAGAAATCAATGAGAGGAAGGATGACTCTTTAAGATACCACACCAGGGTTGGTGGTTTCTGGACAATTTTGAGTAGGAACATGATTTGCTTGGATTTTGTCACAGTCTCAGATGTTGATGTCTCCCATGCTAATGCAGGCGAATGCTCCAAGCAGCTTGGAGAGGTTTTCTGGCCAGGGAGACCTGTATCAAGGCTTCGCTTTCTACCAGGGAGATAGTGATGCAATTTTCCAGCAAAGTCCGGAAAAAATAATTGAGTAACCTTGAATCAGAATGGCTTGGGGGCTCTAATACAGACTTCTTGCATGACCTGGGTGAAGTGGTCAGACAGTAGACTAGGCTGCCCAGGGAGGTGGTGGAGTCCCCATCCCTGGATGTGTTTAAGGGTCATTTACATGAGATGCTGGTGGATATGGTGTAGGGGAGAAGTCTGTAGAGTAGGGCTGATGGTTGGACTCGATGATCCCAAGGGTCTTTTCCAACCTGAATGATTCTGTGAAGTGACTGGTTTGTGCTTTCAGTTTTGATCTGTACTTCCTTTCTTATCTATTAGGGTATGAGCCATGAAGCCCTGGTAACTTCACTGAAATACAATATATCTTTAAATAATTGATGGAACAGACTTTAAAAACCTTTTGGGCAGGGAAAGCCAATTGCTTTGTTTTACACAGTGCCCTATTCAGGAGGGAAGCCAAGGTAAAATTCACCCTTATTTTGCCTGCCATGTTCTAGCTGTGGGCTCCTCTGGAGCAAATCCATTCCTAAAACAGCTAGGAATAACAAAGGCTATCAGATTTATTTTTTTTTTTTAGTTATGTGAATTCAAAAAAGTAGCATGTAGTCAAGGAATGGAACAACTATTATATATGCTTGTGGATAGAATTATAAAAGAGGCAGTGTTAAAAACATAAAATAATTATTAATGTGCTGAACCTGTGAGTTGGTCCACAGAAATGCACTGTTGCTGTCAATGCAAATGTTGCAATTTTACGTTTTATTGAGTAAAATGCAGGATTAGTAACAGAAAAATGAAATCCATGTAAGTCCTTTTGCAAGACTGTTCTTTCTACACTGGAACAAGCGCATCATCAAGAATAGAACCATTGACATCAGTAGAGTTTCACCTGGGACGGATTTGGCCTACTTTTGCTAATTACATCATTACCCTCAAGCTACACTGAACAATTCATTAGTGGCAGAGAGCTGAATTTCTAAAAGTGTGTGTAACCTAACTCTAACCACCAGCACAGTAGAAACTACTCTCAGTAGCTCCTCTGGGCAACCAAGGACACCATGAGATAGAATAAATAAATATAAACAAAGAATGGTTTTCAATTTGCTCTCCATCTGCAGTACTGGATATTTTTCCAGCTTTGAAACCAAAGCACGGTGCACACTATTAAAGGCAGCCCTCTTTATTTTCTGCCATCTCTGATGATCCCAGTGAATTTAAGAGCGTTTCTGTATATGAGATTTTCCTTACTTTTCACCACTTCCAAAGAATAAGCCAGTATGCCATGGGTTGTTTCATTTTCTAAAATTCCTGCTTAATTTTTTTTTTTTTTTTTTTTTGAGACAAAAGTGAAAGTATGATCTTTATTCCTTTCTCTCTAAATGACTATTTTCACCTACTGGTTACATTCCTACAAATAATGAGGCAAAGCCAGGCGCTGCTCCCAGCTGTTGGATCCAGGGTGGCTCTTTGTGGTACTGAGCTGCTAGAGTAGTGCCTGGGCTGGGGTGCCCGGGGATAGCAGCTCTCCCTGGCAGTTCCCGGGCCAGTCCCCATGGGTGGTGGCCACATGCAGCTGCCCTGTCTCGGAGGAGAGGCAAGCTCACTAAGCAGACAGGGCTTGCTCTGTGCCAACTGACTTGAGTGCCTGACAGCCTTTTTGAACTTGCTTAATTTACCAGCAGAGGTTTACCCTCGGAGTCTGCAGAGGTACCTTTCACTGGCAGGTGCGGGGTGGTTTCCTTTGATACTTTTGTCTATAACATCGCTTAAAGAGAAATAGTATTGATTCATTCCTCTTGTGTTAGAATCCAGATAACCAGGTGGCTTCCTACTAAACTTGCAGTTTAACTAACTGATATGTCCAATATTCAATACAGGACTTAAGTAAATAAATAGCCCCTCACCCAAACAATCCTGGGTGTTGTCCGAAGATTCATCTCTTGAGACACAAGAAATGAACTAATCTGAAATGTTATTGCTCTCACCTTCTTTCTCTCTCTCTGACTCATGGTCATGTATTTTTTTCTCAGTAACAGTGCTTCAGGAGGGGAGGGATCATTTCTCCATCAGTGGGATACTCTTCCTTACCCCTATGATGGCTGAAAAGGTCAGAGGCTGTAAGTGGCTATTCACAGGCTTGTTACTGGATCTTATCAGAGCTGGTGGGTGCAAGTGCAGCAGATCCGGGGATATGCGAATATAGACTTACAGGTATCTCCCCTATAAAGAATTCCAGTCTGGAAATGAATACCTTTGCTAGGGTCAGCAGAGAATCCTGCTCATCTCACCCCTCTGTAGACCTCTGAAACAGCCGTTATGAACTGTACCTTGTAAGTGGCTGTTTCTATTCAGTGATTATAAAGAGATTCAAGTTATTGACCTCAGCTGCACCATTTGGTTGATATCTAAGGCCAGGAGAAGCTAGATCAGACACCAACCCCCTGTGCTAAATGTAGGTCTAGATGGACAGTTGCTCAGCTCATGTCTTGAAGCAGTATCACAGATTCTAAAGGATTTCCTTACTTGGGTACTACTCACAAGACTAAAAATCTGAGATTAAATCTTCTGTTTCTTCTACATGTCCCTCCACACCCCAACGTATTCAAGGCCTTTTGGCCAATGTCCAGCTTGTGGACTGAGCCCAGGTTTTCCTTCGACCCTGCCTGACTTGTGTTTGAGGAAGACCTACTTGTTCATGTCACAGAATTGGCAGTTTCAGCAGGTTTTCGCGAGCTGGGGCTGTGCCCAGCGAAAGACACTGGGGACTGTATTTTTGAATATTCCTGGTAGATGCTGACTAACGTGCACCTGCTGCTCAAACAGGTCCCAGACAACACACCAGTTGTGGTCTGAGAGGTTTGCTGATGTCTCAGATGTGCTGATTCATCAGAGCCTCTCCTGTTGCGTGCTGGTGCTGTCTCCCCTTTCTCCTGGAACTGAGTCCAGACCCTATCATCTCTAATAGCACAGAGTTCCCAGGAAAACAAATCGCCCTTCGTGAATCACCTCATAAGTCAGGCATTTAATAGTCCTCCACCTCTGGTTATCTACAGAGGCTCTGTGGAAATAAAAGAGCTGAATCATCATTTTCATGAATGTTTAACTCTACCTAGTCTGTAAAAAAGACTAGAAAAAGATTTTTATAAATATACTGTATGCTTTAGCAAAGCGTAGCCAAACACTAGAGAGGTGCTGATCAATGGGTGGAAGAAAGTTTGTTCCTTATATGTAGCAGTGTATTCATGCATTCTACACATCTACATTGCTGGACAAGCAGTTAAGTTTAGGGGCAAAGTAGAGTTCACTAAAGGCTAAATTAAGGAGGCAGCAGTCTAAAAATTAGTTGAGGCCATAAGCAAGTAAGTATGAAGGCAAGTACTGCACAGGAGAGTTCTGTAAATCCCTAGAAAACTCTCTGTGGTATAGCTTTTTCACCAAATGCTATCACTTCATTTATGTAATGGAATAAATTACAAGCACAAGTTAATTTGGCTCTTGTTTTGTCATCTTCTTTACTTCCTTACTTTACTTCTCCAAAGAATAAAATTGCTGGTGCAAAAGAAGCAACTGCAATGGCAGTTTCTCACTTGCTGTGATTCTAGGAATACAGACAAACCAATGTCTGATGCTGTTTTTTACCTCCTGCGGGTCCATTCAAACCTGTTGCTGCAAGTCCATCTATTTTAATATTTCTCTTCATTTAATGCTCCTCTGTTAATTTTTAAGCTCTCAAGCAATGTATTACTTTATAGATTATTAATGAAATGCACAAACCAGTATCAGATTGAGACTGTTCTAACTATTCTTTTAGACAGAAGAAGTATCCAGTCTGAAGAATACAAATTGATGGGACTTTGAATTGCAGTAACTGGTGGAGAGCCTGGTCAGAAGTGTAGGCTCACTGAAGATGTGATAAAATTATGCAGTTGAGCACACTCCTCTTGCTCAGTTTCAGCCAAGCAAATCAAGGAAGGTTATGTGCTGGGGGATTTGCTAAGCACGGAGGGAGCTGGACCCATGGACCTAATCTAAAGTTATACTGTTGAGCTGTAGCTCTGACACCTTAGAATGCATGTAGGCCTAGTTTCAACAGGAAGGACTCCAAAGCCATTCAGAATCAACAAGTGCATTTTAAACATCTGAAGCTAAGGATGGAGCTGGATGTTGTCCTCCCTTGCCCTGAGTGAGTACTTCAACAGAGAGTGCCCCCTTCTTGCTGCAGCATCATTTTAAAGACTCACCCTTACCCATAAGGAGGACTATGGGCTCTGCAGCCTTCTGGGTGTCAATCGCCACCCTGAATTAGGCTCTGTAGCTACAGAGAGGAGCAGGGGTTTGGATGCATCTGTCCGCAGGGTGCCTCCTATTAGCAAGTCCTGCACCTCTATTGTTCATAATGCATACAACTTATGTTTGTGTTCTTGCATATGGTATCTTCTTCACCCATAGTTGTACCAAGTGGTTTTGAGTAAACTCTTCTGAGTACAGTGAGTTAGTTTAGCACTTCAAAAATAAAGTCAGGATGAACATTGGCCTGTTTAAAAGGTGTATTGGACAGTTTAGATCAGGAGAGCAAACGGTTGTCCCACTTAAAGCTTATTTCTTGCTATAAATATTTCAAGAAAATATGTTTGTCATCTTGTGTGAAATGACTAAAAGAGTTTAGGGGCCATTTAATAATTATATACAGTCCATGGAGATAAATAGGACAACAGAAAATGAGCTTGTCAAAATCCAAGGAAATGCAGCATGCAGCAATGGTAATTTGGCACAGAGCTTACACAATAGATTTCATTTTTTCTTAACAGAACAATAATTGAAAACTGACTTAGCCCCTTAAATAAACCAGTGACAGCTGGGAAAATCAGCAGATTGGCCAATTGTGTCTGTTTATAGTAGATTTTGGCAGCAAGATAGTTGATGTTCTCTCTATAGGACGCAGCTATTATGTCTTCCAGATGTGCTTGACCTTTATCTTGGATAGAAAAGCATCTTGCCACAGAAACTATCAACTTATATACTCTTAGCCCAAGTCATCAGCTCCTTTAAGATGCTGAAAAAGCCCTTGTGATGGTTATGCTTCCACTGCCATTTAGTAGAGATGTCTAGCTTCTGAGTGCTTAGATTTTTCAAATGTGAGTACCTAATTTCAGCTCAATGTGCCTGTAGAGCTCCTAATATGAGGAAGATCAGTAATATGATAAGGGTTGCTCAGTACTTGCAGAGGAACATTTAGAACTTCCTTCCTTGGTTAGCTACTTGCAGTGGGTGGAAGTAGAAAGAAAAATGGTAATAGCATCATGGGTTGCCTTTTATTATTTACTTATGTGCTACTGTTCTCTCTGTCTCTTTGGGGAAATGATATCAAACAGAGTTCGCAACTAAGAGTTAAGCTACAGACAGCTTAATGCTAACATGCCAAATAGTTGAGAAATTCATGGGCCACCTCATACCCACCAGCTCTAGGGGACAAGAGTGGGACTCTTACCAATGTCACGCCTGCGTCAATGTAAATTCTCCCATTGGCAAAACCCTAAAGCCAGGAAAGACAGAAAAGTAACCTCTGGCTGTAAATGCACTTGAGACGAAGGAGGATTTACAGTATGTTACTTTGCCTGTGTCGAAAACTAGAGTGGCACTCAGAGTAGCACAAGAATAAAGTGAATGTCATACATGAATGTTTATGGGGAGGAGAATTAGGACATAGTAGAGTAGAGGATAATAGGGGAAATGAGTAGCATGCTGTGGGATGAGTGGGGAGCTGTGGGCATTCTGGGCTTGATGGCAGAGAGGGAGAGGTTGAGAGGGTCACATTGGGTTGAAGATTCGTTTTGATAGGAAATAAAGTAAGGCAAGATGTTGAGCAGCTTGTACTTGCTGTCATATGCTCAGTTCTCTAGGCTGGTAGCTGAAGAGTCATGGCTCCCTGAATCACAATGGGTTTGTGGCACCTGTGTATCACCCTATGGTGACTGAACTTGCTTTTCCTTTTCATATATGTCAGATGTGAGAAGTCCTGAGACAGAATAGAAGTTCAAGTACAGGAAACCAGGGTGACAAGCTAGCTCAGAGAACCACTCATCCTGGTGGTGACAAACTAGCTCAGAGAACCATCTCAGCGCTGCAAATCTTCTATGACCCCCATGCACTCCCTTACCATCTCATGAGCCAATGTGCCTTGGCCTTCTCTGACCAGGCAGGCTCACAGATATGTGTGTGGATCTGTCGTGCTGGGTATTTAAAGGGTAGGAGGGGGAAGTGTTACAGGGTGGGCTAAGGTTACAGCAGAAAGAAGGAGTAGAGCCAAGCCGCATGAGCTGGTGACCCACCAGTGTGGTCCACTGACAATAACGATGGATGTGACTCTGCCCTCTACATTGCTGTGGGACAGGAAGGTAAGCTTATAGAGAGGTGGAGGTATAAAAATGATGAAGGGAAGAGACAAGAGAGGGGCTGAATGATGTTTTCTCTTGTGGGCATGTTTTAACTAGAGGTAAAGCTTTTGAGAGCTTGTGACATGGCAGTAGGCCAGTTTCAAAGGAGTAGGAGGATTATGGAACGTAGTTTCTGGAAGATCACGTAACAGTGTTTCTGCAACTGTTTTTCTAAGTAGTTGTTTGTGGGAAATTAAAAAAGGAATAAGCCCATGGTAATTGTTCAGACTGGACGAAAATCACACACAAATCAGAAATGTTGCTTACAGCCTTCATGGCCATCTTCTGGCTCTTCTACTGAGATAAAAATGCCAGCTGGCAACAGATGGATGGTGGTTTCTGAGATGTTGTTTCCTGAAGATAGGAATATCTTTAGGAGAGGTGATAGGCAAGGCAGAACTTTGCTTCACCATCCTGAGCCGCTGGTATAATGTCATTAGAGAGCATTACTTAGTTTTGCAAAGTGGCAGCTCTAAACAAAGCTTTCTTCCTGTGCTTCATCCCCCTGAAAGGGATAAATTCTGTCTATAAATTGCTGTTTCTTTCACTGTTGAGGAAGATATAATGGTACTTATTAATATTTGGGACTTAATCATTTCAGTGTCTTTAAATCATGAGGCAAATCACGTAAGTCAGTAAAGCAATATAGTAAAATGTATTTGATTAAAATAACCAAAATGTCAAAATAGCTAAAGATAAAATGGAATTTGACAAGTGGGAGGAGAAAAGCGCTGTGTCAGTTGTTACTGTGGTGTGTAAACAATTTAATGCAATTAGGTATCTGCTTCTGGTCACACTGTAGCACAGATAAAAAGGTTTTTATATATTCTCTTCCTTTGCTTTCATCAGAACTCCTCCTCTTGAATCACAGGCTGCTTTGGTAATTCGGTGACATATGGTAAGCTGTGTTTATGGAGTGATGTGCAGATGTTTTAGCCTGAGTCTCCGCAGATGCTCTTCCTGTCTGGACCACTGGGGATGCACAGGTGCTGTCATACCACATGGCCAGAGACACTGGGTCCGGGCTGTGCCTTATGCTTTACTCTTGCTGCTAGGGCAAAATACACAGCCTGTCTTCTTAGTACTCCCCTTGCGACTCTTCCAAAATGCACACTGTTGCTGCTCAGACTTAACCCATACCTGTGATCTTTGCCAGATTTAACCAGTTTTACACCCCATCAATCACATACTTCATGAAGTTTGAGGGCAAAGAAACAGGACATTTCCCAAACTGTTAGACCAGCAGATGACACATGAATGTGGCCTGTCCGTACGCTACGGCTCAGCTAGAGGATAACAAGGTACTGCCTCTACAGAGCTCTTGTCCTGGGTCTCCTGCCCCGGGTCCCGTGTGCATGGGGTTAGCTGGTGGATGCCCCTGGTCCTGCGGAGGTGGCTTCCCACGTACCGGGACTGCATGATGCTTCTTAAAGTCCCTGGATGCCTTATAAGCTGAAAACCTTTGGCTCAGGGGCCACTGCTTATTATAGACTCTTTGATGCTGGGGTTTTTGTGAGTGGTTTAAGTGCTGATTTGCTTTGCCACACACATGCATGGTAACCTGCAAGAGATATGGCAGAGTTTGTATAGATGGACTGTGTAGGGAAATTCATAAGGAAGGGCTTTAGACAGTTTGCCTTTGAAGTGTGGAAATAGTACAATGTAATCATTCAAAACACACTGCTTAAGTAATTAGGATGTATGAATCCAAATGTAGTTTGCATTAAACCTTCAGGCTTTTCAAAGCATTTATAGTTTATATAGCTACATGTTAATCCACAGACAATCTATAGTTCTGAATATTCTCACAGCAACCACAGATCAACAAATGATTTCCCTGGGCTATTTAGGCATACCACTGGTATTAGGTCCTCTGATTTCTAATTAAAAGGAAATAGCTCTAAACATCTTGAGGTAATTAAAATGATAACATCTTCTGTAGGATGCATTTGTTAAAGTAACGATAATTCCCCTACATGATTTTATTACTCAAAATTATAGCCGTAACTTCGTTAGACAAATAAGATTACCCAATTAAACTTAAAATGTAAAATATGCTCACAGTTCTGCTGCAATTCTTGAATCTAATAAGATAATTCCCTCTCTCACACATTGGTGTAACTTTTGAGATAAAGATCTTCTTAACCTTCATTATAATTCTAATTAATATACCATATCACAAAAAGTTCCTTATTATCTCTTTGCCACTCATAATGCTTTCATAAAGAGTTGATTACTGTGGTTAAAAAACCATATACACACACCTAGCTCTACACATTCATTTCAGGCTGAGTTCTGACAAATAGTAACAACCAGAAGGAAGCCTGCTCAAAAATTGTTTATTTTTGCATGGATTGAGGTTTGTAAATAGGTGTGTGTGTATGAGATCTGTATCTTTAAAATTAAAATGTTGCAAAGTGTTGCAATGAACCACTGGATTTTAGAAGTTTTTAGAGAATAATATTATTCCAGGTGTTGCCTAGATACATATGGAAGCAAAATAACTGAACAAAAATTGCAACAGATGTAATTACTTAAAGTAGCGGTTTAAGGAGACACTTCCACTGTGGATGAAAACTTACTGTCAGTCAGTCTGTTCCTTATGTCCAAGATATCTCTAAATTTTAAAACGCCTTCAAATTTTCTGCAAAACTATTGACTTCCCTCTCTCTCATACAGCAAAACTTGCTCATAAAAGTATGTACCCATTATTTCCTTTTCTCTGTCTTTGATATTAGCTGAAGTATAAATTCTTGGTCTTTACTCTCAAGACTCATCATAGCCTAATCCTAATTGTTAAATCTTTCATTCAGTGATAGGATATTTACTCCAGCCTCCATGATGCCATCCTTGATGATAAATTCTGGCTACCTATATTCTCATAAGCTGCCTTTTCAAGTCAGGAAGCTCTCAGAAAATTTCCAGATAATTTTCCCATTAACTTCTTTTACATCTCACATTTAAACTCCTCTGACACCATGTTTATAAAAAAATTGGCTAAAAATGGCAACTGGAACATTGAGATTGCTGCACATATTGCTATCCAGTACTGCCATATTATTTTGTTTGTTATTTCCTATCTTCTATTTAAATTGCAAGGTTTTGGAAATCTATTTGTGAGAGCTTTGTACATGAATTAGGACGGTGGGACCCTGGTCTGTGGTTTCATCTTTCATGCATTACAGTAAGCCCTCTTCCTCTCTTCACCAAGAATCTAGAGAAACCTGTGATGAAAAAGTACTAGATTTCTAGAATAACAGCCATGTCTGCCCATTCCAATATGTTAATTACAATTTAACGTTGAATTTGTATTGAAGAAAATGTCAGATTTAAGTAGTCCTTAATAGGCAGATAGTTAATGTTGCCTTGAAGAACAGCTTTTGACCAGATGACATCTTGAGTCACCTCGACTCTTATGATGCAGGAACATCTATGAATGAGTTATGGGACCTTTTAAATATTGGGAACTTGAATGCATGAGAGAATCATTCTGGTAATTCAGAGATAACATGATAGTTCTGAGAAGTGGTAAGACACACCTCACTACTAATAATGACACTATCATGTTCCTCCCAAATAAAACAAACCATAATTGATCATGTTGCAAATTGAACATCTATGGTATGTACCTTTCTGGAGAAGTGTTTGCTCTGTAATCTCAATTTAAGCAAAATACAGCATGATTTAATAATCTCTGAGCTTTCTTAGGACAAAATGAAAAAACAAGAAAATACTTTTTTTTTTTTTTTCTTTAAATGTTTAAAATCCTGTCTTGTGAGATTAGCTGGTGAATCAAGTTTTGGATAATATTATTATGGGAGAAGTCAAGCAAACAGAAAGATGAGTCAAACAGTTTAGTGCCAGGACTATTTCTTAACACAGAGAAAAATCATCCTCTGGTTGTATATGGAATCCTCCCACAATGAACAGGGAGCCTGGCAACAGAAATAAAACTGTGAATGTTTGGTGTGAAACTGGCTTCACAGTTGAAGTATAATGAGGAGACACCAGAAAAATGGACACTGAGGAGGAGAAACCACAACACATGTAAGTAAGGCTGTGCCTATTTCCTTGCTTGTCAAAACAGACCACCTGGTAGACAGAAATGTAAAATTTTATTTAATTCTCCCTCCCCATCAAAAAAACCCAAATGAAACCCAAAACAGAGACCGAGACAAAAACACAGAGAGAAACTCCCTGAACACGTGCTCTCACTATAACCATGATGGACTGTGCAGGCTGAGTGGATTTCTCCTGCTCAAGTAGAGTACAGCAGGGCAGGCTGCACCACCTCCAACCTATCACCTGGTGACTGTCGTGGGGCCACCCTGGAAAGAACCCACCAGTGAGACCAAAGAGTGGCTCTGACCGGATCCGTGCCGACAGGTTGTGCCGTGGATGAACAACGCTCAGTGCAACTGACTGCTGTGAAAAACATCTGCCGTAGAGCTTAGCTCCACTGTGTGTTGAGCAAAGAACTGGGCTGTCGCTTGCTCTGTCATAGGCATTTCTGTGTTTCTTCCTTTTTATGATCTTGGCAAAGATCAGGTGGTGGCACCCTTCCTCAAGTGGGAAGGGTAGTTTTTCTACAGAAATATTTTGTGAAAATTATGCTCTCACTACCCCATGCTTCTGGCTGTGGGACTTATCCACAGCTTTAGGACTGGAATGGAATATGCAGTTTCTGTGGAAGACATTCTTTTAATAAGAATTTGTAAAGAGATCAAAACAAGCACAGAAACACAATTCCACCCTATATGTGTCAGAAATAAATTTACAACGGGGAATACTCCCCAGGAGATATGTTTTTCCTGGCTCTTCCATCACACTAGTGAAATACAGCCAGTGCTCAGTTCTGGACTTTGCAAACACTCATCACTGATAAACTAGATGGAAAAAGCCAAGTGTTTGTGTGGGCTTCAAAAAAAAAAATCATTATTTAACGACACTCAGAGAAGTACTTTTTTGAAGGGCAGTTCAAACGGCACCAGCTGTTCTGAAAAGGAGATTTAAAGCATCTTGCTACAGCATATAACAAAGCCGTAGATCCTTGTTTGGTGATCCCAAATAATGTGTGTATATACACACACTTTCATTCAAAGTAAACCATTTCCTTAAATCTCTTCCTAGTGATCAGACACAAATTAATTTGTTTTGACATTCAACATTTTCTTCCACTTCTGGACAAGCCAATAATACTGTAATCACAACATTTTTTATGTTATTCTTTGACATGCTAAACATTGAGTTTGTCCATTTTCCTGTTGTACCACAATTTTCTCCAGTTTTAAAGTCAATATGGTTGCTCCTTTTTTGCATCCTTTGCTGGTTAGCGACCCAAGGAAGCAGTAAGGCACCTGGTTTCTGTGAGCACAGGAACAATTACTCATTGAAATTTTCACTTTCCACAACACAGTTTTCATTTTCCAGGCAGGCCTGCATTTTTATGGGTCTAACTTTGGATGTGGCTTTGTAAAACTAGGGCTGGACAAGAAACAATTCTCTGATCATGTCAGGGTTGTAAGGTTCACACATTTTCGTACTCCTCCTGTGACACTCCTGTAATCTTTTAAAAAACTGTAAATCACATCATTCTCTCCCAATACATCAATGGAGGTCAGTTGCTGATGAGAGCAATCCGCCAGTGGGGAGAGGAAATGTTGTCTCAGCTCTGTCTGACCCAGAATAACCAAATCTCCCTTTATCCCAGTTTTTGAAGGAGCTTCTTCCATACTTTGGTCAGCAAAACCAGACTGGTTTAAACTTCTTAAGCATTTCAGACTATGCTGTATGTCGTCTGTTTCCACCTTTATTTACCAGACCACCCAATGATTTTTCCACTGATGGCTTTCTGAGATCTTGTCAGTCAGGAAGTTCCTAATCCAGTTAAAGGGTGTTTTACTGATAGATAGAATACTGATTTTTCATTATAGTGTCATATAACACTCACTATAGTGTCTTAGAGGTAAATGTGTACATTGCATGTCACAAAGATTCAAAAAGCAGAGTCTGAGAATACCTGGGAACTCCTCCAAGAATAAAATCAGGTTTGTCTGACAAAATCTATTTTCTATAAAATTTCTGACTGATATTTGTTGTTTTACTATATGCTAATTACTTTATTAGTTGAATCTTCCTTCAGATTTTCCATTATTCTGACTTTGACAGAATCATGTTCACCACTTTTCTGTCCTTTTAAAATTTTGGTCTAATATCCAGAAAACTCTATTCTAGTGGAAATTCTTTGATACTCTTAAATTTAACAGAAACATGTATGAGCAGGCCAGTCAAATCTTCCTGCTCAAGCCTTCACAATTTTTTGTTGCTACTTATATGGGTCTGTTGATTTTAAAGTGTTCACCACAGTATGTGTTGTTTGACATCCTCCTGGGTTTCTAAAGGACTGGAAAGTATTTCATCATATCCCAGTGACAAAAGCATGCAAATACAGTGCAGAACTACTTGTTGAGTACATTTTTTGCCTCATTATAAACAATTCTATCATCACAGCTTGTATTTTTGCTACAGGGAATTATGTCTGTCTACAGATTCCTGGTTTGATTCTTACATTTCACAAAAATACTGTATTACACTGTTAAAAGAGGTTTTGTTCAAAGACAGTGGTTTTCCATTGCTAATGTACAGGCTGCCTCAAAGACCTCATGGAGAGGTGGTAGGGCCCATGCAGTATATACTGTGTGGTGTACTGGCAGTAGGGCTGCTTTTCTCTGGATGCTTTAGGTGTCCTGCCATGGATCACCTGTTGAAAGCATGAGCAAGTCTCTATCACAGTCACAGGTCTGACTGAACTAGAGCTCCATGCTGGTCCTTCCACAGGCTGTTTTCCAACTCCTGGTTCTCTCACTACGGTACACACACTGCAAACAATTGCTGTTCTAAACAAAACTGTCATTATGAATTGAGGCATTTTCTCTATCAAAGAACTTACAATTTTTAAATATTCTTTGCATAAAAGGAGGAATAACAATGGACAGTTTATGATTTGGCAAAAACGAGTTTGTAGCAAAGCTATGAGTATGGAGAAGATGATGAGCAAGTGAAATGAGTTGGTGAGGGCACTCTGCAGGAGGATGGAAGAACCTGGACAGGTGAAGGTGGCTATTGCCCACTGACAGTTGGTATTTCTAGTCTTCTGCAATTTTCAGTTGACCATAGTTCCGAAATAAAAATGCAAAAAAAAATGTGCAATTTGCTTCAGGAAATCCACTGGGAATTGTTTTAGCTACACATTTGCTGGTCTGTTCTTTGACAAACAGTAAAAAAATCCTGATAGAAACTACATTTATCCAAGAGAGATTCATGCAGTGGGAATACTGAATGAATGCTACCAGACAGCAGAAGTTGGGGCAAGTAAAAGGCAAGGTAGTCACCAGAACTGTTGTTCTCAGCAAAAACTGCACTCAACCTCTCTCTGCCTCTGAAAGGAAACGATGTGAAATGCTCTGCTTGTGTGTGATAAACCTGGAGACTTGCTTGCGGAAGAGTGAAGCTTCATGCCTCTGTTCCCACTGACCGTGTTGTGGGCAGCCTGCTGTGATCGTAGCTGACCTTCCCTTGGCTGGATCTGTCTGTCTCAGATTATACTATCACATGGATGCCTCATGCAGCGAGTTCCCCTTTGCTTATGGTGCTCCTTAGGCTAGTGAACCGAGCTAACATGATCTGGAGCCTTACTCTGATCTCAAGCTAATGAGAATTGGGAATAACAGAACATTGCTAAGGCTCCTAGAAGTACAGTGCTACAAGAGGAAACACAGGCCTCTGTGATGACCATATGGTTGCATCTGAGAGTCCACTCGTGCTGATAGCATGTGCTAGCATTGAATTACCACTCAGGTTTGAAAACACATTAAGTCAGTAAAGAAAATACATGAATAAAGGCAAACAGAAGAGAAACTTGCTACCCTGCAGAACCACATGATAAATCATTTATTACAGCATGTAAGAGGCTTTCAGACAGAAATGGCAGTGTATGAGTCTACTTTGCAGAAAACAAGCACCTCTGGGGAAACCTGTATCCACAGAACTGCAGATGTAAAGGTGGTTGTCTTCCATCTGGCTTCTTAAGACTTTCTCCTGACACCATCGCTTCTACAAAAGGTGATGTGAAATATTCATGTATTTATCTTGCCACATCAGCAAGGGAAATGTGTATTATGTCCTAACACACATGAAAAATTTGTTTTTTTTTTCTGATAGAAAAAAGAGTTTTTGCTTTAAAAGAGTCACATCAGCAGAAATATCACACTGCAAGGAAACCAGTTTGAAATACCCTTGGCAGGTTTGACAAAATCAGAAAGAAGGAAAATGACACTATCCAGGAGAGAAGCCATCATGGATGCAAGGGAAGGAGTAGGTTGGGTCTCTTTCAGGCCTACTTGGCTTCAGCATTCTGGTGACAGATTTAGCTGCCTTCATGTGGCAGCTTGAAAGGACAGATTCCCATGGCCAAATTGTTTTGGACTGAAGCTATTTGACAGCCTTTGACCCAGCTCCCCAACCAAGTTAAAATGACATATCCAACTTTATTTGGCATTTGAATTGTAAGGGAAATGACTGTTCTGTTCTGTTAGAAGCCTCTTTTCTTTAACGTCCTGTTAAGAGGAACAAACTGTATATAATAATGACATCTTGTGGCAGTTGTTGAACTATTGCCCTATGATTTAGTAGATAGTTGGATGCCAAATTTCATGACATCTTTTTCCCTCCATGCTGGAGCTCTGTAAGTTCACACTTACAATTTCTGCTGCTCTGAGAAGCTAGATGTAGAAGACCTCTGGAACCTTTGGCTTATTGTTGACTTCAGAGGAAAAGAGGTATTTTCGTCACTTGATTACACAGGTCTGGCTTAACATACAGGTCAGAAATTCAGCCATAACTGGATGAAGAATGGTTATCTGCATAATCAAACAGAATATAGTAGAATTTTGAAAATACTGAGTGCAGAGTGGGTCTGGCCACTTGGACCTGCCTTTGCTGAGCCAAGGCTGAGATAAACGGAGAGCCTTTGCTGGCAGCATATAAAGCCCAACAGCTGCTGAACACCTGCACTGAGCTTGCCAACAGTCTTGGTGAGCAGCCACCATCACCCCGCAGCTGTGGATCAGAGCTGTGTGGTGCTATAAAGAGTAAATCCCCAAGGCCTCACAGTACCCCTGCTTTACTTATTCCAACTTTGGTGCTTGCGTGTCTCACTCCTGCCATTAACTGTGTGGGTATCGAAGGATCCCATGAAGCTCAGAGGCTTAGTTGAAGCTGTGTGACAGTTTATACAAATAACTGTGACGTTTTACCAAGTATCCTATTTTGCCTGCCCAAAATCATGTCCTTGCTGATGCACGCCGCAGTTCTTGCTCTAGTTGAAGTTGGAAGCTTTTCAGAGCTGCACACTCTTCTGCCTGTTCATACAGTCCTAATCAGCATGGAGTTCAGCTTTTATCAGGGAGTTTGGATGTTGACTAAATAGTCAACATAAGTAAGATCAGCAGGAGCAACTTAGGGATGTATTTCTACAGAGGTGTCTGTTTATCCTGTCATGTGTTTGGTGGGTATCTTTGGGGCTCCCCGGTTCTTCAGTTCTGTTCTACGGTGACACTGCTTATTTCTCAGGGATTTTTTGGATGAAGGTGGCTGAAGCTACATGCCAAACACCCTTGTCTTTGCTTCTGGGCTACAAAGGCCTCATAAATAGGTTTATAGTCTGTATGAAAGATTTAGATACAGTTCTGCTTCCCAGCTGTGAGGAAAGCAGCAGAAAAAGACTGTATCACTTACGAAGAGCTCAGGGGTGATGGCAAAATTGCATGTGTGTAAGACAGTGAAACAATGCTGCTGATCAATTGATAGTAGAGAATGTGGAGTGACAGATCAATGTTACTGGTCTCTGCATTTTACATAGCATTTTCTTCCCTATTTGCCATTTTCACTGTCAGAGACCCTGGTGTTCACACTGGATATTGGGCATTTTGTGCTCTGCCTACTTCCTTCAGGTCTGCACAAATGCAAGCAGCAGACTTGCTGGATTCCCTATTGATACAGAAAATAGATGAAGGTAATCGTAAGACTCCATAAATCCATAATATCTAATGATAAGTATTTAGCTGTATTGATCTATTTTTTTTTACATGGGATGATGCCACCTATTGGACATTATTAAAAGAGGCAAAATAGTTCAAAGAAAATAAATTCACTTTATAGGTTTTTTTTTGTTTGTTTTTTGTTTTTTTTTTCCCCCCAGCAAAGAAGGCTACACTTTTGACTGTTTCCTACAGTTCAATGGCTAGACAAAGAGCTTCTATTGGGACATCCTGAATTATGGTACCTCATTAGAAAAGAAGAAAGAATAGAGGCAGAAAAAACACAGGCAACATCGACTATGTCTGGCAAAGAAAATGAAATTCAGGGAAAAAAATACAGGTAAGGTTTAAGAAGTTAAGTTTTTATCCATTTTTCCAATGGGACTATAAACAACAGTTTGGGCATTTTGGGGTTTTTGTTTGCTTGTTGTTTTTTCCTTTACTGAAGGGTGTTGAGGGTGATCATCTTTAAATGACCTTGAACTTCTGGTGGTAAAATTATTAATATTTAAGATCCAGAGGTCTAGCTAAGAAGATACCTTTACTAAAAGAACATTCCTTTCAGCTAAAAGCTAACAGTCTGTGATTGTTTCCAACTTCCCACTTCTGAGCTAAGGTAACACAGGGAGGGCCACTAATACAGGCTCCACCAAGAGCCATCTCTTCATATTGTCATGTGATCTACTTTTTGATTCCTTAGAACTGTGGCAGTTACCAAGCCACCTAGGGAATCCATGTCTCCAAAATGCATGCGTGACTTTGTGAACATTCAAATTGCTTTTCCCAACCTCTTTCTTTTTTCTGAAACGGTATCTAGGTTGGGTCCCTGCAATCAGTTGGCTGAGAACAGGGGACTAGAGGGTGACAGGCTCTCCATCGGTTCTCATTATGATCATAGCTCATAAAGCTTCTTTCTGGCCTGTCTTAAACTGTACTTGGGTTACTATCTACTTGGAGTCCTCAGATTCTCCAACAACCTGGTCTTAAAAGTACTAACAACAACTTTCAAGAAAAATCTGTTTAGTAAATAACTGTACCTTGAGGTACTCTGAAAAACCTTTTTAACACTGGCCTTTCAATATATTCTGCAGCCATGAAATGTTTCCTGAGCTCTGTCAAATTTAGAGGGAATCAAAGAAGCCTCTACAGAACTACTTGGTCACATTGTGGAAGTCTGTAAAGACTTACAAACTTTCATATATTGACAGTACAACAACAGATAAAATTATAAAACTCCACAAGGACAAGGGTCTGATTCTGTTCAAGTAGAATTCAAAACTCAATTATTGAAATCCCATTTATTTAATAGCCCAAACTATAATTCATCCCTAACTAGCCATAAATAATACTCACATTTTTAATTTAAAAAATAAACTCTTTGGCTTGATAGGATTCCTCACAACAGTAAGGGCAGCAGGAATTAGATTTTAACAGTACCTTAGTTCATAGATACAATAAAGGAAAAAGAAATTTGATTTTCACAGAAGATATAAAACAAAATATTTTGAGTTTTCAAAGTGTTGTTAGTATCTCTTCCATTTGTGAATAAAAATACTTGATTGTTAATATAGCTGAAAGAGAAATATCCTAATATTGTCAATAATGCCTACCACTGTCATATGTTCTTATAAGATGATATTTATTGTAATTAGTTTGAATAGATTCTAACCTAAAAAATAGATGCAGTTTCTATGTGTATCAGCGTATCCCTGGCTCGATACTGGTTTTGCACTAACTGAAAACTTTATAACCAACCAAGAACATACATAAAAATTACAAGTTTGCATTTGTTTTAAGAAAGATGTATAAACGAGTTGTTTTCAATTAATTTTATCTACATAGTTATACACAATTTAAAGACAGATTATCTAAAATCACAGTCTTATGCACTGAAAGAGCAATCAAGCATCACAGAATCACAGAATTGTCTAGGTTGGAAAAGACCTTGAAGATCATCCAGTCCAACCATTAACCTAACATTGACAGTTCCAAACTACACCGTGTCCCTAAGCGCTACGTTGACCGAGGCATGTGAAGCAAATCAGAAAAGCTTCACAGACTTCAAAGGGGCTGCTGGAAATTATTCCCATCCCTTAACACAGGTTTATCACTGTTGGCGTTCTTGATGTCTATTTTCTTCAAATTCTCTTTTACTTTGCTTTTGTTCAGATTATTTATAATCCCTGGTGAGAAATGTTTTTTAATTATTTAACTTCTGTAACATGACAGTAAAGTCAAGAGACTGACAGGAACTTTTATAGAAAATTTGCAAACCAGTAATCATAATGATTCTTCATTTTTTTGTATTTGAGTAAATATGAATAGCGTGCAGATGTGTTGCTCTTGCTCCTGTCATTATTCTGTTAACAGACCCCGAGACCAAGTTGGACTTGATTTCAAAGTTACTTTAAAACTTGGCACTTATCTATGAAAATCTCCTTCATTTTCAGTGTTTGGCATATGGTTTCATTTCCTCCCGATGTTTAAAAGACGGTATCCATCTCAGGCTCATCCAGCCTCCTACAAGTTGTTTGGTTTACAATTTTGACTTCAGCCTGCCTGCAACAGGCCTATTGATACAAAATTCTGTCCACCATGAAGGTCTGTTCAGAGTTTTGCTGCCTTGAAGGACCTCTCCCCATATATTTTTATATAACTGCAAAATAATAATAAAAAAGTATTAATTCATACAGAAAATAAAACAAAAAAAAACCCTTCTGCAAGATAAATTATCTGATTGGTTGAAATGAGATTGTGATTGAATTTCTAGGTAACAAATGTGAATAATTATGTACAGTCCAGATAAAGCACAAAATTCAAAGTATTTTGAACATCAGATATCTCTGTAAATCATTTAGACCATCCTTAGCATAAGAGCAGGAAATCAGTAACCTTTATAATTTCTTGTTTTCAACTTGACATGAGATCTATTATTGAAGGTAGAAATTTGGGAACAAGGTTATATTAAGCTAATCTTTGTTCTGCCCAGACCTGAAGACTGTGACGGAAAGCACTCATGCCTGTCTGTTTTTACTTTTATTTCAACACATTTCTGGAAAGTAACATAACTTGTCTCCCAGATGTGAACTATTCGATATGAGCATGACAAATTCCTCTATCATAAGCAGATTATTATTTCATCATCTTCATCAATTTGCAATTTTATGTGGAATGGTTAAAAAAAAGTGCATGAAAAGTAAATACTGCAAAAGTATAATTCTAGCGTTTGGCAGTTCATAATTAGTTGAGGCTTTAAACTTAACATAGAAAGACAAGGAAAGGAATGCCATATTTTCAGCAGTAAGTTGGAGTACAGCATAATATGATATTAACATAGTATAAAACCAGTCAGTAATGTAAAATGAAGAGCCTTTCTTCTACATCAAAAGATGTCTTGGCCCTATACATTCGTGATGATTTAAATAAATATTGAAATATAATATCTAATATTAAGTATGTTTTTACCTTGACTACATGAGCTAGAGTTAACTATTTATTCCATTACAAATATGATTTAACATTGTCTAACAATTTTTAATTAATCTCAAAATAAATGTGGTGATAACTTCACATACTTAAAATGAGATGTCAAAGCTTCTACAGGGAAATGATATCCACACTATCAAAGTTTCTTTTAAAGAGAATCTGAATTCTTATTTAATGCTTAAAGCTGCCCATAACAAATTTGGAAACTCTTCTTCTGCTCTGATTATGACCTGTGGCTTGTGGTGCAAGGCACTCCACTGCAGTGCAACATAGGCTATCCTGAATTAAATTCACTGTCCTGTTATGCTTGGATAATCTATTGTTTACCATACTGTAATTTTTATAAGAACATTTACACTGGTTTTTAGAAGTTGCAAAGACAGCAATGAATAGAGAAAGAAATACAGACAACCAGGAGACAAGGTGCTTTATTAAGTATTGTCTTTAAGTGAGGGATTGGCAGCCTTTTAAAAATTTCAGTTGAAAATATTTATACAAGCTGAAAACCACAGACTTAGAGGCAGTTCTGAAAACCTTCCTGAATTCTGCAGAACATGGGTTAGCTATCACTGCTTGACATTATTTTCTCAATATGACTCAATGAATTTAGAAAAACCTTACCAAATAATTAGTACACGAGGAAGTCAGCAGTCTTAGAGTCCTATCTGCATGTCTTGCATATTATATTCCTAATGTTAATCTTTAACATTAATAAGCCTCTGTGGCTTCTGTATTTTTGTGAGCTAAGAGCTAGCCAAAGAGGAACTAGTCAAATCCATTACATCCTTATCAGCTACTGCTAAGAAATCTCCAGCTGACCAATAGAAAGGGGGTAGTATTCTAGGAACAGATCACCATGTACTTGCACCATATTTTATATTCCTGCCTATAGCATCTGCTCATAGCTTCTGTTCAGAGACAGAATAATAAGTAAAAATGGGATTTTGGCCAGTACAGATATCCTTAACATTCCTCCAGATGATGTTCCTTCTCTTAGAATTACCTTTGGAGCTTCCCATCCATGATTTCATTAATTTAATGCTCAAAAATCTACAGAAATGGAAACAGTTTACAGTGATGATTAAAGTCCTCTTGTTGAGATGGCTGGATATGTAGAGCTAGCCTTTCCTCCTTTATTTGTAGAGTAATCATTCTGTTAGGTCAGTGTTTTGTTAGAAACATCTGGGCTGCCTTCCGTATTGCTTGATCACCATAGAAATGATGGACAATTTTAGACATGAAGACAGAGAAAATTGAAAAGCATTGAGTAAGCCTTACTCTGCAATCCTGTAAAACTTCCTGACAGTCTCTCCAGGCTCTAGTGATTCTCTACAGGGTCTATCCACACTGAACTAAACTACTGTACTGTGACACTAGTCTCTACATAAAAGTTCTCCCACAGCTTGGCCCTGCTGAATAAGGTTGGCCAGTAAGCAAGAGTTTTGGTTTGCTGAGACATGGGAATGAAATACAGCTCTTTAAATATGTCAAGAGAAAAAATAGCAGTGAGAGACAATGACCTAGCATAGCCAAATCCACGGTGCGCTCGCATCCTGAATCCTGCTTGTAGGTCTAGTTATGACCCATCTCAGAACGGATACAGCAGAACCAGGAAAGATACAGAGAAGGAAAACAAGGCCTGTCAGAGGAATTAAAAGGTCCCCACAGATAGTAAATGCATGCAGACTGGGGACTAGGAAGTTATTTTTTCACAGTATTCATGTCATGGAAACCCAAACACAGCTGAATTTGAAAATGGATTGAAAAAAATGGATAGATATATCTGTGGCTATTAAACTGAATGATACAAATACAACCTGTGGGATGATCTCTCTTAAACCAACTGCCAACAGCTGAGACACCAGGATCTGTTTCATAGAGCGTTCCCCTTGGCCACTGTCACTTACAGAGCTCTAAGAACTGGATTCAGTATGGTTGTTCCTATGTTCTTGATTCAACTCTTGCTTTGTGTACTTTAGACTATACCAAAAAATCTCTCTCAGCCTCAACAAGGATGGATTTATATATATTTATTAAAGCAAGGAGAAGTGCTAACAAAACAGCATTCTTCAAGTCTGTATTAAGACTACTGAGATCCCTTGGGTAATGTACTACCTTGCACTGGTTAGTACAAGATACCCAGTTACATCCTAGAATTCTCACTAGATTAAGAGAATTCCCAAAGTACTGTGCAGTTTCTGATATAATTTTAACTGGAACAAGTTTTAAATTTTCCTTCCTCTTATTAAAATAAAAATTTTATGAAGTATTCAAAGAAAAAAAAAATTTCTACATCATTTATATGCACATCACACAAACTGGGTGTAATGTAAATACTAATAAAAGGCAGCAAAAGTCCTAGGCAGAGAAGAAACATACCTTACAACATCTCCAAATTATTAAGCTATATACTAAAGACATGTTACTCCTTAAGGAATCTTAGGGATGGTATAATTTTTTTTTTAATTTTTTTTTTTTGTTCAGCAGCAGATGCCCACAATAGCAAACTAGAGCAATACTGTATAAGTTTGTCATTAGAAGCCTACCTCCAGCAAATGCAAAATGTCATTTTCTGCTGGCATCAATTTAACTCTGGTACTTTCCACTGAAAAAGTGTCTTTGTTTTCTTTTGTAGCTGTGAAGTGTCTTGAATATGTTATGGCTATTTACAGTCAATACCCTTCTTAATGATTAAACCTACAAATTTTAAAAGGGGTTTTCTTACCTCTCCATTAGCTTTACCAATGGGAGAGTTGAGGATGAAGTCAGGAGGAGCAAAAACATCAACCAGGGCAACTGCATCATCTTTCAACTGTTTAAAAACAAAAGACATACATTTGGCAACTTCTGTAGTTGTCTATGGCTACCTGGGAACTACAGAGCAGCATAAATATTGTTTTCATAAAGCACCAGCTATTGGTAACTTAAGAAAAATCCACAATAAGGAGTCAGGATTTATTCTGCTTTTTTCCTCCCAGGGTAATTGCCAAGAGACTGTATTTTAAATGTTTTCCTCCTTTGCTTATGGGTTTTTAAACACAATTTAATCAAGATGGTATTGTTTGCACACATAAAACCATATATTTTTGAACTTTAAAAACATAACATCCAGATTCTTCTTTGAAAATTTGCTTACCTGTGAAGAACATGATTCAATTTGAAAAGCTTTTATGTTGAGAAAAAAAAAATCATGAGCTAACACAATAATGAAATAAATAGAACTGGACTTCAGTATTTTACTGACTTTGCAATGAAGACTGCAAGGCCACAAATGATAGTGTTATTTCATATATATTGGTTTCCATTTTTTGGTAAGTAAATAAGGACTAGATCCAGTTTCAATGAGTTACTAAATTTACAGAAAGTTTTTCAGAAACTATTAATTTAATATCCTGCTAATTTATCCGCTGAAGTACAAAATAACTGATATATCTCTTTTTCAGTATTTCTATACTAAATTATTTAATCACAACAAAAAATATTGAAGGCTTACCCTGTAGCAGAGCTCCAGAATAGCATTCTGAATAAATCTACCAGCTTGTTCACCTGAAGCATAGCCACCTGCAAACACATTCACAAAGAAGCTTATACCAGTTAAGATTACACTGATACAAACCTTTTACAAAGGTGTTTATCAGGTCGGTATTCAAGAGACTAAATAGATACTTCTGTGCAACTGGACTGACTGTCTTTCGTTAATGAGTTGACTGTAAAACCATTTATCTAAGACATTTGGAGCCTTCTGCATTAACAAGCTACACTACAGCATCTTGCTGCCTTTCCCCCATTCTCTCCCCAAGCACTGGACCACAGCAAAACTTGTGTTAATCTGTCACTCCAGATTCCTGGTCCTGATAATTTTGTCCAGAATGACTGTTTTATATTATACAGGCAATAAGAAAATGCTCCAATCTAAATCCTAATTAGGATTCCCTCCCTCTGCCAAGTTAGGACATTTTGTGGCAGGTGCACCCACTCCAATAAAGACCAAAATGTCTCAACTGCTGAAATGTAAAAGTTAAAACTAGTAGTCACAGGTTGAGCATTGAGCTGCCCTGTCATGTGGTGACTGGTCATGCACACACCTTGGGTAAGGGATAGGAAAGGCAAGGCCCATCAGTTGACAGACAATGCCTTCAGCCAATGAAACACATCAGTTGAGAGAAGTTTCTAGACTGCTGACCATACATGACCACAGATCAGATACAACTAGGGTGCAAATGGAGCCCTGCCAGAGTGCAAATTGATCTAGTCCTCCTTGGAGCAGTGGGTCTGCAGTGAGGGGCTCTCCCCTTGGATCAGGATGCTGCCCAAGGTAATTCCTCAAGGTTGAGACCCCTCACCTTGCTGGGTGAGTGCTATGTGCATTTTAGGTCATCATCCCTCAACCTTAAGCTTAAGTTGGCTGTGTAGTACTAATTCTGTTTTAGACAACCAAACCTGTAGTTTACTAATGTTTGTTGGAGTGCTGAACGATTTTGATTAGAATAAATCCAATTTTGATTACCTGCCCCGTCTATTTGGAGAGACTCCTAAAGTGACATGAGCAGTATATTCAGGGAGCTGATCTTACCTTGGTAGAGCACAGCCAGATGTTTACTTAAAGACCAGAGGCCATAGAGCGCACTGAGATTCTTAAGCACTGGCTGCAGAGTAGATGGTATGTCAGGATCATGGGTGTAGTCATGGTATCTCTGTAAGACTGTCTGTTCAATAAAAGCAATGGCTAATGAC
Source organism: Athene cunicularia (assembly GCF_003259725.1). Lineage (NCBI taxonomy): Eukaryota > Metazoa > Chordata > Aves > Strigiformes > Strigidae > Athene > Athene cunicularia. Next base: position 11,071,875 of record NW_020799098.1, on the reverse strand, counting down.
CGACAGTAGTACACCTTAGGAAACAGAAAAGAATGACACTGAGTAACAAAATACAAGGAACTAATCCTCAGCTGGTGCAAAATGGCATTACTCTGGTGAAGTTAATGGAAATCTGTTGAGTTTAGATCTGCTGATCTAGCTTGAGATTGAAGAAAGTCTAAGAAAAAACTCTAGGAGAAAACTCTGCAATGTCTTTGCAAAGGTTAGTCATGAAATGCCTCATGAAAAGGAGCATAGATTGTATGCTTATTACCAGTATAATTTGACGGTTGCCCTCAAGACTCTATGGGATCAAGTGGGTATGTCAGAGAGAAGAACACGCAAAATCAGGTTTGCTGACTTCAGGATTATTAATAAACCCATATAACTCTAAGAACATAAAGCTAGGTCTACATTTATTTAATATTATGCAGAGTTTTATAAAGAGGATAACATCTTCAAAATGGTTCAGTAACCTACTGAAAACTTATTACAGTTCCTTAAAATAATAAATAAAAAATTTGATCACATTAGCATGAGTGGATTCTGTCTGTGAATTGCAATAGATTGCAATATGTTTTGAAAGAACTATCCAACTAACCCATGCCAACTATCTGTTCAGAAAGGCAAGTCACCAGTTACCGTTAATACAGAGTATAAAACCTTAAGTGATTGTAGGAATGCTTGTCTACTTTAAAATCGTTCACCTTTGCTGTGCTATGGCATATGTTCTACCAATAGACTGCTGACTAAAAAAATTCTAGTTAGTGAACAGAAGGGGAACATGAAGCCATTGCTATTATGGCTGATTTGCTGCAATGCTGTAAAACTGGTGTTTCTTTTCAGCCCATTTGTTCAGGGTTGGGTTGTTTTGGTTTGTTGGTTTTTTTTTGGGTTTTTTTGTTTTTTTTTTTTTTTTTTTTCTCATTTAAGAATTAGTTCATTAGGTTTTTATTTTTTACTTTAAATACTTGCATCATCCTTGCATTGAAATCCACAGTGGCATTTAAAAAAGGCATATTCCAAAGATTACCATGTCTCTCGTGACAGCTGTACAGTAGCATACTTCCAGCCAAGCTTAGATGCAAATATGAACTGCAAAATACACATCTATTCTCTCCAGGTTTAGGGAGGACTTCCCCCTTACTAGATGGACTTTTTTAGATATGAATGTCAATTCCATGGTCAGAATGAAATGTTTTAACATTGCAAATGAAGGACTAACTCCTTATTATTCTCCCCTATAATTCTATTTCCTTCTTTAACTTTGCTTGGACTTTTGTATTTTTTCTATCAAGCTATACCCAAACCAAAATAACCTAAGGATAGGCCAGGAATCTCTTCCAGATCTCCCATAGCAAGAACAAATATATATTAGTCAGCCACTGGGCTGACAGAAAAGTGCTTCTTTATGCACAGAAAGTTTTAGATCAAGTATGCACATCTCTTTAAAGCACAGCCTGTAAATAATTTTCAGATGTTTTTGAGTCATGCCATTTAAAATAAAAAAATCCCGCTGTCCTGAAGATGAATTGTAGGGAGAAAAGAAAACCTAATGACCTGAAGTGTATCAATACCTATCTCAAAAGCACTTTTGTACCTAAGTATCTTTAAATTTTCACACATATGAACATAAGAGAACCTTCACTTCTGAGCAAACCATTCTAATACACTGGCCCTGGCACCAGTCTCCCAAGACCTGGCCAAATGACAGTTAATCAGCCTTGAATTTCTGGCAATTCTTATTCTGAATTTGACCCTGAAGAGTTTCTCTAACAAGCTGCTTCTCAGGGAAAAACAGGAAAGATTTCCTCCACTCTACCAGTGGTTTCACGCAGATCATCCCCTGTTGAAGCTAGGCTGGCTCTTTTAGCTGCAGTTGAATATTCCTTCCTGATGTTTTTTAATGAGCTTTGCAGATAAGGTGAATGACATTGGCCATCTTCAGGGAACAGCTCTCTGTCCTCAGTGAGAAATGACAAGTGTTCTTTCCCTGGATGCAAGCCCGTTTTTCTCATGGAGGTAACAGAAGAATTTGGGGAGCTTGGGGATATACACTGAAATTTGGAATTAAGCCATTCCTAGCTGTTAAAACTCTCTGGTGAGAGAATGGATCTGCTATATGTAGATTGTCAATGTTTCCTTTTCAAGTTCCAATGCTGTCAGTCTGGTATCTTTCATGAGTACTTTGCACCATAGAAATTAGAGATGGAATAGACCTATTAGGTCATCTAGTTTACCTACCTGCCAGAGCAAGATTCTTTCCTACAGTATGTATTTGGCCACTAGAGCAGATGGAGATGTAATAATCAGATGCTGCAGTAGATTTAATAGTAGCAGATTTTAGTTTTCAGAAGTTGTGCTATCAAAATTACAGACATCACCCAGCACATGCCTGAAACTTTTCTGAAGGGAAAGAAGACTTCTGCTGATGGTAACTGCCCTCCTGCTATTATGTTTAATACAATGCACATGGACAGGTATTATATTTTATTAGTTATTTCACTTGCCAGTTTATGCTTGAGGAAATTGTACTTCATGACACAAGAAGGTAAAACTAACAAGATCTGACAAACTTGGATGAAAATAAGTAAATAAAATAAAGCTGAGTAAGTATTACCTGGCAGTTGTTTTTTGCCTCAAAATCACTTCGCCCGGACTGCTTCTCCTTGCTCAGCTTTAGGTCACTTTCTCGCAGCAGGTAGCAAACCAGCCATTTATATGCTGCTAAAGGAACTGTGAAAAAAAGAAAAACAAAATTCTTAATATTCACATTTATAATGCAAAAAGTCACATGCATATTCACTGCAGTCTCAGTTTTTGTTACCCAAGATGAAAAGTGAAAGTGTTAATTACTCAATCCATTAACATGACACTGCCCATTACTGCAGATGCAGTAAGTAACATCTGGGTAAGGCAGTCAGATTGTAACTGTACAGTGAAGACACACCACGCCTGACCATACACCATTTCAAACTGACCCCAAGCTAAAAGACAAGGGATATCCACAGCTCAATTTAGACTTGTGACTCAATCCAGTATTTTTAGCTTGTTATTTTCTTCCCATATTAAGGCTTAGGTCTTCAAGGTACTCAGTCTCTTCTGAGAATACAAGAACAGACGACAGTCCACATTTCATGGAAGCACTTGACTTCTAAGACTGCAAAGGTGGCTGAATGTAATCGCATTTGCATGACCTGCTCTGTACATAAATGCGTTATTTAGAGCAGCCTGGAACTATTAAAGAAACAAGTACTCCAGCATAAAGTCCTTATATGACTCCTCCTTGTTTGTGTCTTTGCTTAATAGTTAATGTAGAATATTATTTAGGCAACTGTGAGTGTTCACGTGCTGCTTAAATTTAGGTGCCTAAATTAACGGTCCAGATTCTAACAGAATGGAACATTAAACAGATTCAGATATTTTTAAAACTATAGTCTGGTTCAGTACATATTACAAGAGAGGAGAGAACATGTGCTTAGCCACCAGTTTGTACTCTCCTGGATTTCACAAGTTGGAGACTTTGAACAAAGAAGAAAGCAAGCAGCTTTTCTGAGCCAGTCTTTTTCTTATAAGCCTTTGTGCCTTGAAGCTGTTCAGATTTTACCCCACAGCTATTATGGTACTACTTGGTACTATGCCTCGCTAACCAAAGTCCAACATTTCTGCAATTATTTGAGCACTGGAGTGGTTACTGAATTCTAGGAATCAACTCAATTGCCCCATACACATTAAGACTGGAGCTCATTCCCCCAGCATATTCTCAGTTTCACAGATTCACTTTTGCCCTGTCACTATCTCATTATCTGCTCATTTCTTTGTTAATTCTTGCCTCCAAGAGCCAATCTGGGCTCACAGTGATAAAAAGTGGGAATGGCATCTAATATCATACTTGATTTGATTATAGTAGAGTAAGCCAGAAAACTGCAGGGAATTTTCTTTCACCATTACTTATTTTTCACTATGGAACCAAAAGTAACTGTCTAAAGCAGATACACTTAAGGCCTTTTCAACATACTTCTATATCACTTGTATGTTTTTCTAAAATATTACAGTGATATAAGGGTAGTGGTAATCAATGCCCCTTACAACAGTTTCACTTGAAACAATACAATAGCAAAAAACCAAGATCACAAATGCGATTTCAGAGGAACAAAAATGGAAGAAAAATATTTGATGCTATCCTCCATTCCAGAATTGAGGCTGGGGACAATACATCATCTTTCGAAATGCAAACTATGGTCTTAGTAAATTGAAATGCATACAATACAAAGAAAGTCAGCAAATAGTAATATGACAAATATCTAATAAGTAGCAGAGGTTGAATTTCAAATCTCTGGAACTTTTCCTCTGGAAAGGAATTTAAGACTCTAAAATCAGTTTAACAACAGCAGAAGGCTACCTGAGGAGTCCATGCAATCTTCAACACTCATGGCTGTGAATTTCCAGTCAAGGATATGATGGTAATCTTGCAAAACATTTATTGTTCCAAAAGGGGACTCAAAAGGAACTTTATCTGAAATACCAAAGAAAATAAAAATTATTTATGAGAAAAGAAGTCACACTATTTGGAAATAAAAGCCTATTACAAATTGCTATTTATTTTATTATGGCCTAGTGGACAAGTGCTGAAAAACCTGACATTTCTGCCTATAACTCCCATAAGATTCAACTCCTATTGCTGCTGAAAATCACTGCTAGAAAACCGAAACAAAATCTAGAGAACTACAAAATGTACTGATGGATATTGCTGCCAAGTTAGGTTATGCAAATTGTTTTAAGTACAATGAGCACAGGATACCCAGGCTTATGACTTTAGTAGTTCCACTGAACTAAACTGCACTTCTTGGGGAGCAAGATATTACTGAACCTGATTAGGGATAGTGCGCCATCTAGACACCTTCTTCAAGACTTAGGAGAAAGAGTATTTCTTGCAGCAAATATCTGTGTAGTGTGAATGTATCATATGATGGAGTCTGTAGCACATTATTTATGCTCTATAAAATTATTTCAGTATGAAATTACCTCCTAATTACATTAGCTACATGCTGTTAGGTCTAGCACAGGATTCCACAATGACAACTTACCTCTTATACAATGCATCCAGCTCATTAAGTAGTTGCTGGTTTGCTGAAGCAGGACATTGTTATCTCCCTCATATGTGCAGTTTGGATCATTGTCATTTCGGATTTCACCTAGACGATTCACTTAATAAAAACAAGTGTACAATTTAATATATTTCAGTATATTAATGGAAGCTAAGAGGGATTAAATAAGTATTCTGTGACAAAATGCAAGAGAGTTGTCTGCTCCTGTAGGTATAGCTATTTTTACCAACAGAGGAACTTGAAAATTCACGTTTAGCTTGTGAAAATGAATATACTTGAAAAGTGTGGCATGCATCTTACAAGGGCAATTTTTATCTATAAAGTCTGCATTTTTATTTTTGGAACTGAGACTGAATCACATGACCAGTCTATCCAACTGCTGGTGCAGATGCTGCATGGGTTTATTTTTTTCGTGTGCTTTCAGGTATGAAAAGATGGATATGAGGGAAAAACCCTTTCCAAAAAATATTGCTAAAATTCTGACACCACGAGACAACAACAGTCAAAGAAAACATCAGCGTAACCATTCTCTTCCATATCAGTGTATGTAGTAGCCTGTAACTTACTGGCAAGGTAACCATGTCCTCCACAAGCTTCTCGGCACTCCTGGGCTGCCTGCTGAGCAGTCCAAGAAGTCAGTGGTTTGCTGGCAGCACATAAGGCATGAATCTCACGTCCTATATCAGCCTTTGTGAAATAGAAATTATAAGTAAGTAATAACTTTTACACAAAGTAAGTTGTGACCAGTTAAAAGCCATAGCTATGTGTACTGCTTTAAAATTATGAAAAGAGTAACTGGCAATACATACATAAAATTTTCTGAGATCTATGTGAGGGCAGAGCATATTATTTGCTGCAACAAAAAAAACCCTGCCACATCTCAAAAACATTCAGCACTAACTTTCTTATATGGGACAGCAATAATTTGTACCAGGTAATGGACACATGAGTACATCTCAGCTCAGATGTGCCAGCTGACATGGCATAGCATGGGACAGTTCACTACCTGCCAACCTTTTCCTCCAAAATATGCAGAGGCAGGTGGTTTAAGGTGGCATGTCCAGAGAAAGCTTCTATCCCCTCTGTGACATAAGCAATCCCTCTCTCACCAGTCAGCAAGGGGATATTTATAGTATTTACTCCCTTACACTGTTTTCACTGATCTTTCAAGCATCTTTTTTGCAAAGAGTAAGAAAACTTTAATGTACCCTCTCAATTTCCAGAGAACCACAGTACCCTGCATTTACACTAACTCTGCTGGCCCTCCTTTGAAAATGTGTCTGGAATTCCAGATTCCAGAGATAGTGGTATGATACTGCCAAAGCTTGTTTAGGAGTAGCTCCCTGGTTGGTTTACTCTGTTTTGGTTTATTTTTAAGACCTTCTTTGGAACAAAAGTAGTTCATAAGGATTACATTCTTAACTTTATCATAAACAATCAGATTTTTTACTATCACAATTTTTTTTTCTGATAGCCACTGTTTTGTCTAAGATTAGTGAGTGCACTGGAGACCTCCAGAGATAAAATATCAGATTAAAAAAGTCAAACTAATTCTTCTGTGTTTTGTGCAAAGAGGAGAAATTAGAATAGCCAGCCATTACTACACAAATCTTTCATGAGCTTTATTTTAGCTGAAAAAAGCCTGAGTGTTTTAAGTGAGGTCTAAGCAATACACAGCCAGTGTGTAGGCCCTAACAATTAATACTGTCAAAATTTTAAAAAGTAAGTAAAATTTATATGCTATTGAAAAACCATACTGCAGTTATTTTGGTTGAGAATCAGTCCTTGCACAGAGACAGACCAAACTATTTCCTCTGTAAAGGGGTGACTTCCAATGGTCTGACTGTGGATGAGAATGAAATATTTATCCTAATGTATGAATACAAATACAAACTCAAGCCAGACTCACACAGTCTGTTCAGGAACTGAGAATAGTACCATTTCAGAAAGTCTTTGACATATGCCCCCTGTAGTATCATTTATAACAGTTATAAACTGAATTTGCATTATCATCATACATTTATGATAAACAATTCTGCAAGGGAACATAACCTTAAATCCTACAGAAATCAGTAAAACTTTAACCACTGCATCAAAACTATTTTAGATGCTTTTCTGAATGTAACTTTAAATATTACTTTGTATGTCTCATATTTCTGAGACATTGCTTTAGTGTTCTTGATTGTAAGACAGCCTAAGACATCTAAGTAGGTCCTTCATTTAAATATTTCCAATTTATTATAGTAAGAACTCAGTAAAGAAGAAATGTGTAAATATCTCACCTGTCTCTGACTCCTTTGCTTTGTCAATAAGCCTAAATAAAATTCTGTTAAATTCTCAAACAGGGATTTGCAGAAATAATCTAAGGCATATGTGGCAGCCAGATAAGGAAGAAGACGCCATTGCTAGAATAAAAGTTAAATAGATTTGATCACAAATTGATATATATTTTTTATATTTATATATATAATATTGAACCATTCATTTTTCATTGTTCAAATGGTGAAACTGTTCTATGGAGAACTTAACAATAACCATCTATAAACATAATTAAATGTAACTACTCTATATACAAGTTAGTTACGTTATTCTAGTCCATGTATTTTATGAATTTGTAATAAACATTGTTAAACCAGTGCAAAAGTTCACTGAAGCCTGGGGACCAATGACATATTTTTGCCCTGTGTTTATACAATGTCTGGCATGCCAGGGCCAGTCATGATTCATGTGCTTCCTCAGTACCAACATGACAAGAGATTGTATTCACTTCACTTGCTTATTCACTGATGAATGTACATTAGTTTCATTCTGTGAAAAAAAAATGGCTGGGAAGCAGAGCAAAAAGCATCTTTGCTGCTCCATGCAACTTGGAGCCCATGAAGGAAAAGAGAAACTGCTTGAGGAAGATTTTGTGGTAGACCAAGAAGAGAATGAGAGGTTCAGCAAGCAGAGCCCATAGGAGAAGCCAAAACCAGAGAAAAATTCAGAGATGTTAAGAATAGCAGGAAGCAGACTCTGTCTTACTTAGAAGAGGTGGAAAGAAGGCAGCTTTTGCCAGTTTGTAGAAACCCATGAAATCTTTCAAAGTTGCAAGACTAACTGCAAACCTGGAAAAAAGCACCGACTTTGCAAGGACAAAATGGGCAGGTTTTTTTTCAGCACTTCTTGTATATTAATCTTTCTCATTCAGCAGATCTGAGTTTTCTCTATTTCCCAGGTACCCTACATACTCTTGTTCTATTTTTTCAGAGCAAAAATGTAAGCTGCAGAAAAAAATAGTGATATTCCTCTTAAAATTAGTGCTAGCTTGAGACATCACCACAATTAATGTCACTGATTTCCATACTTTTAAATTATAAAGGCTAAAAAAGAGAAAATTAGCATAGCAGCAAAAGAGGCACTGACATTTTTAAACAAATACTAGTTTCTACATCGGCAGTACTTTCACGTGTGCACAGAAGGCAGTCTTTCTCTGAAAAGGTTACTATTTAAGACGACAAATGTTTCTACGTACTTCAGAGAAACATGAACATTTTGGGTTTTCTATTCCAAGAACTTATGTCAAAAGCCTGATCATGCCAGGAGAAGGTCTTGAGTTGGAATGAACCCCCACAGGTGCACTAGAATGACACTCTGGATGACACAGACAACTTTAAATTCACTAATCTTCAGTATCGCTATTTTGGATTGCAGTAGATCTGAATCTGAGTTTCATTCTATAAAGGTCTGTAGATGTGAATTCCAAAGTATTTACCTGTGTTTGGTATTCAAGAACAGGTATTTCTTCATCATCAGTTGGTCCAAACTGACAGCGAACTGCTGAGAAGCGAATGGCTATTGATAAGGCAAGCTTTAAATTAGTCATGGAAACTGCTGTGATCACTGTTCTGCCAGAGGACAAGGATCCCAGAGCTGCACTGAAACGCTCTTTAACATCCTGAATGAATAAAAAGCACAGACTGAATGGTGAGGCTAACATTTCATTTACAGACCTCATAAAAACACAACTCTGGTAGCCTGATCAGTAGCCCAGAGGACTGGCTGATTTTTTTTCTCAACATGTTCAGATAAGGCAGTTATCTGCGTTCAGGCAAGACTCAAAGTAGTTTCTCTAAAAACTATTTTAGGATCAGTGGGGTACTGCAAAGTGCAAGAAGTCAGTAAAATCAGTCAGGTGAGTTGAGACATCTCTGAAAGGCAATTAAAAAACCATGATTCTGACTATGTCAGAAATTGTCAACAGCCTTATTTCAGTTCAGATACTTCCCAACATGAGAGACCCATGCTCTATTTCTTAACTACTTATACCTTTATGTATTTAATGGACTGTATTAATGAAACAAAACCTGGATTGATACCTTGACAGAACTTGAGTACTTCCCCTCAGCTGTGACATCTCCAGCTATATTCAGTATGTTTTCTTTAGGTATCCTGACATTGTGGAACATGGCAAATCTGTTTAAACAAATACACAAGCAATGTAAAACCTACCTCAGCATAGTCTGAGGTGTCTACATTACAGAACAAAGGTCACAACAAAGACACAATTGCACAATGATCTCAGGTATATCAGTAAACTGAAAAGTGTCCATCAAGCCAGGTAGGTAATTTTAGGAGTATGACTAGGAGAACAAAGGCTTTCAGACTCAGAGCAGCAGAGGAAATTCAAGATGGGAAATTATTTGTTACAACTCTTCAGTTTGTTGTGGTTTTTTTTTTTGTTTAAAAAAAAGATGGTGTTTACAAAACCAAGACAAACACCTCATTGACTATGAGACCATTTCCGCAGCTTCATCATTAAAGAAGTAATCAACTAATGGAAGGATGAACAATGTATTCTGTTTGAGGGGAGGGACAGGTAAAGTTACTTATTGCAGACCTTATATAGAGGTAGTTTGACAGACACTTTCACCGACAGCCCACAAACCTTAACTGAATTCTCAGTCTGCATGTGTCTAGGTAAGTTACTTAGCTTGGTATCTCAGCTAATGAAAAGTTTGGGAAGATGAACAACTTCCTTCTCCTGCTTAGAACCTGACTAAGCCATTCTGACTCCTAATAGTTCCCTGCCACAAACAATTCTGCTGAACCATATGCTTTACTGAAGTGTTGTTCAGTCCAATCTGCTTTGGAATAGAGACACTGTATATTTTTATGAGTCTAAAATACAGATCTGTGAGGATCACTCATGTTATTACAATACAAATGACATAGTTGAAACAGTGCTCTGAAAAGGAACAATATTTTCCTTTGTTTAAACTCAAACTCAGATTTCTGTTTCCTGGAATGTGGTGTCTTAAAAAGGAAGAGTAAGATAACATTTTCTAAATTGTGGCACACCAGCAGCAATAAAGAAGGAAGTTGTCAGAATAGGCAGAATGTCCTGAGTATTTGTATTCTTCGGGAAAAAGGTATATGAACTGTTTCACCCAAATAGGCAATACAACTTGGCACAATAGCAGTAGCATCGGCTCTACTCACGCATATCTCAGTATCTAATAGCACTTGAAAAGCTGTATTTGTAATCAAAGCAAATTCCTCTTTCCTGCCAATACAGGCTGATCTATTTAATAAGGCTCATGAGAGCCAGGTCTTTCACATTAATAAATTACATAAGGGCTGCATTGCTGCATGTGCTTTAAAATTACGAGTTGTTTCCAAGGAAACATATCTGCATACTGAATTTATTCAGCCTTAGAGATACATAGTATTTTTGGACTTAGACACAGAGGAAAGCATGTTATCCTAACGAACAACCAGCTGCTCACTGGCCTTAACGATGCTAAAAAGTGCTTTATTAAGTGCCAATTTTTTTAACAGAAGCAAATTCAGAATTTCCACAAATCTGATTTCTGTCTTTATTAATATGTTTTTTCACATCACTGAAAATAAAAAATCTCATTCAAAAAAAGATCTTTTGGTTAAATTCACATTCTCTGCTCTATATATCCCAAATAAAATCCATCACAACTAAAACTGTATAGCAACTCCCAGTACTTTTAAGCAATAGCATGCATGTTAGACAGAAATTGAGCTTTTTAATAATTATTACTCATTACTTTAATTACAAAAGAGTGTGTGTGGCAAAGTTTAGGTCCCTACTTTAGCACTCTTTTCCTAGTTACTGTACATCCATCCATCCATCCATCCATAATGCAAGAAGGTGCTTCCTCATAGGAGCTTACAATCCAAGCATAAGGCAAGAAGCTACAAATTGTTCAAACAGCGAGTCAGACACTAACTACTGAAGAATACTTTCTTGATATAATAATACCTGCCAGTCACAGCACACTGGCAGCTAAGCATTGGCATTTTTTTCTAAGTCATTAGAGCAAGTAAGAATTTTAAGGAGGAATCTGAGTGATGAAAGTATGGGAGTTTCATGGGTGTTTATAAAGGATCCCTCCCAAGTAGAAAAAGATGCATGGAAGAAAGCAATGAAATAGTATTTTTATAAGCCATTGAATGGGTGATAAAAATGGAAACTGGAAACAAAAGAGATGATACAATCTTTGAGGCACAGATTAGGAAGAAATTTCAAAGGTCTCCATTTCTTGCACCTTTTCTTTGCAAATACCTATTTGGAGCATGTTTATTTCTGTGTGTGATGAATGGTAAGGTTCATGGTAGTAATGACAATGAACAAAAGGGCAAATTGTCCTTTTATGTTTTACACTGTAATGATAAATTCAATTAATTCAGCAAAGCTGTGCAGTTTTAGAAAATTATTTATACTAATAATACATGCTTGAAACTCTAGAGTTCTTTAAGAAGCAAATTCCAATCTACTAATATATAAATCTATATACTAATAACCTAATTTTAGGAAATTCAAGCCCGATTATTGAACATATAGCAGATATGTGCCAAACAAAACAGAACCCAAAATAACCTAAACAGTCTTACCCCCTTTCACCTGTTGTGATTCAGTCCCAAATAGATAAATCTAAAGGAGGTCTTTTGTTGGAAAGAGCATAAAATCTTATAGGAAGTCTGATATTAATATAATAGAGCTAATTCTGTACCACATAAAAGATTACCTAGAACTATTTTGCTTAAAAACCATATATATATACCCTTCTTATATTTTTTTTCACAGCTAGTGAACCAGAACACTACATTTCCAATCATTATATAATAATCTATTTTCTTAAAATCAAAATTATTTCAACTAAGTTTTCGACTTTAGCTTTTTCCCTTGATATTGTCCATTACAGATACATTCTTTCTTTCTTTTTCTGTAAGATGCTGTCAAAATAGATGCATATAAGGTGACAAAATCTTTAAGAAGCAAAAGAGAGAGACAGAAGTAGCAATTAAAAAATCAGAGAAAATTTCCATCTGTAAAGAAATAAGATATATTGCCTGTAAGCACCAGTGTTGAAAATAAAAGCAGAACCTTACAGGACCTGGGAGTTCAGCAAACTTGTGAGATCACTGCCAACTGACGTTACACTCCTTCTCCAAGAACGTTGTTTGAATTTGTTAAAAATACTGACCAATTTGAACTTGGTATTGGAACATATTAAAAATAAGTAGTAAGATTTAATGAAGTCAACGAGCACATTTGTAATGGTTTTTAGCCTGGAAAGCATAGTGAATTGACATGGTTCACATCTGTCACCACATTTAGCGGAAAAATCTCCTTAAAGAATTGAAGAAATATCTTACAATAATGGAACTGTATACACAGTCATGGGGATATCATGTACCAGAAAGTTTGGAAAAATTGCTAAATTTCACATGGTGATGACAAGACCATAGGTTTGAAAGCTATCCTACTTAGGGCCTCTTCTGCATAGCAAATCGTGTGAGTGGGATGAAGACCTCTCAGCAAGAAAGACAGATAGCTGCCACTTTAAATATCTATCACAGGGCTCTACAGCAATGTGCAATTTTGCACCATGTAGCCCACAGGTAAAAAAACCCTGTATCCCATAGATTTCTACCTAGATTACCTGAGCAGAGTGAGGTATTATTCCAACAGAAGCATTCTTGTCTGGGTTCTTTGGCCAGTAGTTTAAGGACCATTTCAAGCAAAGTTAATCTTACTGAATTTAAATCATGCAATAATAATTCACCTGGTGTGCAGTAATGCTGATAAAAAAGGAGCAGCTGGAAAAGCTACAAGGCTCCTTTTGCCAGTACTAAATTAATAAGCTGTTACCTATAGTACAAATAGCTCAAGCATGCTTTGGTGAATTTCAGACTCACTAAAATGCTTATCCTGCCAGCTTTTGTTATTGACTATGTTGGAGATGGTACAGTGACAGTTCCTTCAATCCTTCCAGCCAGAAACAGAAAGCAGGTGTGAATGGTATTGGAAGGCTGTGAGTCAAGTGATCTCCTGGCTGTCTATGGGATACAGTAAACCTTGTGAAGAATAACACTTCAGAGGTTTGGTAAAAAACAGCCACATATTCCAGACTGGAACTCACAGGAAGTTTACAGTTGAGAAGAATTACAGAGAAGCTGGGGAAACCACAAGGCAGCATTTTAGCTCTAGTTTCTACAATCAAGGCTCTAATCTAAGAAGGCAGATCTGTAAACAGTAATGCTCAATAGCAATGATAAAACAAAACAGCATTTTATAGGCCTCCTAATCTATCTTAATGGATTTCATGGACACACTTCAAGACCCACTCACCCTAAAGTTCTTATAGTCTAAGTGCCAGTCTTGCAAGAAGTTCTAGATGTGCAGACTCCTGCAACTGTTGAGAGCTGACAGAGCTCTGGTAAGGGAGAAAAAAGGTTGTTTGAAGTTCATTGCAGATGCAAGGCTTTATTTTTGTGGGTCACAGAACAAATGTGTGATCAGATCTGAATCTACCTTTTCACATTAGCACCATCAAGTGACTGTCAGTGTGAACTAGCTATGGCTACATAGTTTTAAGGTAGATCTAAGTGGGAAAAATGAGGAGATAAAGCAGCACTCTTCAGCAATGTGACCACATATTAGCAATGTGCACATCACTGTATGTACCCACACAGTGTCTAACCTAAACTGTAGATACTAAGTGGAGAGCTCAAACCAGGGAAATATCAATGATCCCACTGCAAAAATCACTGTTTTGACTTCAATTGCAATTATGCAGTATGTGTCTTGCAAAATATTTGGCTTAACTGTGAACGTGGAACTGTTCACAAAGACTGAAGTATTGATAGTACTGTCTTCAAATACTGTAAGTGCAAGTACAGGCATTTTTGACATTTATTTTTATTTTAGTTGCTTCATTACTACTGCAATTGTTTGTGACTCTGATCAGAGACTGCAAGACAATAAAAACATTAAACAAACACGAGCTTGTTTATTTGAGAAGCAGGACTGATTTACACACCTGCTTTCTTATTCACATGCCTGTACTGTCCCTCTCCCTGTACTGAACAGCCTCTTCTGTGGCCTTGCAGTGAACCAGACCTGACAGATGATCTGTCTGAAGACAGCCAGACTTTGGGGTTTTTTTGTTGAGTTAGTTTTCAGGCAGTTCCAGTTCCCTAGATGAGTCCCCTACACAGCTACATAAACATTTGTCCCAGCACAAAGAAAAAGTGTGGGAGTAGAAGCAAATGACCAAAGAGTATGGAAATTATCTTCACCAAACTACTGCTTCAGATTGTAAAATGAGGCTCCAGAAACTATTTAGGCTTCAACCATGTATTACAGCTCCTATCTTCCTAGTGAAATAACTGCAACCATTGCAAAATCTTTGTAAGAGTTAAAAGGATAAATACTAGGAGACAAAAACCATCTAAAGGACTAGACTTTCATTTGTTCTGCCCTTAAACTAGCAGTAGCAGAATCTTAATGTGTTATTGGCATGGATACTGAAATAGTAACAAAGAAAAAAAAATGAATTAACCATTTAAAGGTCATCTGTAAAGGCTTGGAGGTTGTGTGATGTATGCTATCTTTGACAACATACAAGGAATTGTTGTGAGGGCTTTCAGAACCTGCAATCTCTTTCCAGGAGAGATTTTTTTACAACATTTATTGGTCTTCTGCCCAATAAATCCCTTTTACCCATTTCCTCCTGCGTGTTTTGTTTAGTTATCAGTATCCAGAAAACTGAATCTGGCCTCAGTGACTGCTAGAGAACATGTCTTAGCATGTTGTATGTGTGCAGAGACTGATCACATTGTATATGAAAGGCTGTTTGACAGCTAACAAAAAAATTCAGTTTTCCAAAATCCATCATTATAATTAGATACAGTTAACAATTATTCTTCTCCCAGAAGACCCTTTTCTCCCCTACAAAGAATGCAGATAAAATAAATAGCTTTCTATCTGGCAGTGGTTTGCTGTATCTTCAATACCTTCATTTCACTAGTTCTTCCCTTATCAGAGGTTTTGTCTGCTCAACAAACTGTGTATGTTATCAGTGGATACAGCTGAAAGAGCACAGAACATGTTTTATAAGGACAGGCATGTTAAGCACCACTTAAGAGACACAATTATAACCAATTTTCAAACTTGCCCATGCAGATTCAGTTGGGTACCGTTTCCATTTATGGATTGGGAAAGCAGGAATTTGCTGTTAGTTGCAACTGGACATGAAATCGGTTCACCACCAATTCAGACAGTGGCAATCATTTACCAATGCAGACTGCAGTAATGGGTAATTTTGGTAATGTTACGTTAGCAATGGTAGACAAAAAAAAAAAAACCACAAAGGGAAGAAACAGAAATGCACATCAGCACTTACAAAAGCTCTTGTTTTATGTCTCTCCTCTTATGCCTGCCATGCCTTCTACTGAAAGGCCTCTGGATCCCAAATACCCAGAATTTTTTTGTGGTTGTTTTGTTCCTCAGCTACTTCCATTTTGGGACCTCAGTGAACAGCATATTTCAAAGACTACCAGAGCACAAGCAACAGGTGGACATTTTTATATTACAAAGACTGAAGCACTTGCATCCCCTGGTGGCAGTCTAATTTATTTTTTGGTAACAAAACATAAAACCAGTCTAAACTCTTCATAAGAAAAACTGGAATTCTATTTTTAACCATTTATATACTGATTACACAAATTGTTGTAAATCACAGAGAGAAAGAAAAAATACTTCAGAATATTTAAGTGATTTTTTTCTTTTTTGTCAGGGTAGTTGAAGTTACAAAGACCTGCAAAACCCATGTGATATTTGGACCTTCCAATTATCAAGCTATGAGAATTATTTAGAAAGGCAGATTTAGAAGGAGCAGACTAGTCAACTGAATTTACACAGCAAAAATTCCCACATTATTTCTGAAATTCTTTGTTACTGAAAACATTATGCTCTGCATTAGCAAGAAACCAGCTTTCAGCCAAATGACCCAAAAAATTGTTTTCCAAAGCCAGAAGGGACAACTACAATCACCTACTCTGCATAAATCAATGGCATTTTCCAAGGAAGCTCTGGAATTTATTTCCCATGTCCTTCACCACTGTTCAGGAGCTTAACTCTCTGTACCCATATGGAAAATTAGTAGCATAAACTTCTTGCTTCACTCTGACCATTTATCCTGAGTGTAACTACATGGAAATATATCTGATTTACTAAGTAGCTATGGTAGTTGAACCAGACTTCACACATACATTCAAAAAACTGGCAAAGCATGCAGCAGAGACTAACACTTGTAATCACAGCGTAACTGAATATTTTGTCATCACCACATCCAGCAGGCTTCTATATTGCAAGGTGTGCTTTCTCTGGGATAAGCTAGGATATAAGATTACTAAACTGCTTAGGACAACACCGTGACCAGGCAGTGTCTTGTGAAATGTCTCCCTGCAAATCTTGGCATTTTACAGAACATGCAACAAACAGTTCATTTTCTAGAGTTGCACAGCTTGTCATGTCTGCAAAGAAATGAAGAGTTATAAAGGTACTACAGTCCCCATCCAGGCCTTCGTGTACTGCTGAGTATTAGTATGAACAAATCCTGACATCAGACAACTCAGGAAAGCAGGAAAGTTGCAAAGCTAAAACTAGTTCTCTAGTTCTTGTGAAAAATGTTGTATTTAGCTTCAGACCTCTCCAAAGAAAATAGCTGAAGTAAATCAGTAGCACAGGCTCCTAGAGTTTTCAGCTGAATGAAGGGTATCTATTGGTAACCTTGGGCTTCCCTCCTTCCTCAATCTGCATGTGCTGTCTTAAGCTTTCTAGTGCAGTGACCGTCTTAATCCATACTTAAGAGATCTAGATCCATGACTGGGGCTTCTCAGACATGTTGTTAGAAGAAAATAATATATTTTTTTAAAGCAGCATATGCAAAGTAAGCAGAAGGATTAGAATGCCCTATGATTGTTTTAAATGACGTGTAATGTCATAACTAAGATAAAGGACATGATCTGACATTAAGATATGAAGTCATTGCTATGTCTTATTTACAGTGTATCATGTGGATTATCAACTCAGATTATTCAGTTATACAAAAATTTTAAGAAATGCTCTATTTTTCCCAGTAGGGTAAATGGATTTTAAAAATACATGCATTTTGATGTCATGTGACAAGCACACTTTTCTTTTCCTCATGTTGCATAAAACTATGCTGCAATTTGAGAATGAACAGTAGAATTTGAACATTTCTACAGAAATATGAAGCTGAACTACATTTAGACTGCTCAGGCCCATGTTGCTGTGCCATCTGGTGGCTACTAGTTTGTAATGCAGATGCTGGCAAAAATACCCACCAATACCCAAACCCCCTTTTCCAGGCCTTTTCTCACATCTTTCCTCTATAAAAAATTTCTATGTATTTTTCCTTTATTGCATCTGTGTCTGCAGGAAACTGAGCTACATAAACATAAAAGTCAGTGCTGGTTTTGCCACTACAGGCTCTTTGGGACATCAGGAGGAGGCTCGTACAAACTATGGAAGGCCTATGACCTTCTGGAAAGCCAGTCAAAGCCATTACATTTGAAAGTAGGACACCTTAGGATGTTTATGCTTTGTTTTCTGCAATGGAATGTTATGAAGGACAATACATATATATGTAACGAACCAAAACAATAGAGAGGTAAATTTGAGGCATGAAGAAGTGACACTGCCCTCCTTTGCTATTTTCGATTGCTTAACTTTACACAGAGCTATATAACTAATGCAGGGGTTTAAATCATAATTTTTACATAATAGTTTTTAATGCAGAAATCTACCTTAATTCCTTCACTGTCTCTCCTCCCCATCAGCACCTTTGGTTAGCAGAGATACAGTAAGGCCCCTGAAGTCCATGACTCAGAAATGGTGCCCAGGTACTTTTTATTTCAAGTATACACAAAGAAAAAAATAACTAACCTTCTCCTCTTCTGCAGTGAACAGGACTAGTCCAGAAATCCCATGCTTTAAACAAGGTACCTAGTTCCTCTATTGCATCTCATTAATCTTACATCTTTACTAACAATAAACCTTTTCTGTGACCTCCATTAGCCTTCCTGTGGGCTAGAAATCTACAGACAAAATAATTAAGGGCTTACATCCAGATGGGTGGAGAGGCTGATTAAGTTCTTTACTCAGAACCGAATGGATTTGGTTTTTTTTTTTCATTATTACTGTTGCAGAGTCTATGACTCCAAGAATGCATGGGCATATTCAGTGTATCAGTGGCACTTCGTATTCTAAAAAGTGAGAGAAGCAGAAAGAATAGGGTTGTTCAGACAGAAAATACTGAAATTCAAGATTTTTCAATCTGTTTTGTTTTGGGTTTTTTTAAAGAAATATCAACAACTTAAAGCCACTATCAAATACCTCAGAAGACAGAACTGACACAGGAGAACATTTGCACCACTACAGTGTGATATAATCTAGAATGTTTCCTCCTTCACATGGATTGACTTACCCATTATCTAACCCATTCTGCCCAATTTTCTTTCCTATGTCACCTACCACCACACCTGGAATCGGTAGGAGAGTTTTTATATCTCGAATCTGCACAGAAATGGAATGAAACATTATTTCAGTTGTGGAACAATCAAAGCTATGGGTTGAAATTTTCAAACAGTGAAGATATTCCCAATTTGTATTCTGTTATTAATGCTAAAGAAAGCTCTGTTTTTCTCAAGCACATAATCCTGGATATACCTTGTACTTATGTTTCCTCTCATTCAGAACACAGACCCCTTAATGAAAATTACTTTGGCAATATGACAGTAATGACATCACTGTGTTAAATATGCCTTAACACTGAGGACTGCTCTCATCAGACTAGCAACGAAACCTTCTTCAGGTGTACAGAGACATAGTAGGAATCAATGGAACTTTTATGTAAAGATCAGCTTTGAGCTATTCCCCAATTTTGTAATAAAGTCTGTTCAGTCTGCAACTAGTTCACGTTACTATGTACTTCTCTACTACATTGCCATATTTTCTGATGCCTTTAATCTTATAAACTGATCTCTGTGGTAGAAGCTTGTGGATTTCATGCAGATCAGCCTGCAGCATTGGCAGACATAAATCATGTTAAGTCCCATCCAGGACTTTCATGACTTTATATAGCATAGGTTAGTTTTAACTATATAAGTAGTGTGATAATCTGGAGGCTTTTCAGCTCTTCGGTATTTTTAGAATTTTTTGCAGAAAACTGGCAGCATAAAACTGGTGGTACAACCGTCACAAAATCAGTGAATATTAAAAACAGTACGGTTGTTACATTGCAATAAATGTTCAAGACATTAATTAAAGAATTTGCTGGTCAGATATAGATAACAGCATAACATAAAGACTTTAATTTGAACCTGCTCTCCACAAAAAGAAAAGATTAGCAATATTTCTACCCTACCTGTACAAGAAAGGAATGTAATCCTTGGTACTGTCCATCAGGAGTGTAGAGCTGAGCGTACACAACTGCATGAGTGGCATGTTTTCCCATATTACCAATCCAGAATTTTGCAGCTTCAAAGTCAGGAGTATTTATGATAAATTCCTGTAGCCAGAAAAGAAAGGAGCAAATTATAAGTCATATAAATCAAGACACAGCTATTTTGAGTTTTTTTCATGATCATGGCAATGTTTTGAAAACCTCCATTAACTGCTAGGGTTTCATTCTGTACTCCACTCCAGCAGCTGAGACCTCTCTTAGTGTTCAACTTTGGAGAGAAAAGTTTATTACTTCATTGTAAAGCCTGAAACTCAGCGTTTTATTTGCTCATTTAAGAAGATAAGAAAAGTAAAGCAAGGTTATGGACTTGGAAGCATTTCCTAGATCTTAGGTTAATCTGAGCTGTGAGTCCATGGGAGGGACTGTGAGGGCTGTTTCAGCTGTGAGGGCTGAAACCTGTACAGGAACCACCTTCTCAGTTTTGTGTGGAAACAAGCCTGGTAGACAGCGTGAAGCACAGCATGCTTCCCAGCTTGGACCACTGGGGGACCATGAGTACTGGGAATTCTGAAGAATACACATACCCTGAAATTTAGGCATAGCTTAAGCATTCAGATTTTTAGATTTATTTAAATGGAACATTTTATGCTGCCAAATTCCCAAGGTTGTTTATTTTTCTGGAAAGGGATCTGATCATCCATGTTGCATAAATGATCACTGAATTGCTTTTAGATGAAAAAATGCAGACTGGAATGTTGTCCTACTGAAGAATCTAAAATCTTATGCTTCAAATCTATGATTCTAATTTTTCATTCTTCTGAGGCCACTTCATGAAGTACAGATACGAGCGACATCGTTGCCAGTAACAGCACCCATATGCTTTGCAATACTATGCCGCAGGGAGATGATGAGCCTACCTCCTTGGGACATTAAGTAACACATTTTAAATTCATTGGCATAAACCAAGCATATAGATGACAAAGAGAGAGATAAAGTTCTACGAGTCTCCTCTCTTAACTTCTAGTCTCTTCTCCCTCAATGTAAAACTACAATGAGTTCTATTCATTTACTGAAAAAAATCTTAGGACAATGAATTTATTTCTGCAGCAGTGTTGATTTAAGAAAAAAAAATTATGAAGAGCAAGCAGTATCCTAATTGAAAGAGCATTTTATTGTTTTGTTCTTTCAGTCTCTTCAATAGTCATGTTACCTCATTTTTATATTTAGTTTTCTGATCCTCAAGAAATAATCATAATTGCCATCTATAAAGCCTTCATATTTCAAGACAAAAAGACAATTTAATCTGCATGTCCAGCTATTCCTTAAGAGACATAACAAAGGAGAAGGATGCTCTCTTTATTTTGTATCACAAACAGAAGCCAAATTAACTACTTGTACAAGAAAACAGAAATTTCTGGATTTATTGCAAATATTGATATCTGACAGACAATCATTCCACTTTCTTGCACTTTGTTCTGCTGGAATGGAATCACTTTCCTCTTTTGTAAAAGTATTTCGGGTGTTTTATGCACTTATTTACAGTAGGCAAAAATCTAATGAAGACGACCTTTTGTTTTGTGAACACTGGAAAGCTGTGTGGGAACATGTTTATCTTTTGAAATCCCCACATCCACCATTAACTGTATTCTTTTCAGGTATCCATTTCCTCCTCTTAGAAATAAATGAAGGGGAGAGGGAGCCATCTCTGAACTGAGGCATCCGCAGCACATGAACTGTGATATGCTTGTCGGTTTCTGCTTTCTTGAACCAGAGCTCCCCAAAACCACTCTTCCCTCCAATGTTTTGGACTTTGACTTTTTTTTTTTTAACATTTGGAGTTTAATTTGATTCTTTCTCATTAATCCAAGAAACCCTTGAATCATTCTGTCCTGTTAGCAAGTAAGAGTCTAACAGTCTCAAACATTATTCCTGTGCATTAAGGACTAACCTGAGTGTTATGATCAAACGTGGCAGTAGTCCGTATGCCTTTGGTATTACTTCCGTGGCTGAGTTCAGTCAGAGCAAAACATCCAAAAATCTAAACAAGGAGATATGAGGCACAGTTCAAGACTATTTTATTACAGTAATTAACATGGTAACATTTTCAAATGATTGCAAATACAGCTATTGGAAAAATAACTTGCTATTACAAGAAACCAGTCAAATGTAACCCTAAGGCTAGGACATCATGCCTGCAGTAGGTTAACAGGTACTTTTTTCCTTTGCTGATGGCTGACTCATTCAGGCAGGTATCTAAGTTTTCAGCTGTCTGGGTTGAAAGAACTGTTCCATGGTGAAAATCGGCAAGTCTGCTTGCATTATAAGCAGTTCTGGGATCTCTCAAAGTCAGGAGAAAAACAGAATGTGGTTATTTATTTTCAAAATTGAAAATACCTTACATTATTGAAGGGGATAAAACTGTATCAGATCAATGTATGCATACACTTGGTCCTCAGTAGCATGTGGGAACACTGCCGGCTTGAAGCCACAGTGAAATGTGCATACTGGAATCCTTTACCCTAGACTGGTTTGGCCTATAATACATACTCTTAAGTAGCAAACCTTTAAAAAGCAAGTGAGAGTTAAAAAAAAAATATAAATAAACCTGTAGCCTCAGGCAAAATTATTCTGACAAATACATATCATCAGGCTTTTGTGTAGACTGAAAGTCATTAAATGAATTTAGCTTCATGTTAAAGATCAGGATATCACATCAGAACTACGTAGCAGTATATGGCTGCCTACAAGCAGACAGATAAATATAGAATTTCAGAAAAATAAATAAGCAAAGGAGGTAAATGGTTAGCAAAAAAAAAAACCCAAAACATAAGAAGGGATAATGAATAACAAAAAAAGCACGAAGCTCAGTTTGGGTGTGCTGAGCACATATATCTTGCAAAATCAAATACGGTCAGGCCAGATCATGAATACTGCCCACATGGCCAAATGGCATAGACAGGAGAAATTGTTCAGGACTAGTTCTTCCTATAGATAGGCTGCACTTACTCTGCAGGGCATTTGGTTTGAGTTTCCATTGGACTCCACGTGGTGTTTCTGTGGCATTAAGACATTATTTTTTTCCATTTTACAGCATCAGAATGGAGTATTTAAAGCATCATGGCAATGTGCATGATGTAGATGTGGGAGGTGGGAGTGTCTGTGTGCAAAACTTTCTGGGATATACTCTTAAAGGACTCTGGATGGAGAAAGAACTAGTGTAGTGTCATCTATATTGCATTTTGGGAGAAGTCCCCAAACTGTCTGCATGTTAACTTGGACAGTCTAAAACAGATCCAGCAAGTGGAATAATAGCTAGCAGTGAGGATAGTCAGGACTCAGGGCTCCTTGGACTTTTCTGTCACTAATTACAAGTACCGTGGTATGTAAAGAGATCAGAAATAACACAAGGGTGCAGGTAGTGCCATGGTTCTGATGGGTGCCCAGTTCTCACAAGTTATCAAAAAGAAAAAAAATTTACCTTCATGCCAAAAATCTTTTTCATATAGGCTGCAAACCTCTCAGAAGCACTCAAAAGTGTACCTCCAAATGCCTGTAAAACCAGAGAATTACAAATGAAATCAGTGACCCCAAGATGGATAGCACAAATTGTACATGCTTAATGATCTGTAAAAGTGATGTCCATTAAAGACACATGGGAAAGTAGGCCGCACTGTAAACTACTACTTAGACTACAGCTGGAGGAGGTACGGCAGGATTTGATCTTGTCAAGGCCTCTTTACAGAGGACTGGAATTTTCACAGCTCTAACCTGTTCAGGCCTTCACTGCAAACTCTTAAAACACTTAATGAGCTCACTTTCCACTTATCCTTATTGATGTCCCCTTGAGTAAACTAAAATTTTAATGCTATTCTAGTTTGTTTTACTGTAAATGGATTGGGAACTAAGGTAGCTGCTTCAGGGGCAGACATGCACACTGGTTTTAAATGTACCTTCAGTTCTTCTAGATGACATAACAAAAATGTAATTCCCAGACTCTCTCCTTCCATGTGAATAGTAATAATAAATTAATTCAACTAATATTATTTGACCAGCTATGTCAAGTATTCTTTCTGAAAGACTCATCTAGGCAGCAACTGAAGAACAGAATCCCAGCCACTGATGTCAGTGAGAAACTTTACACTGGTTTCTGTTCCTTCTGGATTCCGCGCTGAATCAACACACTGAGGGTGAGGCAAGGATACCCACCTGTATCTGTAGCAAAGGCATAGGCACCAAATAGGGCTCAACAAACAATTTCTGTGGCTGCTACTGCCCTACAGAAGAGGCAGAGGAGTGGACAAAAGAAGGTGGAACTGTAGGCATCACAATATCTTTCTGTAGCTTTGTCTATACCGCTCTACCTTTACTTCCCAGATGGGATTCCAGTGGAGACAGGGCTTAATGACAAACATCTAATAACTTTATCCTACAGCTCTTATTCCTCTAAACAGTTAAAATGAATTTCATTTTTGAAAACAAAGGACTTGGAAAAGATATAGCTTTAATAAAATGGGCAGAAAGCAACTGAATTACCGTATTACAAGATGCTTAAATTCAAAGATACACCACTATACCTTTTGAACTGTACTTACAGCGCAATGTAATAGATACTGGATACATGGAGACCAATCGTACATTCCTATACAGAGGACCATATGAAATATCTTTAATGGGTTCTCTATAATCTCTTGCTGAGTAAGAAAATCATACTCAAAGAGCCTTTTACAGCGCAGGAATGTCAGCTCCTGATATTTCTCACGGGACAGTTCTTCTCCAGGATGATGTACAAAGAGAGGATCACTTTCCAGAGCAGAGAAGATTCTGTTCTTCAGGGGGAAAAAATTGACATGAGAATGTTAATCTAAAAGCGTTAACAAAACAAGTTAATATTCTTCTAGCATAATACTAGGCCTCAAGCTACATTCGTTTGATAGGAAGATATAAATTTGTAACGCCAAAACTCCAAAGAATTAAAAATATCTATTTAAATTGTCTGTCATTATATATACAGTTCATGCAGCAAAATTTTATGAAAGTTCATCATGAAGTAATAGGTGTGGGACTGATTCACTCTGAATGTAAGAGAACAGTATGGTAAAACTTACTTTTTTTTATAGCAGCTTCATTGTTTCACTATATGAAGCTGCCGGTAGGATATAAAGGGCAACAGCCCTCAGTCTGAGGATAAAGGTAAAACTCTAGAGGTTACATTTGGTTAGAAATATGCCATAATGCCATTAAGTAATCACAACTGCTCTGATCCCAGATGAAAGCGGAAATATACTCCATGTAATGGAACCATCATATGCAGCCATTCAGTATGGGGATAAGCAGGTTTTATTGATGTCATTTGGATCTTCTTTTTTATTATTAGATTATATACTATGGCACAATTTTATCTCAGATCCCTGTGTCTTCAAGATTCCCACATCTTCTTAGTTGTCTTTCATGTAATTTAGAAAAAAAAAGTGCAGTGCCTTGGGAAAAATCTTTTAAAGATATTTTTAAAGTCCTTTCCTCCTCTCTGATGAGAATGACACAGTAAGAAGGAAGAAAACCAGAGTTTCTGTGCCTCTCTTTGAAAGGTAGGGTCATTCCCTCTCTCTGTATGAACATCACTATTTGCCCACACAGCTCTGAAACTCCCTCAGACACAGAGCACTTGCGTTTTTTCTGTGCTCTTAAGTGTATCAGTCAGATGCAGAACAAGGCATTTTTCTCTGATCCACCTTCTAAGATTTTAATAATTATGGCAAATGTTCAAGATTAGCTTAAATCCATGTAAATCTATACCACCTTCAAAAAAGTCAGTTCTGTCTCCTCCCACATCTCCAAGTCATGCATTCCCACACCATCTCTTGTTCTGCAATTAACCTGTTTTTTTGGTAGGGTTAGCTTTTAGTGAGGTAGGCATGCTAAACTGTCCAACTGCAATGCCACATATGCATTAATGCAAGCACAGAAGATGACAGGAAATTATGTCAGTCGAAGACAGATATACTACGTTTGAGAGTAGAATGAATTTAGTTCATCTTAAGTGCATTGTAAAACCATGAGATATTTAATGCAAATAGTACAGTAAAGAAACATTGTAGAATATAGTTCTTTCTCAGTTTGAAATGAACATTGAAGTTCTCTAATGTAGCACCTGCTGGTCTCCCCTGTACTGATATTCAGTAATGAAATGAGCCTTATGAGACAGCAAAGTAGATTGCTTAAAAGTTCAGTTCTGCTCTGAAAATCGGATGTGGAAAAACAATGTCTTCATGTTCCATATCTTGAGAATATTATTAAAGTAAATACTCTCCCCCTTTGAAAATTACTTGCTTCTACTGATATGTCCAGAATTAAAAGATGGTTATAATTCTTGCAAAGTTTACCTTAAGCTGGATGATATCTTTGCCATCTAGTAACACTGCCATCTCCTTCCAGTTAAAGGAAGCTTTCTTACGGTATTTGCAAAGCGGTCCTTTAGGGAAATCTGGTAGCAAACTTTCCCATGAACTGTGGTTGCCAGTGGCTTCTTTCAGATTCTGTGTGGATGCCATTGTTAGCTAAACTGTATAAACCAAGAAAAGATACAAACTGAAGCACAGAGATGCCAAATTTTTAATAATAAAAATAAAAGGGTTTTTAATTAAACCATAGACTTGTTCAAATGTATGAGTATAGCAGTGCAGAGCCAACTAAAAGGTTGCCCTTCCATTTTTCTAATTCAATTGGCTTGGTACGAGCTAAAAAAAAAATTCCTTGAAGCAATGGTAAATTAATTACATGGTCTTTATTATTAAAATATGAGCTAAACCTTTTAAAATAAGCCAAATATTAAACAGGAACACCACTGGTTAATATTGCATAATAAGAAAGGAGGGATGAGATAAAAGATCCAGGAAAAAAAATAATGTCTTTAATAACATAATGTAAATAATTGTTATCTCACTTCTAATTTAAATGTAAAAAAATAAAATAGCACCCAAACATGCATACAAAGTGCTGTTCAAATGCAGGAGATGCCTGTTTTATCTCCATGTTACTAGTTAACATTTAAACAACGTCTAACTAATTGCATCGTTTATATGTTAAGGTCTGGTTTTATAGAATTGGTGAGCTGTTGTTCACACATAAACATAAGATGGAAGACATCAGCAAAAGGGTAGGAACTCTGCCCTTATCTTCCACTGGCTGAATATATGAAAGTGGATAATAAAACCTTTATTTCATGTACCCCAATTGCAAGAAACAAATTTCTGTAAAATTCTGCATATTTGCCTCTCTCTTGCCTGATCTAATCTTGTCCAGAACTGGGCTGGCTCCCACAGATCCACTTGGCTATACGAGCACTCTGCTAACTGGGTGTATCAGCCCAGGCCATTAGAACTGTGGCACTGAAACAAACAGGTGGCCTTACACAGGGAAAACAAACATTTCTAGCCCTGTATACTATTCCTTTCCTTTGTTATGGTGAACATTTAGAATTATGAAACTAGAATAATACCAACATGCTGTTCATTACTAACATTGACTTGAATGGAGCAGGTGAACGGGACAAGCAGGCGGCCTTGTCTACAATGGGTCTGTAAAAGGTACAGATAAAACCTACATAAATGAAGTAAAATAAAACTATCACAGTGACTTCTACAAAAGACTTCTAGATGCCTTTCTTCGGCATGGAAGATGCAGTTTTGGAAAAAGCATGTAAGTATGCACTTAAGTTTCATACTGCCATATTCAGGAATAAATTTTAAATAATACTAAGTATTAACTTCACAATTCAACTTCATTTTTCCCTAAGTTTAAATTTTCATTTCTGTTATTTGGTGGGTTATAACACTTTTAGTCTGTCTTCCCACTAAACATTTTTTTCTGAATACACATTTTTTCTGTGCTGTGTTGGCCTCAGACTCTTGACAATGGGATCAAAAGTGGTATGGCCCCATGAAGTCTGCTGGCATTTTGTTGTGTATATATAATGCGTCATGCAAGTGCACTGCAAAACTTCACTGAACCAGCAGGATTTCCTTATCTGTAGGTACAACCGCACGGGTTTTGGAGTGAAGGGGAATCTCCCCTTGTGTTTTACACTGGCCCAGAGTAAAGGCTTATGCCGCTAGTTGCTTCCAGAAGCAGATGTTGGAGTGCCCTCTGCTGCCACCTGCTCATATCACAACAGCAATTTCCATCCCATCACACAGATGGCAGAGACGTGTATCATGCTTATAAAATGCAAAAATGATCAGCTGGGGGCACATAAGCTGGCCACATTATAACAAGGGGATTGATTGGAAGAAGCAATTCTAAAAGGCACTGAGAGCTCAATATAGACTATGAATATAATAACCTACAGGCACTACTGGTTTGGCATTCTACTTTTTGTCACTTGCTACATTTCTTTTCTTTCAACCTAATCCTTTTATGGAGGTAATCTCCTAGTTCTGAACAGTATAGACAGAGTAGAAGAGGACTGCAGGGTAGTATTTCTGCATATGACTTCAAAGTAAGTTCTAGGAAGGTACAGTTCCAGTACAGAGCAACAGGTTTGGAAATAGAGTGGGGAAAAAAAAAGGCATTGAGAAAGAGCATTTCAACCTGAAACCAAGTAAACAGATGTTACTCTTCTAACTGGACATCAAATAAGAAGGTAAGAAGGTAAATCAGGTAGAAGTTCAAGGCTTCTGACTCAAAACAGAAATTGGCATAAATATATTGCAGTTATTGCATCTAACTTTATTTATATTGCAAATCAGTGAGGTTACTCAAATGCGAAAACTTGAGCATTCATTAAAAAAGATCCTGTACCTCAAAAAACCTGCAATTCCCCTGTCTTCACACAATGTTTTAATATAATTTGAGTCCAAGCCGTTTCAAAACGAATTAGGAAACCAAAACAGGCAGTTACAGCAGGGAAGTGACAAAGGACTGCCCTGAAGAATCTCTGTTAATTTCAGCCTTGCGATGAAGTTTCAAAATCTGCATGTGGGTGTGGCAGTAAAAAATAACACGTTATTTTTAACTTGCTGAGAACTGCTGCAGTTTCACTGAGAAATGCTGAGTTCATGTGACGTCCTGCTCAGACGAGGGAGACAAGTGACTGCACACAAACCTTTCTGTGTGGAAGGTGCTCCTGCCAGTAACTCTAATTCAGGACTGGACCACAACAATGCTATGCAAATCATGAAGGAGTTATTTCAGTTTCCAGTGTATTATAATTGATTATCTTGAGTAACAATGAATCGGCTCAGACACTTGGTAGCCATCAAGAACAATGATATCGTCAGAAATCTGTCAGAAATACCGTTACTTGCAAATGCAGAGCCGCTAGAAAATAAAATTAAAAAAAACCAAAAACAAACAACTGGCAGCTTTCCAGAGAAAGACAAGACTAGAAAGGTTAAAGGCAGGGAAGTAAACCACTTCTTTAAGAGACCTTTGAAGTTTCATTGCACAACCGCTATTTGAACTACCCGCACCCAGGGCTGGGCTGCGTTTCTGCTCGAAGTTTGTGTGTGTGGGAAGTTTACTTCTACTCCAAAAAATGTACCTAGATTTGCCTCCTTGAAGCGTCGGGCAGCTGGTGGCCTGTCAGGGGCCTGTCAGGCTGTCAGTCAGCGTTCCCAGTTTTGAGTCCGGCTCTCAGAAAGGCGTTTCTGCGCCGAGGTATCGTAGCCGCTGTCACAACGACACAGACCTTCCTCAACTAAAAGCCATAAATAAGGCAAAAATCCTCCAGCCTGTACTTGCTTCTGGGACAGACGGTACCCCGCGTTTTCCAGCGGCGGCAGCTGCGGCTCCCCGGGGAGCGCTGACGGGAGCAGCCTGCGCCGCGCTCCGGCTCCTCCCCCT